>NC_091139.1:13367137-13697971 GCF_041381155.1 Argopecten irradians | reverse complement strand
GCGTAAATATCCTTTTTGTCCGGATAAAGTGGAAAATGAACCTCATTTTCTCTGTGACTGCCCTGTTTATAGCGATATCAGACTCTATCTGTTCGAAAAAGCAGCGAACTGTTACAGTAATTTTAATGAGCTCACTTCATTTGAAAAGATGTTTTATTTATTCTGTGATAATGAACTTCAATTTCTATTATCTAAAACAATCTATCAAATGATGAAACGAAGAAGGCTAATTTTAAGAATATAAAGATTGTTTTTTTAAATTATACCATGATGAAATTTTACTTTTGTGCTTCACATGTGACTTTTAACATAGTTTTAATATTTATAACAATGAGGATTTTTAACTCCGTGTGCATTTTCATAAGTGTCTCATAAGCCGATATCGGCTAGACATCAAAAATTACTTGTACATTTATTTTATCAATGGTTGTATATTTTTACGATGCATGACACTAAAATAAAATATTGATTGATTGATTGATTGATTGTTATTTTTTTACTTAGAACTATTTTCCATAAGGTGAAGGATTCAGATTGAGGACCAAATTAGTTCTGTTCATTAAGATTGGTTTATTTAGAGATTTTTCAATGAATTTGCATTTGTAATTGCTGTTGTTTTAAAATAATGTTCCTTTAGAAGGATTAAGAAAGTGTGTACGATGATGGCTATGTTGATGATGATATGATGATAATGAATTATGGTGATTATGAAAAAGATATCGTGGTTATAATAATGATGATGATGTGATAAAGATGATTGTAACATTTTTTTTAAAATATGGTGATGAATAATGATTAATTATTTATCCAGAAAATGCTTTATTTTTAAAAATTTTTTTTTTTTGCTTTAAACAATAAACAAAAAGGAAGTGCGTCTGTGTCTGTTATTGTTCCCTATCTATATGAAGGATTCCGATTAATTTCCCATATCGGAATTGCTCATATATCTAAAATTTGTATATGTAACCCATTTTATTAGGACTAAGAAGGGTGTTCAGTTTGTTGTAAAATGAAAATGGTTTCTCAATATATACAGGTGAATTATGATTTCCATTTGTTTCATTAATAAGGAATCATTTTCATGTGAAGGGTGGTGATTGAACACACTCCAACAATACATATGATGTTTTTTTTCCCTTTTTTTTTAAATAATCGATCCTTGAGTAGGGTTCAGATTCCAATTTCAAACATTATTATGCACAATATGATTTCCTTTAATCTAATTTCAGAAAAAAACCATATTCAGGTTAGGTTTCAATTGTTAATTTTCAAATATACTTTTGCTTTAGGAAGAAATATGTCTGGCGCCTTGCCCGGGAATAAGAACGAAAAGGTTATTTATATTCAAAATAAAAAATAAAAAGTATTCTTTATCACTCTAACAATTATATTTCAAAGGCATCAGTGTTATTATTTAAAAATCGCCACTTGCGTCAATTAAATGTTTCCACATGACCAGGCTCATTATTTATACTAGATAAAACAGATAGTATCTTTGCTTTTCTGTGAAACATAGTTTGAATATGACTGCACAAATAGCATTTCTTTATGTTATAGTTGCTATATCAATTATGCGATTAAAACATTGGATATACAAATGTACTCTAATCTATAGGAAAAAAATACAAATATTACATTGTAAAATTTGGCATTAGGCCTATGGACAATATGTCGCACAAATAAACTATTTGCTTCTTCTGTTTTTTCTGTCTTTTTAATTATCATTTAACAGTATCTGTTTTATTATTATTATTACAGTTTAACTAACACTAAATGGATTGCAATAGTTTGTCGTTTGTGTAATTTTTATAAGTAATATTTCTTAAAACTGATACTAAACATATTCATTGCACAAACCCTAAATGACCTTAGTTGTCGATAGGCCGTAAAACTAAAACTCAAACAAACAAACGTTTTTAAATTGAATTGGGTTGCGCAACCTAAAATTAAGACAGAGAATTGCCTCCCTTGTCACAACATGGCCGCTAATCTTTAGATTTCTCCTTGGGAAAGATAGCAGAGCGGACAACAGCCTGGACTGCGACATCGATAAGGTAGACACATGCTACTCATCACAGAAAAACAACCATTTTGATCATGATTATAGCATGCCATATATTTTATTTGTAATTTGTCGATATATCATTATTCTTTGACGTGCATGTAATGAAGTGCACTGCACATAACATGGCTGTTTACATAAAACTAACAGAGTAAGGGTCTTGACGGCAGTCTAAGATCTCTAGACTACTACCAGGAGTATTCATCCTCTTATATGTTTATATTCACTCAAATCATCATGAGACAAAATTGCATAGCATGACATCGGGAAAAGAGCTGCGGGGAAATGCACAGGTGGTAGGGAAATGTATTAAGCTCATCTGAAGGGAAGTAACTCTGATAGTCTCAGTGCGCGTGATACAACATTGAGATCAGCATGAAGATGGATCTTAGATCAAGAGGTGCTATAATAATAAGTCCATAATGATCACTAGCTCAACAATGTATGAGTCTACACAACCTATAGTCGGAGATTCGGGTTCAAACCCGGCTCAAAGTCCTTGCTGATACAGAAAAAAAAATTTGGACCTATTTTTTTTAGAATAGACTTTTTAGTCACTCTAAAATGTTCTCTCTAAATTTTCTTTCCATATATATTTCTACATTTGAAGTAAACCCAGTTATTGTTTCATACATTGTTTTTTAAACAACATATTTACACAATATCATAAAAAGTATGCTTTGAACAATAAAAAAATCCCATGGCAAAATTGTATTATATAATGAGACACAATAATTAAGTAAAAATAAAGTACTGAGCTTCAGATTTTAATACACATACATTGTACCTGCTTTACGTATTTTTCTCTGGACCAATGATCCAATTATTTGTAAATGCTAAAGAGCAGTATGATATTACTTACTGTATAAGTTGGTAACATTAATTGTAGGCGGAGAGTATTTGTTTAGCTGTTGAAGATGACATCCTGCACATTTATATTAGGTAGGTAGATATATATATATACATCATGTTTATTACATTATGAAAAGTTAATAAAGTCTGTCAGACATTGAGCAGTTAAAATGAAATGCAGTTTAAAATAGAGAGAACTTATCAATTTATAAGTTTAGGAGGAGTTTAAAACTGTAAAATTTGTTTTCTGTTGATTTCAGCCAAGAGAACATAAGAGTCTCATACTCTGACAATGAAGAAACAAAGTGTCACCATTTACTAACAAGGGTTTGAATAGCGGCCACTGAAGGATGAATCAAAACTCAATTAAACTCTGGAAGCAGCAAACATTAATTTGCAAATTTAAACGAAATGTTACAACAAGCGTTTTAAAAGAAAGGGAGACAACTCTTGATGTGAGGAAGGTCAATTATCCTTACCCTGGGAGTGTGACCGATGTGATAGACATAAGATCAGAGGACAAATACAGATGTCACCATATTCCAGGTGCGGTCAACATTCCTCTAATCAACAATGTCCTCAAAGGAAAACAGATATTAACCTCAAAATCAACTGATAATTCTTTGATGGAATTTTTCACCAGAAAAAAATCTCCCAGCTTCATCCCTCTTGTTTACTGTGACACTGGCAAATGGGCATCAAAAATAGGTGTACTAATGGCAGTAGAAGCTGGACTGGATGCTTTGTACTTACTTAAGAATGGCTACATGACATATACTCAACAGGTGCTCAAAGATCTACAGACTCTACCTATGCAGTTCACTTTCAAAGTTATATCAGGTAAAGTCAAAATACAAAAAATGTTTCATTTCTTTTAAATTTTTTATTTGTGAATATTTGGTTATAAATATGTTTGTAATTATAGAAAGATGCTATGTTCAGAAAAAGAGAGTCAGCATTGCCCTATACATTCTAATTTAGATGTTACCAGTACATGTAGCAGAATCAACTCAAATATTTGTTATTTAATAAATATCAATATGATATTGATCTGTTATCATTTATAAGAAATTTTAAATGACATGTTGTTTATTTGTTAACAGGTTTCACAGGAACAGGGAAGACATTTCTCCTGAACAAACTATCAGAGAGAGGTCACCAGGTGCTTGACCTTGAGTGTCTGGCCAAACACAAAGGGTCAATGTTAGGCCTGTGGTACGGAGAAACCCAGCCGAGTAAAGACAAGTGGCAATCCTTACTGAGGGACGCTCTGGCCAGATTCGACCCTTCAAAGCCAGTGTGGGTGGAATCAGAAAGTCAGCGTATAGGAACCCTGCACATTCCTCCTGTTCTGTTTGAGCAGATGTGTAAAGGAGACAGATTTAAAATTGTTCTTCCTAAGGAGGAGAGGATAAAATGTTCTCTAAGGGATTATCCATACTGGATAGAAGATAGAGAGGCTTTAATTAACATTGTCAGAAAACTGGAACGATATCGTGGGAAAGAGAAAGTGAATTATTGGATTTCATTGATTCATAGTGACAGATGGGAGGAGTTTGTTGGTGAACTGCTCATAGAACATTATGATCCTACGTATAAAAGGTCTCAGAGTAAAAACAAACTCACAAATAATGAAACACAAGTTTTTATGGAAGACCAGTCAGAGGAGGTTGTGAATTCCACCCTGGACTTTTTAACAGGAAATACCACATATTTATAGTCTGATGATAGTTGTCCTAGACATTGATATTCAAATTATTTTGTCATAGATACTGTACACCAACTTATTTTTTGGGTGTGATTTAATTTTGCGGTCAGATTGAAATGACAAAAATCAATTGCTGCAAATTTGAACGCTATTACAATTGTACAAAGCAAGCAATTCTCAAAAAGTCGAAACTCACAAAATTAAAGCACAAATTCAAATTTGTGGTACGACCAAAAGTAAGTGCAAAATCAAATCACTGTGAAAATAGGTTGGCTTACAGTTTTGAGTATTGAAGTTATTTAAGTTATAGAACTAGGGTGTGTCTCAAACGAAAACGCATGGCATGGCTTTGAGGCATATGAAACACATTTTAATACATGCATGTACATGCTGATTTAAACAGCAACATATATTTCCATGCCTGCACACCCCTTCATCATCACACATCATGCCTTCAAAGCAAATATAAGGTTTTGAACATCAGTTTTGTCATGATGTTATAGATAATATAATGTCATGACTTCTATTTTGGAAATGTGTATGTAAATGTTTTTGAAGTAAATACACATATATGCAAGATTGACCTCTTTTCAGGTGAAGTTGTCATAAATAAATGAAAAATAAAAGTTGGAAAGTGTTATTGTTTCTTTTTACATTAGAGATTTGAATAATCAAAAAGTTTATTACACTGTACTTAGTTTATATCTCTGACAACATCAATCATAGAATACTTAATCATTATGTTCCTTCATTTTGCATGGGTAAATCAGCAAAAATACTCCAAATATAAAATATTTCATCTTTTTGCCAGTGCTTCATTCTGAGCTATCAAAGTTACTTCCCTTCGTTTCACTCCCTCACGGCATCTGATTTTCTGCAGTAAGGCTACTTCACATTCTTCTTCTTCTTACAATATCACCAGACCTTCTTGACAAAGAAGATTACCTGGAGTGCGTGAACATTCTATTTCAGCCAATTACCAATTCAGTGTATACATTAAGGGAATTTTGGAAATCATAATACACTTTCATCCGAAACATATAAGAGAATATTATACATAGATTATGTATATATTTTTCTGCTTTCATCAATATTTCCATATATCTTAGTAGATTAAAAAAAAAGTCTCCTGCATAGGTTTGATTTGTTTTACGTCCCATTATAATTAATTACCAAGGTCATTTAGGGACATACAGATGTACAAATGTGCCATATCTAGGAGGTGGAGACAAGCCGTAAATCACTACCGACCTGTTGTCAGTACATGGCGACTACATTGTGTAGTTGTCGTACACTGGGTTTTCACATGGAATTCGAAAGTGCAACCCAGATGTGAAAGGTTTTATTATGGTGTTGTGTACACTCGGTCACCGCGTCCCCTTAAAAATGTACATGAATTCATAAGGCATCACAAATTATTACTCAATCGGCTACAGCCACATTTAAACGTTTTACCATTGCAGGTAAAATATCTAGCCAAATGTTTTACAGCAATGATGAAACGTTTTGGTGTGCTGTAACGCATTAGTAACCATTTGTAGGGCCTTATGAATTCATATCAAATGTTCACCTTGTGGACCAAGATCATACACAGAACGTTAAACCATAACAATCATCGGCGAAAAGTCTCTGGTACTTACAAAAGTAGTCACATATCTCTGCCAGAACAAACGGTATTCAATAATTCTGCTATACACTGTAATAACCGTTGGCATCTTATATAATTAATTGGTCAGATGTCAGCTGCCAAGAGTTTTAAAGTTTACTACATCCTCGATACTCCAGGGGACACGTTACTCGTTATATCAACCCCTGGACTACAATAAGTATGCCATGGTAAACTTGAAAGGTCTGTGTACGGCTACAGTCGTCTGTGTACGGCTACAGTCGTCTGTGTACGGCTACATTTGTCTGTGTACGGCTACAGGCTTCTGTGTGCGGCTAAAGGCGTGACAGGTAGTTTGTTTGATGTGCAGAAAGAAACGAATAACAGAACAATGTATGGCTTTGAAGCTTGGCACTTCTCTTTGTAATCTTCAGAGGAAGTAGGTATGTGACTGGTCAGTTTTCTCTGACCCATTCATCCATCATCAAAGGTGTTAAAGTGAATAGTCGGGCAAGGAAGGCTAAAGTTGGTAAAATGGTGTGACTGTATCCAGTATAATTTCTTATGAAATAGAAAAATAAAATCTCTCGTTAACATCTCTCTGCATGCGAAGAAATGAATTTTAATTGTGGGAATCCTAAAACGTCCTCCCGGCTAGCTATGTCCGTGGTTACATTTCCACGGAGCCTCGCTTTCAAAGAGTTATTTTTAGAACTTTTCCATTATTTCAATGGTCAGAACTGGGCAACGTAAGCAGAACTTGACCGTCGTTTGGATATGTGAGGACTTTTGGAAGGTCAATGAACGCTTTTTGGACTGGTTTTCCTTGCCCGACTATTCACTATGGCAGAAACCTTGATGGACATCAGAATCTGGTTTCTGTAATAAAAGATTTAAACACAAATATGATGTTTCATGTTTCAGGGGTCTGGACGATCCTAGGACATTTCAAAATATTTGCGGAAGATGTCTAAGTGCACTTCGCACAACTTTATTCAAATACCAGTCTTATTAGTAGTATCATTAAACGTTAACGTTCACCGAGAATAGAATATGTTCTCACTTAATTGACAATGACATCTCTTGTCTTATTGTTACGCGACGCATGCCTCTTTATCAAAAGCAATACCTCCGAAGTTTAAGTTACCATGATGCCGGTTTTCAGCAGCTTACATACAAAAAATGGAGAACATCTCTATCAGAGCTTTAATCCATTTGACCGGTTACCCCTCCGGTATTGATATCCTTGTTTGTTTGGTGTTTTTCAGGCGAGCCATTCAGGATGACGTTACATCGCCATATATGTAACAGATTGTTGTCTACTGGCCTGGTATCTCCACACGGTCTAACCACGAACTCTGTCCGTTTGGTGTCCTCTGGGATAGTTCGGACAAGAGACCCGTTTTTCCGTGATGGAATCTCGGATGTTATTGACGTCAGGAGCCCGGAGGAATACAAAGCTGACCATATCCCCGGGGCCATCAATCTCCCAGTCCTCTCCTCAGAACAGTTCAAAATCGTCGGCAGGCTGCACTGGGAGGGACTAGAGGCCCAGAAAGAGGATGGGAAAGTCCCACTCAAAGCCCGACTGTTTGGTGCCAAGTTTTCCCTACAAAGTATCATTAATATCATAGACTCACACTTCATGGATAAACCACAGAGTTACTCCCCTTTAATCTACTGTAAGCGGGGCGGACTTCGGTCGAAATCTTTGGCGACCGTACTGGAGGAGATCGGCTACCCCGTCGTTCTGTTGGAGGGAGGCTATAAAACCTACCGACGGAAAGTTATTGATGATCTCAGTGAAATCCCACTGAAATTCAGATATAATGTTGTGACTGGTAAGCACACCTCTTCAAAATCGTTCAAAATCCTTAAATGATTGTTATAGATCGTTTAGCAAATATTCAAGTTAAGATCTTCAAAATCTCCACAAATTCATTAATCAAAATAAAAAGCTAACCAAAAACACAAGAGTTTATATTCAATACAATCATCGTCGGAAATTCCACGTCAAAACAAATGATAGAATAATGATACATGTATCAGTGACGATGAAGAAGACACTTTTACTGAGCATCTGATCCTTGTTCAGTTTCAGATCTCATCTTTTTCCTAATAAATTTCGTGCTTTGTTTAATGTTTTTATATCGTTTATATACAAGTACCTGTGAAGATATACCTTCCACGGTTATACCGTAGCCTCCCAAAATATTCATTCACACACCACCGCACAATGCACACATGGGATGCCGTCCATAAATGGCCCATGCTGTTGATAGAACGTCAATCTAATACACCAGACCAAACCTTGTATTTGCTCTGGGTTTTCGATTTTATTATGTATCTGGTTTCCATAAGTTTTCTTTTAAATTGTATTAATGAAATCTTTATTTCTGTAATGTTGTTTAATTTCTCAGAGAGAACATTTCGTGATTTTCTCTTCGATAGCTTGCGTATTCGCGGGTAAAATGTTCAGCAGTACAGTAATACCCTATACATTTTATCTTTCTTGTCAACGTTTCCTTTGCGCTTGCGGATATTTAAGTTTGCGGAAATTACTTCCATCGCGAATATAACTAATTTTAATCCCTTATGAATAAAAATGAAAAATGAAAATCCATATATAACATGTATATATTTTTCTGAAATGTTACTTTTGCAGGCAGCAATAAGACTGGGAAATCCTTGATAATGAGGAAACTTGTGGACAGAGGTCATCAGGTGCTCAACTTCGACAAGATGATCCACTATGAGGACCTGTTTCTGAGCGGGGATCTGATGAAGATGGAAAAACGTAGTCGGTACATGGAGACCAAACTTAGAGACAAGCTTGTCACATTTGACCCCAGTCGTCCGGTGTGGGTGAAACATCAGTTTTGGCAAAGTGACCTAATGAAAAGGTTGTCGTCAAAATACTCCCTCCAAACCCCCTCTGTGATATACAAACAGATGCTCAAGGGCAAGTTGTTCGAAGTGAAGGTGCCGCTGGAAGAAAAAGTGGAACGACTGGCACGGCACGGTTATATAGATTGGATGAGTGATAACTTAGACAGTGTGAAATCATTCTTGGACACTCACGCCCAGAATATGTACGACTTCAGGGTGTTAAATCTGATGAATGCGCACGCCAGGAACAATAGATTAAAGGAGTTACTATCGTGTGTACTAGACGAGGAACACAAACATTATAAGATCATGCGCAAACGATGGAGGAAAAAACATGCTAAAGATGCAAACCCACTTCCACAGGAGTTCTTTGTGTTAGAGAGTCTTACAGACGATAAAATCGAGGAAATAGTGGAAAAATTCGAAAGTCTGGCCGATTAGTAACCATCAGCTTAGTCAAATGATAGAGGATATTTTATGTTAGCCGAACAATGATGTTCATTGTTGGTCTGGCTAATCAGTGATGGTCAATGTTGTCCCGTCCAATAAGTGATGGTCATTGTTGGTCAGACCAATCAGTGATGGTCAATGTGATCTCGGCCAATAAGTGATGGTCGTGGTTGGTCTCACCAATCGGTGATGGTCATTGTTGGCCTGGCCAATCAGTGATGGTCAATATTATTCCGACTGATTCACTGTTTTTGCAAGGCCACTCAGAGATTTGCTATTTTGGCTTTGCCGATTATTATAAGAGCATGTTTTTATTTTTGGCTTGACCGATAAGAGGTTTTGTTGAATTTACTGATCAATGCTGGTCATATTTAGCTTGCTGACATGTCATAGCTATAGATGACCTTACCGATAAGTAAATAATGGAATTTTTTGTGGTTTGGCTGATAAATAATGACACTTTTAGCCTGGTCGATAGTTGGTGTTCTCTTTGACTGGGCTAATACTAAGTGAAGGTATTGTTTGTTTGACAGATAATAGAATGTCATTTCTGGTCTTACCGGTAAATGTTTTTCTTTTTTTTTTGTCAAGTCGATAAGATAGTGTTCATTTTAGACGATCATGAGTGAATACATTTTTAGACTAGAAGTTAACAAATTGTCATTGTTGACGTTAGCGAGCAGTCTTTGTCAGCCTCACCTGTGATCATGAATGGTTCATAAAAGAAGAGGTTAGTGTTGATTATGATATAATTTTTTATTTATAAGTAATGTTCGTTGGACCACTCATGATTAAAATCTGCATTAAGTACCCACTTTAATTTAGAAACAAGCCTTGGTATATGTGTTTTTCGCTGCTGAGTCAAGCCTATCCGCGATACTAAGAGGTTACTATAGTGATTTTACCCCCCTGTCACTCTAATGACAGTAACCCTGAGTTATCGAGGATGGGTCAAGACTGTGGTGCTAATATGTAGAGCTCCATTTTTGTTACAAATTAGGGTTAACTCATGATAATGGATTTGTATTCATCTAAAATGAGTGTCTCGCCATTGTAAAAAAATGATTTTTTATACAAATTTTCAATAAATGTCCCAATTTTAATGATTTTCCATGACTTTTGATATTTTATTGTAATTTGTGACCTCTAAACTGGTCGACAATTAACCAGGCCACCATACTTCAAATGGGTACCAAATAGTGGGACTTCGAAATACTGTATATGCCAATGCAAGAGTTGTTTCACGAGATGCATTTTACTGTAACTGGGTTTTGATTTGAGGTGTAAGCTACTTAAAGGTTGTCAGATATATTGTTAGTGATCTGTTTCTCACGTAAACATCAATCTAAATTATATTTACAATAAACCACGGTCATGTCACATGGCAGCGATGGCAGTTTTGTGCATATGCCATTTGCAATGCGACAAAACATTAAAGATGCTCCACCGCTACCAATTTTTGTGTAAATTAGACATATATATACACACACACGATTAAACATCAAGTATTGTTAAAATGGATTATCGTTTATGCTCTGTCGGCGGTGGAGCATCTTAAAGTCTAACCGTTAGCCACATTGCTATCAATTCAGTATGGTATTTTGGAGTTATTTCCCTTAAACAGTAACTGTCAGTGAAGTAAAGCTATTTAATGATATAAATAACATTTTCATAAAATACAAACGAAATATCGAGTATTTGTTGAAAGGAAATTTGATGTGAATTTGTTTTTATTTCTGTTGTAGACCTATGAAAACAGCCTAATAATGAGCTCACGTATAGAAAATAAATTGTGAAAAAAACTAATGATTTGAAAATCATACCTATATACGTCGGAAAATTTTGGAGTTTTTGTATCGAAATAGGGTGGTTAAAACACTAAAAGGAATTTTACAAAAATTAGAATGGTTGATAATGGTAAGAAAGGTTAGACTTTGTACAAAGCAAACCGGAATTAAACGACATTGATCAGGATGTCCCCTACTTGGCTGGCCAGGGGTATCCAGTACGGTACCGTTTCAGGGAGATTATTGTACTGAATATCCAATGAGCTAAATTGATTGCATATCACTTACCGTGAGGAATTTACGTTGATATTCTGATTGTCACATTGGCATTCAGAGTGTTAAAGTAGCCGTATAGGGACGCCATCATGATGTCTTATAGTCGTTACTTTAAAGTGTAGGCAAACTAAAAACAAAAAATCCAAGTATCTAGGCAGGTTTAGAGGATTATATCAGTCATTCAGGATCGTTAGTTGTGGAACTGATTTGGATTTCACTCGAATTTTTCAAGTGATTAGAACTCGACTTTAGTTCGTATAGACAGTATTTCTTTACAGTGTTTAAATATCAGTGTTATATTATTTTTTATATAATCATTTGTTTTCTTTTTATTTGCAGATTTGATTATTTTAAGGGATAAACCATGGATAAAATATTCATGTATATTGAGGTAACTAGCAACATTTTGCAAGACGGAAATAAAAAATAAAAAAAAGAATTAAAGAAAAAAAAGAGAAAAATCAAGTAAAAATTATGATTTTAAATTTTTTTTTTGCAAAACACGATGTTGGTAAGTATCGTCTTTTATTGACACCACCGTATTTGGTTATGAAGGTCTTAAGATGTAAGTCCCCTCCCCATCACTATTTATTGGCGCCATACTTAGGATGGATTCCTGTTTATTTGCTCTGAAAAATGAGTTCTTCACAAATCTGTTTTGATATTTTGCAGGGATTGTACAAGTCATTGGTTCTGCGTTAAAAGCACCTATGTGAAGTAACTTGCAATATAATGGGATTTTCTGTTTAATATATATTTAATATTTTATGTTAATTTGGCATAATTCTTAGTAAGAAAAATAAATTATACTCAAAAATTACTCGATTTTACACAATAATAGAGTACTTTTACTCTTGAGCTAAAGAAACAACGAAAACCTCAAAGAGGTTTTGAAAATGGAATCATATGACAGAAAATTCGCAAAGGTCTGAAATTCTAAGATTTTATAATTATTTGGCTTTAACTTTTTATTATTCGCCTTCAACAGCGCGATATTTGTGCGTATCTATGCTGAACCCAAGGTTAAGAGAACTATATTGTCTCATGATTCTTAGTTTGTTTTAAGAGAACGTAGAACTACGAAAAAGTTTTTTTTTTTTTTTTTTTTTTTTTTTTTAATTTGAAATCAACAGATCTAGGACGAAACATAAGCATAAGCTCAACGGTACATTATGACAAACATAAAGACAGATACTTCTATAGAAGAGAAAGCTGACACGCATCGAACACAACGGTGCCTTGTATCACACATCATGAACACCTGTACAACATTCTGGCTCAGTCTGCTAGCTTTAAGTGATACAAACTAGAACTTCCTTCTTCTTTATCTAGCTTCGTCTGTTTGCAGTATTGATATAAGGGGAGAGAAAAACTTCATTATCGCATGTAGTTCAGAACATGGATGTTTATTTAAAAAGTTATATAGACTCTGCGTCATTGTGATACCATTACGTGTACTGTTTATTTTGGCAGGTAATTCGACGAAGTGAAAGTTCCTTTCTTCGTTTCCTCATACCGGGTATGTGTTGATTCATTTGTGAATTTTACTTTGGAGGTGATCAATGTGTTCACATATTGATCACTTGACATCGTTAACTCTATCCATGCCTTGATGAGGTACACGGTCGCTCTAACGCCAATGTTTGATCGTCCTGAACAGAATACAATGGGTATCACGTGCACGTATGTTCTTCACGTGGGCGTGTCAATGATTGTATATATTTGAAGAATCGTGTCTTTATGGAAGTAGGTCCCGAAAATCTAAAGCTGACTATTTCCTAATGTTTAATAGTTCTGTTTTTCATTAAAATGTCGTCCATGGTCCGTAGTGATGAGTCGTAAAATCAGACGGCAATTGCTTTTCAAAATACCTCAAAATATTCTCTTTTTTTTTCAATCGTCTTTCAAAAATAAACGATTGTATTTCAAAAGTGTGTTTTTATTATTTGTAGTTGCATATTTTTAACGAAAAGAAAAGGAAATGGTAACAGATCGGTTTGGCTGATCCAGTAGTTTTCATATTGATGTTAAGCATGTTGAAATATAGTAACTGCTGTGGCCATTTCCGAAATTTTCATTGTGATAGGTATCAGTCGAAACAAGTTTCAGTTTAACCCTACTGAAGGAACGTGGAGAGAAGTTTGAAAAAGGTGTTGTTCAGAAAAAAGAAATGAATATCCAATTAGATTTCAAACTTCATCCGAAGTGGCTACGTGAAAGCTCTTTTGAAAACGACATATAGCAAGGTTTCATAGGGTTCCTTTAAACTATTCATACTGTTGATTTACTCAGTGGAACTCAGTGCAGCTAGAGAAGTCTTATTCTGTTTTCAAGATGGCGACTGTGGCGAACACCTCTGAGGTTCATTTCAGATAGAAAAATTAATCCCACGGACGGAAATTCAGATGAAATTTAAAATGTGGAAATGAAAGCGGAAGCCACTGTGCAACGTGCAAATGTATATATGTTATTCAAACGATATCATAAACAAAGAAAACATTTTTGAAAAACAAATTACCAAAATGATTCGATCAGATGCTGAAGGGGATTCAGAAGCGCCTTGCAACCACGGTCATATACCGATATGTCACTCTCTTAAAATAAGAGGGTAGTGACAACTAAAATATGATAGTCGGTGTGGATTGGGGTTAAAGGTTTATTGTTACAGAGCAATGAACTGTTGGGGTGTTCCCTCACTGGTGTAACCCCTTTCTGGTGTGTTCCCGCTTACAGGTCGTGGTTGTTTGGCCACTAACGAGATGTTGGTACTACCGACATTGATTGGCACTCGAGTTCTATATTAACAATATCAACAGCACTCCACCTCTGTCAACCAACTATTCAGACTCCTACCGCACTTGTCGATTTTCATTCACACACTATTGTAATGTAAAGCCTTTTGTTTGGCTAGTGAAATTAGGCTCCCTGAAAAATCGGTATATAGATTTATGTAAAGAATTACTGATCAGTTTCAACTTGTACGTATTTCAAAACTTGGATGTCTGTTTAAATTACGCTTCAAGACCGGCTATAAAAATGGGGCTGCCCTTGTGGTGTGTAAACCGATATGAAAAATCAAACGAACGCGCCGAGTAGGTTGACCTCTGGCTGAGAGTGATCGGTTCACGTTGTCAAAGACGTTGTTCATCTTGGTGTCTATATCAACCACGTGAAGGTTCCAAGGACAGTGACACATGAACTCCCATATCCCATAATTAATAATATTCAATATAAACTAAAAACATATGCATAAATAGAATGATACTTATTTTTGATATTTTTGAATCTGAAATAAGTAGACTAAGTTGTTGTAACAAGTTTTTGTACTTTTTTCTATTTTCATTTTCCTTTTCATTTATATTGCGCAGCTAGTTTCTAAGATTAGACTTTCAGCAATTAGTACGATAATGTTACATGTTGATTGCCAGACAGTATATGCCAGAGGCCACGACTAGTTCTGTCACGAATTACGCCAACCCATTAATATCGCGGTGCACAGACAATTTTCAATCTTTATAAAAAGCCGATTGAAATTTTAAATGTTCTATCATCAATCCTTAGAAGACAGTGGAATACTACTACACATGTATAATGAAAGAAATACATATTTGTCTTTTACATTCCTAGATTGATAAGTTAATAACGAGTTAACAAAACATTGTAAAATCAATTTAAAGGTCATGAATTACTTCACCTCAGCTATTGTATGTACCAGTATGGCATATTGAGGATAGAAAATTTGAATAATTTCCCATACAGAATTGTGTTAAGAACACTAAATAGATACATACCCGATGTATTAGCATTCACTTGGAACCAAGAGTGGCATTGTACATGTGTTAATGAAATTATTGTATTATGTGATAAAAAATGGTACAGTTTCATTTCAACAAATTTTATTGCATACACGGATTTCGTTTCAGACAAAGTCTATATATGCCATAAAATTCACTATAATTATTCCCTCCTAAATTATTATTTATTCCTAATTATTAGACCAGAAACATATATTAGATATCATGTATGTGTTTCTGATTGGATCCATACGAAACTGTGGATATTGTACACAAGCAAAGTGTGGCAATCAGAAACGTCAGGAGCCGTAAGGACACTAAGTTATCAGGAGGTATGACAATTTGATATAGAGATACCGTATAGCTGGCAGTATCCACTAGGATGAGTTTGTTTTTGGGATTCTCGGAACATTGTTGTGGTCGTGAAAACTCATCCGCGAAATTAACGCAAGCTAAACAATAAGTATTCTTATAGTAATATGGTCACCTCTAAAATAACACTTAATTCTACTAAATAAACATACCATCACACAATGCAGTAATGTTGTAGGATTATGTCCATGTAATATGCACTGCATGGTTACCACATTATGGAGTGTGTAACTTTTTTCCCTGTTAAGAATGACACTCATTCAGTTATCACCTGTATACAATCGTAAAATCAACCACACGATTCAGGATATTATGGGATCTCGCCTATTTCAATTGATGATACGTGATAGATATATTTCTCATTCACCCAAAAGTAAAATCTTATTCTAGAATTACTTGTATCACCATATTTTAATACGTGATGTCACTTCTCCTGTGAGAGATGCTACCTATTCAGATAATACAAACGGTACTTAAAGATGCTTCACCGCCGACAGAGTATAAATGATATTCATTATTTGAACAATAATTGGTGTTTAATCGTGTAGATATATGTCTAATTAACGCAAAAAAATAATATAAAATAATTTATTTTACCTTTGGTGCATGCCCAATCAGTACATCATTCCATATAGCATATAGTGTCAGGGAATTTCTTCGGGATGCAATTAATTATTTTTCATATTTTTAACTTTAAGTAAAATTCGAAGCTCAAACTTTTCAACGGTTGTAATGGTGTAAAGAAAGTAACTTTGTAACTGAAGAAAAATACTGAATCGTCTGCTCCGGTTTTTGATAGTGGAAAAATACCATTTGTCAGTGGTGGAGCATCTTTAATTAAGGCCCAGTTGATCAAAAGCTGATAAGGCTCATCACAGTTTAACGATAATATAAAATCAAGATAGAAGAACTTCTTAAAACTTTTTATAAAATCCTGAAGCCTTCCATTATACCTAATTGCCAATTTCACAGAATATTAAGTTGCAGGTTTTGTAACAAATCATAAATGAAAATTTCACTAATCACCTTAAAGACAACTGGGTCCATGTGTGTAATCTAAGTCGGAACATTACTTGATGAAAGCATAACATGACGCCATTTTTGCCCTGGTCATCCGGTTCCGGTACAGTTTTCACGTTCGATTTTCAAAACAATTTTGACATGAAAAGTAAGAGTGTGTCATGTCTTTACGAACGAGCCGATATTTTTTCCTTTGGTTTATTAATTATGTTAGTGTGTAACAATAATACCCATTTTTCTCTACTCGACTGTACTGGCGAGCGAGATAAACGAGTTGCCCTCTGTTTATCCTGCTGGAACATGTTTCATCTACGTATTTACAGCGTTTAATTCCCCTCGTGGTAATTGCTAATCGTTTGTAATATGGTGAGTTATATGGTTTTTCGTCAATTCGTTTGATATTTGAGCAGAGAGTGTCCCTACTTTGAAGTACCTATTCAATCCGCATTGCTTACAATGCATATTCCAATGGACGTTTGCGTACCAATGCTTTCGATTTAGTTCCATAGAAATATTTTTTACCAGTGCTTTCGATTTAGTTCTATAGAATTTGTTTTGTGCACAACCGGTCAAATAAATTACAAGGCACATCAAACGTGTTCCATTTCCTTTTTTTTAATCATACACATTATATTTAAAGCTGGAGTAGTTATTGTGTTCAAAAATTGAACCGATGTGTATCAATTGTAAATTGACGCGAATTGTATCTTTGTGTGAAACATGTGAGATAGAATCAAAGTTGTATTTTAATTCTTGATAACCAGATATCCTGCGGTTTTAATGTTTAATCTGTAGATGTTTCATGCTCACAAAAACGGCTAATGGTTTCTCGTGATCTAACGAGTAGTACTGAAAATATCAAAATACAATTTAAAAATCAACATTGAATAATTATATAAAACATTTTACAAGTAGTAGCTACTGCTAAAGATCCACTGAAGGAATTGGTCGTACTTACTTACCAGGTATTTAAACAGCGTATGAAAAAGTTAGGTGTTCCATTTTGTATCTTCATCAGCATGTTTCAGTAAAAAAGCATTGTTAAATGAAAGAGTTAAATGCCATCACAAGAACGTTCCACAGCCGCCCAAAACATACACCACAGATACACAATACATTTAGTATACAGGGGAAATCGTCCCTTCTTCTGTTAACGCTAAATAAAACTCAATTAAAATAAAGCAGCATGTGAACAACTTCAGTTGTAATGTTTTTATTTATTTTTGTTTTATTTTTTACAAAATAAAAGTCACATTAAAAATTCACATTAAGCAATATATTTTAAAATACATATGCTGTCTTATCACAGAAGATTTGTGGTGTAGGTAAGGTTATTGTTGTTTGTGCTGTCCACGTTGTGTGAGTGAGACGATTGAATTCTAAACTTAAAGTTATCACTTTCGTGCAATCTTTCTTTTGCTGATCATTGTTTTTGCTCAAACCTTGAACTAAATGTGGTTTTGGTAAACTAAGACTAGGAGAGATGTCTTGTACTGCTATGGCAGTCTATTTCATTGGGACAGCGCTTTAACACTGCCTACCTCTGACCCGTGATATAAATTAGGACTGGGGATGTTATCTCTCGTTAATTATGCTTATATTATACATAACATGTCTTAAATTATGAAATGAAATAAGATTTAAAATAAATTAGGTCAGAATTTTACTAAAGAAATGAATAATGTGATCTCGTCATTATGGATTAAATAGAATTCTATTCAATCGAAATACGAATAATCAACAAATAATCAATTATTTGACATATTATTATTGTTGCGGATATCAAGATTTTTTTTATTCCACACGTGTTTAAAAAAGAACTAAAGAATTGAATAATGTGATCTCGTCATTATGGATTAAATATAATTCTATTCAATCGAAATACGAATAAACAACAAATAATCAATTATTTGACATATTATTATTGTTGCGGTTGTCAAGATTTTTTTTATTCCACACGTGTTTAAAAAAGAATTCATGTATCTATATTTTGTATTTATTTGATAAATAGCAATTATCAATTTCTTTCTTTCTTATACTATTTTCATAACTTTCTTACATAGCCTTAACTTGATTAACATCTAAAACGGCATTTTATTCTAAAAAGATAAATACAAAAGAAATCAAGTTTTATAAACAACAAAAGTTGGTCACCTATCTAGTTTTTCTTAACCAGAATAATTCCTTTTTTTTTACATTATGCTCTGATGCTTCCCATTAACTTTATTTTAGTGATTCCCAAATGAAATCAGTGTGTTATACCTATAGATAATATAGTTTTAAAAGTAGCCCTACAGGCCTACACAGGTTAATGCTAGCGTCCCTTATAGTGAACTCAGAAAACTTTCTTATCTTCGCACGTTTCTGCAAAGACAACCAGTCAAGCGTGACGATTCCTACAGTTTCTAGAAGGCTTGGGACAAAGGTTGGGGACCGATCCAGGAGACCGTGTGTACATACGGGCACTGTTTGGAGAGAGCCAGCCCATTATACCTTCCCTCTACTGTACAAATATTGAAGGTCCGTTTTAGAGGTTTTGTGTATATAAGGTATTATATAGGGGTATAGAGAAACTGTCAGGATCGAAGTTTTCAGTAATACCAGCGAATGTACACACTCGTTAAGGATTTCGCAAACCTCTCATAAAATCACGTGATCTTACACAGAAAACTCCTGTCCAAGCAAATATTTCAACAGGACTTTTTATTCCTGAAAGTATTTGAATTCTATGAAAAATATTATATTAATTTTCATTGATCACTACTTGAACGTTAAGTGATCTTGTTTGATGATTATGCTTTACATGGCACATTGAATTGTTATCAATCTGTTTATATGATTAGCTTATATATATTTTTTTTCGGGTATTTTACTTCCATTTGGGAGTATAGAAAACCCGATACCAATTAACATGACTGGTATTACATAGACTGCAATAGAACACACGCAAGTGTACCTCTATATTAGATGTATGTGTAGAACTAAGATCTAGCTATTTGTTGGTGTTTATCTCTTGAAAATTTGAGCGAAAAAAGCTTGGGATATAAACCAAGAAGCCTTGCTGTGAACAAGATACAGACCTGAACATAACTTTATTCTTTAGCATCACAAAATGTTAGATTATTCATCTTTTTTTTCATAGTTAAATCACGAACGCTTGATAAGTAATTCTCTAAATCATGGATAAACATTAATATTGATGAGATAGCTTGGTAATTTATATTGACCCGTTGACATTACATGAAACAATAAGAGAGACTAGAATGAGGTCAAAATGGGATCCAAACGAACCATTAGAAGTGACTCAGCCTACGTATATTCCACAATTGTCAGGCTCTGTAGTGTCCATAACATTTCAGGCACTGGTCTTAATAACGGTACATAGGATGTATTGTTGTATATACCGACGTGTCAAGGAAACTTTCTTGGGGTTTTCGTGGGTGTAAATATGAGAAAACTAGTTTCCTTGGGGTTTTCGTGGGTAAAAAATGAGAAAACTGGTGAAAGTAATTGAAGAAAATTTTCATGGTTGGGAATATCCTGGAGCCCACAAAAAACCCACTGGGCATATAATTGTTTCTTTATCAGGGATGACCTGAACTCGAAGGCCGAATTCTGTAGTTCTATAGGGCGTCATTGATACTGAAGGTTCATGATTTTTCTTTTCTCCATGTACCTATGAAACAATGAATTTATTACCTGACTCTCTATTTCTATAATATCGACATTAAATATCTATGCTATTTCTGAGAAGCAGAGAGACAGCTACAACAAACAAAGTTGCATAAATACGCTTGAAGGGATCAGGAGTTGAGATTACTGAACACAACATGTTGCAGACTTGGCGATGGGTTTAGAAATAGTAGCACATTGTGATTTTCATGAAACATTTACGATTAAATAGAGTCAGGTAATGATAATAACTAACAGGACATATCAGACTGCAGTATCGTAAGCTAGTTTAGTCATGTATGTTAAGGGTCGAGGACATGTACCAGTGATCAAAACTTTCGAGAACAATTGTACACAATGTATTTCAAAACACACAAGTAATGCCACAAGCAGGTAAAATGGTTTAATTGTATTAGGTGTTTGTCTAGCATAAACTTTCTTTTGAGTCTTGAGAAAGAAATAATGAAGCAATACCGTTAATGTGTTCCACTTAACGAAACGTTTTGACAGTATGTCGTTGTGGAATCGGATTTCATGATTTAGATAAATCATAATGCAATCATTTTCCTTAACTCCATGTGACTGAAACAACAATTGTTGTTTTTTTTAATTATATATATATTTTTTTTAATTTACTGATTTTTGTTGTTGATATTATTCTTTAGAGAGTTCATACCCAAACCACAACCAAGGTTTTCTAAGTAAGATACGTTTTAGGAAAAAGCAAGACCATAAAGTATGCAATCACACACACATGCATTTCATGTGCACTATTTCGTTATTGGACTAGAATTTTTTTTACAAGCAACAGCCATACTAGTTCGAGCATATGCTTACAATTGTTCTTCTCTTTCACATAAAAAAATATTACAAACACGAAGTTTTAAATTACAAATAGCGACATCGACTACCAAAGAAATAGATATTCCATATGAATTATTTATGCATCTGTCAACCTCTCGGGTATATCATGTTAATGACTACTGAGTTACACTGAGTTACACTAAGTTACACCAGCCACATCAGTGTTTCTGTGTTCCGTTTACATTCTGATACAACTAGATATGAAATATTAATTTCAACCAATAATTTTTGGTGCATTTCAATATCAACAAATAACTCGTTGGGTGTCAATAACTTAAACGTGTGCACTAGTTAGCCGGATTTGAATAATAGTGTGTAATATGACATTGTAATGTAAAATTAATTTATACACAGTATGTGGGAAAACAAGTAAATAGAAAACTGTACATGATTTCAAATATTTTCGACTTTGAGATATATGCATCGTTTTAGCTATTATCCGCTAACGTTAGATGTGACATAATCTGAAAAGACTTGTAATACATATAGATATGTGATGTTTATCGGAATGACAAGTAGCAACGATTGGTAGATGTTTAAATGATTGTCTGGTCTAGTTAGTATACAGATCCTATAATTATTCAGTGCCGTAGAGAGTAAGGCCACACGACTCAATGATCGTCCTACCCTCGGCATGCAGGGTTGTACGGGTAGACATATCAGGGGTGGGTAACACGATAGGCTCACTGATCATATCTTCTTGTCGGGCCTGTCGCGGTGTTCATTTACTGAATTAAGAAATACAAGACCGTTCAGAGCGTTCTTTTTTATAGCCCGAGTAGAATGTGACTATTTCGAAATCGTAATTACATTGGGTATAGTATGTTTAAATAGAAGTCTATAGTTCGTCGGGCCACTATATAGAACTGCTTAGAGTTTGTATAGACTTTGACTCTCCTCGATTTGCTTCGTTTCATTTCTCACAAGGTCAAAAAAGTAGTAGTGAGAGCGACGCTTTGTATTCTTTTAAAGTTTAGCTATGATCATTGAGCAGCTGTGAATGGACTGGCGACAGAATGCATTACAGAGAGCCACAGAAGGGATTGAAAGTCACTGTTGATCATCGGGGTACCTTCTGTATTATAACCAGGTATCGTGCGATGGCCAGATTTCGTACGCCAGGACGGGGACCGGTACATCACCGTTAGAAAAGTTGTTCTGTATCAAGGTAAACCGTTGTTTGATTTTCATATCCATTGTGATATTGTGATGTTTACTTACGGCTGTCATAGTCAACACTTATAATCAACTCAGCATAGCAACATTAGCTTACAATGTTTTGCCGCCAATGCTTCTTTGGTTTCATTGGTCTGACACAGCTGACATCGTATCGTTTTAGCTAGGGTCATGTCCGATCGATATTTGGTCCTCATTTTTAAAAGTTCCTCATCAAAAACAGGCACAATAAGTCTTCATCACGTTACAATAGAGACCCCTATTATTTTCATCCTGTTTAACAACGGATAAAGGAATAACGTCGTTATATATATGTTTTAATTTTTATTGGTGTCCAGTGTCACTATCCGTAGGCCGTTTTGACATGATGTTTCTTTGTCCGGAATTCCTGCTATAATTACAATGGTCCATGACGGCGGACTCAATGGGCCCTGTATGGTTTATATATATCTACCATTCGGAAGCCCCCGCTCGTCAGGTGTTAATCTGACGTAATGTACTTGCTCCTAATTCTACCCTGTAGATTCTTCTAACCTTGTCGCTGATGGCGTCAAGTTTTTAATTGAGATTATAATAGAGTTTTAAAAGCGCTTTAAATGTTTACTACAGTATAACCCCGGACAGCTGACAAAAGATCGAGGTGGGAGAATGGGTGTATCTATTGTTGGGGTTTGGAGAGGCACATGGCTGTTTAACTGGTCAAGCGTAAATATCAACACTTGTCCTATACATCAAATATAACATGGAGCATGTCCGACGTGTATGGTTACAGGTAGATTTTGAAACGAGAGAAAAACTAGTAGTAATCGACAGCTAGGCATAAGTTATAATAAATCTGAACTCATTCATATAATACATTCCAGACATGATTAAAAATACCAAGCAATGTCAATATGTATTGGAAAAATGGTATTGCAAATTTCATCAGTCCAGAAGAAATTTTCTACGAGCAGACTCAGAGCTTCTACGTCTAATGCTGAACATACATATTTAATACATATACTGCATGTAGAATGCTTGTTATAAAATAAATTGATCAAAATATAGGATTGCTTGCTTTACAAATCTCTCTTTTCGAGGTGAGAAATAGCCTGCATCGTCGGAGATATACGGTTGATTGCACTACACTACACTGATAAGTGCAGTGTGGGTAGATCTAGTGCAATAGCTGTTTCTTACACACTATTTCAAGGTCACTCCGCTCTCATTTTAGAAATGCATGTGTAAGTGTCAAACATTTGTTTTTCCTCGAAATGTTCTTGAATGAGAGGCACTAGTACGAGATAACTTTAACGAATGTTAGCATCGGTATCGGTATTGAGATAAAAAGTGTCGAACAAGCGTCAAACATGTGTCTTGACCGTCTGTTTAGACGTCCACTATTTCTATTGTTAGTCGGGCGACTAGACATCACCTGTTGTGACATGGAATGAATTTGTACATATAAGCACAGCTCCACTAATCAACGTCTATAGACCGCGAATGTGGTACATATGCAGCACAAATGAGTATTTTCATTTCTCTAGATAGCTAGTAGTCAAAATGAAATGTGATGTATTTGACAAAATGATATCATATTCAGAAAGGATGAGAATGTTGATGACTATTTTATTCGCGAAAATGAATTAGTTTACAACAGTTCTTGGTTAGTTAAAATTGAAAGAAAAAAATCAATTTCAAATAATTTTATTGACAATGGCATAAAGATGAGGCATCAGCTATTGTCTATATAGGTCGTCTATCTTAAATTGCAATGAATTGGGCATTTATGTCAATACGAGTGGACACGTTTTAAAATGCATTACGTAATTTATCTGTGGAAACACATGTAAATGCTCCTATCGATATCTGGAATTACGAAATTATCCAGAAATCTGAGTCATCCTTAGCTATAAATCATCATGTCATAATCACCAATAACATGTGATAACACATACCGCTGTTATGTAGTATTTTTGGTGCAGATAAGAAACCAACAGTTAATTCATGGTCACGCTGGATATCGAACTTCTATATCCATTATCACATTTGATCTTCCTATACATCAGATCCCCCTTCCCGATTTCGAATACATTTTTTGGCCTTTTCGATGTATCTTCCGAAAAATGTTTGGTTAAGATTCCACCAGATTTGTAATACTTTGATCCATTGGAATGTTTCTTGGGTTCCGTTAATACTTCGTATAAATGATATCGGGTACATCCATAGAACTTTCTTTATTGTAATAAAGCATAGTTAGATATCCATGAAATTTGATGATTTCACAGAACCAGCCACTAACCGATGTCATGAAAATTACAAAGTGTTTGTGACACGTGCTTCGTTTTGGGTCCTTTAGAAGGAAGCTGGCCTAATTGAAAAGAAGCAATTTTCCAACTATTTCGATCATATATTTTTTTCACTGTTTTGAAATTATTTACAGTTACACTTCTATGTTTGCAGATGTTATAATGCATTGCACAAATCGTTTTGTTAGTCTGCTATCATTTCGTTTAATTCGAAAATGAATTTGTAACATTGAAGAAAATGACGCGATTATCATTTAAAGTAGTATTTGTTGACGACGTCTTCTATGATGGCCCATTACCCAACAAGCTTTTAAACAGTTCTTGGTTAGTTAAAATTGAAAGAAGAAAAAATCAATTTCAAATAATTTTATTGACAATGGCATAAAGAATGAGGCATCAGCTATTGTCTATATAGGTGGTCTATCTTAAATTGCAATGAATTGGGCATTTATGTCAATACAAGTGGACACGTTTTAAAATGCATTACGTAATTTATCTGTGGAAACACATGTAAATGCTCCTATCGATATCTGGAATTACGAAATCATCCAGAAATCTGAGTCATCCTTAGCTATAAATCATCATGTCATAATCACCAATAACATGTGATAACACATACCGCTGTTATGTAGTATTTTTGGTGCAGATAAGAAACCAACAGTTAATTCATGGTCACGCTGGAAATCGAACTTCTATATCCATTATCACATTTGATCTTCCTATCCATCAGATCCCCCCTCCCCGATTTCGAATACATTTTTTTGGCCTTTTCGATGTATCTTCCGAAAAATGTTTGGTTAAGATTCCACCAGATTTGTAATACTTTGATGTATTGGAATGTTTCTTGGGTTCCGTTAATACTTCATATAAATGATATCGGGTACACCCATAGAACTTTCTTTATTGTAATAAAGCATATTTAGATATCCCTGAAATTTGATGATTTCACAGAACCAGCCACTAACCGATGTCATGAAAATTACAAAGTGTTTAACGAGTGTGACACGTGCTTCGTTTTGGGTCCTTTAGAAGGAAGCTGGCCTAATTGAAAAGAAGCAATTTTCCAACTATTTCGATCATATATTTTTTTCACTGTTTTGAAATTATTTACAGTTACACTTCTATGTTTGCAGATGTTATAATGCATTGCACAAATCGTTTTGTTAGTCGGCTATCATTTCGTTTAATTCGAAAATGAATTTGTAACATTGAAGAAAATGACGCGATTATCATTTAAAGTAGTATTTGTTGACGACGTCTTCTATGATGGCCCATTACCCAACAAGCTTTTAAACAGTTCTTGGTTAGTTAAAATTGAAAGAAAAAAAATCAATTTCAAATAATTTTATTGACAATGGCATAAAGATGAGGCATCAGCTATTGTCTATATAGGTGGTCTATCTTAAATTGCAATGAATTGGGCATTTATGTCAATACAAGTGGACACGTTTTAAAATGCATTACGTAATTTATCTGTGGAAACACATGTAAATGCTCCTATCGATATCTGGAATTACGAAATTATCCAGAAATCTGAGTCATCCTTAGCTATAAATCATCATGTCATAATCACCAATAACATGTGATAACACATACCGCTGTTATGTAGTATTTTTGGTGCAGATAAGAAACCAACAGTTAATTCATGGTCACGCTGGATATCGAACTTCTATATTCATTATCACATTTGATCTTCATATCCATCATATCCCCCCCTCCCCGATTTCGAATACATTTTTTTGGCCTTTTCGATGTATCTTCCGAAAAATGTTTGGTTTAGATTCCACCAGATTTGTAATACTTTGATCCATTGGAATATTTCTTGGGTTCCGTTAATACTTCATATAAATGATATCGGGTACATCCATAGAACTTTCTTTATTGTAATAAAGCATAGTTAGATATCCATGAAATTTGATGATTTCACAGAACCAGCCACTAACCGATGTCATGAAAATTACAAAGTGTTTAACGAGTGTGACACGTGCTTCGTTTTGGGTCCTTTAGAAGGAAGCTGGCCTAATTGAAAAGAAGCAATTTTCCAACTATTTCGATCATATATTTTTTTCACTGTTTTGAAATTATTTACAGTTACACTTCTATTTTTGCAGATGTTATAATGCATTGCACAAATCGTTTTGTTAGTCTGCTATCATTTCGTTTAATTCGGAAATGAATTTGTAACATTGAAGAAAATGACGCGATTATCATTTAAAGTAGTATTTGCTGACGACGTCTTCTATGATGGCCCATTACCCAACAAGCTTTTAAACATGTGTCGACAACGAAAGCGAGAAAAAAAAGCTTAGTACAAATGTCAACATTGCCATGCTATTAACGGTCAAACAATGTCCGGAGTGGCCAGAATGACAGGGCCAGATTCGCCAGTTCTAGAGATACATAAAGTTGTTATGTACATAAACTTTCAAAGCCTAATTGTTCACACAAAGAGCACCATATAGCTTGATTAAGACTTGCCAACCGTCCCCGGCTAGACCTATAGAAAACGACATAGGAGATATTTGCTTTACTTTTACAATGCTACGCGTCCGTGTTTGAAAAGCTGATGGAAGTAATTGACCAATCAAAATTAGCGTAGCATAAAAACATGTTTTGCATTGTCCATGACGACCGTTAATGTTAGCTCATTTTTGTATGGATTGTGATAAATTGACCTCGCTTCGGGTTTTTGTAATTACTCGCTTCGTTTACTATGGGACAGTGAGGTGATGATAGACAGTTTGCCGTGACGGTCCCTCACACTCACTAAATGTCGTACCTGCTTTCGTCTTGTGATAAATGGTTGGTGCCGGATTTCGGGTTAGGATGTTACCATCTGTATTCTGTGAGTATAACATGCAGCGGTATTTTAAATTTAAAAGTCTGAAATTAGAGATTTCATGTTGATTTGAAAACTAGGCAATACACATTTCATCAAATCATAGAATTACAGAAAGGAAAATGCCAAATTGATAGAATAACGCTCCCAAATCGTGTTGAAATAAAAGAAATGCTTACATTTAACTGATCAAAAATGAATTATTTCAATTGACAACGAAAACATTTACTGATCAGATATTATCAACGAAAATTACTTATACATTTACACAATTTCATAAAAATGCATTAAAATTTGTTGTTCTTCAAACTGTATAAAACACACTACAACTTGATTTAAGTGTCCTAAATTGTACCAATTCATGGTGAACTTTGCAACAATGTTACATTTTTCCATTGATGTAAAAGATGGCAGAATGTCTGGCGATGCTTAATGTTAAAATCAAGTGTATAAAATTAATAATAGGAAACTGTGTGATAAAAAACATTGAAGCATCCCCATAATATCGTCATTACTTCCATTAAAATCCATTTATAAGATATTTTATTTTAGCTAAAAATCATCGATGTGTCAACACAATTATGTCAAATTAGCATTTACGTATACAGTGTACAAGTATAGATAGATCCGTTTGTTGAGAAGAGGTGTTATTATTTGGGGCTTTGCATTCAGCTTATGAGATTTTTCTTACAAACTTGAGATTTTCAAAATTTGCTTTTTCTATAGGGCCTTACATAAAAACACCTTCTTCAATTCACTTGTTATATTCGTTCGAACAAAATAATTCTTACAAATGAATAACAACTATGAATACTGTAAATATTTAAATAATTTGAATACAACGTCACAAATTTCACAAAAATAATTAGAATATGGAGAAAAAAATGAAAAAGCATAAAATATTCCTAATTTGGTGTATATTTTCCTTTTCGTTCAATTCGCAATAAAATGATTTTTTAACAATCGACACATGTTTGAAATTTTTATCGATAATTAGTTGATATTCGTTTCATACATTATATGTGTTTATAATATATATATTATTGAATTCTAGTACCTCAACAAAGTATCTGTTTTAAATAATATTCACTTTTATCACCTCAAGCATTCGTTAACCGTCTTAATATGTTTTTCAATACTATATCGGGAAATATTATTTTTGTTTTATTATTATAATTATTATTATCTTTGATTTTATAATTTATCAAATATATGAAAAATTCTTGAGAGCCGAAAAATTATTTCGAATATTGATAGCACTGTGCACAAATGAAATCTAAATGCCTAACTGATATTCCTTTTTTCGCCTCATTTAAATCTGCGCGTCTCTTTCAAGTGTAATGGCGCGTATCTGTGAGTAATATGACCTTGTAAATACTTGCGTATTTTTTGTGAATAGAAGATGTTATCTAGGGTATGATAAATAAGGTCGGGAATTACATGGCAAGGTATGTCTGAACGTTAAGCTCTCAAAATACACATCAATTATAACATCTTGTGTGTAAATCTATTCAGGCGTGGTAACTATGGAATCTTGATCTTTTATTTTCCCTTTTAAATTTTTTTAATTTACATATCCAGTTTTACTATACCCATAAATAAATCAATTTTCTAGTTGTTAACATATCAAAACTGTTCGATTTGAACTAAATGTAATATTTATTACATAAAAGAAATTGAAAATGGTGTTTTTTTAAGTCATTAGTCCACAGTAAGATTGCTATATTATATAAACTTCTCTTTAAAACTTCTGGTCTGCAATTTCCATTAACTGTAATTTCGTGTAATGTTAGAGTGTCGCGTAATCAGCTCATCGGTCCTATATCACACAAAAAGTTTAACTTTTTGAAAAGGATTCCATTTCACGTCAGCCAATAACACGAGAAAGAACTTTAATTTTGATAGCCTTCCAACCACAAGATAATTACGTTTAATTACCTAAAGTCCTCACATAAAAACGAAATCTTTTTTCGAATCTTTATGCTGAAATACTTATATAATGAAAATACCTTGAAATGGTAAGCGGTGTTGTACAGTAATCGATATGGACTGAGCAACGATGCTATCGTCATAGTTATTTGATCAGTTATCTTCATGGTTTTATATTTAATAATATGACTTTAAAAATATAATTTATTGTCATATAATATTATCATGTTTGAAGAAAATAATCGTTATGTTAGAGACTCAAATTCATCGAAAATATTACATAAATTAAAACAATACATATATTTAAAATATTACAATATTGAGCATGTGACATACTATATATTGAAAATATAACATATATATATTGAAAATATGACATAAATATATTGAAAATACTACAATATTAAAAAGTTTAGACACTATCAGAAGCAATAAGAATCCCACTGCAATAATTATTGAAAAATATTAAATATATTGAAAATATTATATATATTGAAAAAATATTATATATATTTAAAACATTATATATATTGAAAAATATTATATATAGTAAAATTCCAAAACGAAATGTATACCAAATTTTAATGACCTCTTAACGTGAATACGATTATAAATAATACGTAGACTTTCTTAGCTCTTGGGTTTGCCGTCTATTTATCATTATAATTAAATATTACGCATGCGGTCAATATTTCTCGTGCAGAAGGTGGTATCGCGCCAGCTTTTCTTGTCTCGGTCAAAGTGTTTTTTTTTTATGAATTATTGAATATTTTAGATAACTTTACGAGCAATGTTAAAAATATCTCCAGCTGGCAAACTATCGGGGTCAATAAAATGGATCATGTTCTAATCACGTGACCTACAACTTAACGGTATTTTAAGTGCATATTGAACGGTTAACTGAAATTTCCCATAAGAGAAATTAATCAAGAATTTAAACTGATTGAGAATTATAACTCCATCGCTTCAGAAATGTATGAAATTTAAGCATGACATTTGTCAACAGACTGACTTGCCAAACAAACATTATCACATGTCATAATAACATGACATATTTTAATAATTTCACACAATTTTTATACAAAGTAAAACAAAATCACATTAATTCCATATCATATCATAAAGGTACAATGCGTTATGACGTTATAATGTTATATAATACTAAATATTGTAATATCGTATACTTCTAATGTCATATATTAATAAAACTGATGCCATACAATGTCATGATTGAATTACAATATAAAAAAATGATTTTATAAAATATCAGAAGCAATAACAACTCCACTATAACAATTATGTGTTACAATGTCATATACATGTACTTCTAAATTGATGCTGTGAATATCATATTTCAATGTAATACAATATCACAAATAATATCTTATAAAAAACAACAGTAATCCACACTTAAAATTATGTTATACAGCATAGTAATAATGACATACACCTATGATGTCACTACAGAGATATTATCCTAGTTCCTATTATGTCCTAATAAGGATTAGTGGAGAGTTATAGAATGTGACAAAACCTAACACAACGTATTGTACAGAACTAAAGCAATGTTTAATAGGAAAAAAATATATATATTCTACGTTCCATCGATGTTCCAATTAAGAAATGTAGAGAACTACAGCAATGCTACAATAAGAATTCGTAGAGGATAATACATTATGATAATGTTACAATAAATCACTTCAGGATGTCATGTTCGAGTAAACGAAATATGTTATGTGTGTTATCTATGTTTAAGACCATATGACATGAAAGATTATCTCTATTGAATAGCTCGAATTTAAAGACAAGCATTAATGTTGATCGTTATGGCACAATTTGTTTTTCTTGGTTTCATGGAAAATTCTCTTTGCTGCAGATGTACCTCATAATATTCTAGACCTTTACAAACTTACAACAAATATGGTTTATATGTAAATTCACAAAATTCATTCAAATGTAAGAATTTGATATTTTTCTCCTTGGTAAGCAGTTATAGAACAAACATGGCGCTGTCGAATCGCTGTGAAATCCGATTGATTGTGACAACAAACTGCCAGGCCACAGCTGTCACTGTAGATGTCTATCTGTAGGCTGCAGCTCATTTTTACGTTTCAGAGATAGCTAAATACTCGAGTTTACAATTACCTATGTTGGTGATGTCGCCATCTTTTCTTCAGTAATACAAATAGAAAAGAACAAAATGACCTTTGTAGGTTAGGGGGGTGGTCTAGGTGCGCCAAGCTGTGCTTTTTATGAGTATCACACTCGAACATCTATTTTTACGAAATTGTTCTCTTTTTTTATTAAGATTAAGTAACTCAGGTGAGGTTCACGAACATTTCTTCTTTAACTGAAACAGTTCCATAGGAAAGCATTACAGAGGTAAAGGAAAGCTACTTTACTTAAGATGTCTTTTCCTTAACATGGACGGAGAATGATATGTTAAGGGATTTCCTCAATTGGGGAATGTTCGTGAAACTGGGCCCTGGTCTCCGAAAGAGGTTGGTTTGAAAGTGCAGAGCGGCTCACACAAATGCCTTCTCAATCTATACCGTAACAACACGTCTGGGTTAAATCAATTCATAATATTGAATACGTGCAGGGTGTTTTTTCATAATTGTTATTATAAATGCATATTTCAACACGAATACTGGTGATTTGAAGGCCAACGAGTTTGCCCCAGAACAACCCGAGAAAAACGTAAATGTGAAAGAGTGTTAGATATTGTTAGGGCGGTGATCAATGTTGGAGATATACATGTATTGAATTGCACCGCAATATCGTCCCGTTAGTGAAAGATCGTGACAATTATACTCCAAAATAGAAAAGTATATCTCGATATTTGATCCTACACAACCTCCACTCGAGGAGAGTTCCAATGGCTTCCTAACATTACAAGGACTTTGCGTCTTTGTTCCCGTTATAATTTCCCCCTCATTGCGCCTTTGTAGCGAGCTATTTGAAAGCTTTTGTTAATTTCAAAAGATGAATAGTTTCTATACAAATCGTATAGCATGAATAGATCTGCAAGTTAGAACTACTTTTTTTTTAATTCGACATTCATGTGTCTGTACAAGCGCTGCCAGTAGTATAGGTAATTATCGGTAAAAATGGGAGATACTACCATATCTAATAATTTAATGGGGAACGCCACACGTGCAAGGTAGCTGAAAAGTAACTGTTTGTTTTACGTATGTGGGCGTCGATTTTTACTTGTTTCATCAGCAGTATTTGATTAGATTTTGGCCAACGGTGAACATGTAGGTACAGGCGTCGGCAAGGAGACGTACTGACTCGTCCACTATTCAGGAAAAGTATTAATGGGAAGGATTTAAAACCGGTTTCTTATGGACGGTTGTGTTAGAACAAGCCTGTAAAGGATTGCAAATATTGACATTTGTATTCATATGGTTAATTTGCTAACACAGAGCGGGCCAATTATAAAGTGGACGTAGTTGTGTTAGCACGGGTTACGCCGTGTCCAAAGCTCAATATTCTCACAAATGCTTTTGACTGCACTGGAACGGTTTGGAGGAACCGAGCGGGTAGAACTACAATTGATAGATGGATACAACATATAGAAAAGGGCCGGTGTATAGGGGTACAATGGGTACCAGGTTACAGGTGAAGCGGCTATTATCCAGCCTAAGGACAGTTCATAGCACTGTGTGGCAGGTAACGGCCTTCCTGGCAGGAGAAAATGTCTTTTACAGACAAGGTCTCAAGTGTGAATATGGGAACTTTGACACTAGGAAGTGAAGTTCATATCAAAAGAAAGCTAACTTTTAGCGAAAGCGGACGGTGGATGTTTCCGTAGTACTCCCGCACAGGACTTGGGGTCAGTGAGGAGACAAATCAATGGTCAACACAACCGGAAAGTGATGCTGGTGGTACCAAGATGCCATAACTATATAGTTGAACATGGCCAAAAGAATACGATAACAATGACCTCTGAGCTTTCTAGTGTTCCCAAGACACGATTAGTAGAACTCGCGTTTTTCGATTCATGGACAGAAGTGCGGTGGACATTTGAATCGGAATCCCCTGTTGTAGCTCATGGAATCAATATTGGCTCCGGAACTGTTTCGCTAGGACTGTTTATACTGTCACCAACTGAAACATAGAGAAGTTTTTATCTCACTTAGTGTATTTTCCTCAGATTGCCTTGAAATTTCATCATAGCCTTGTATAACGAATTTTTAATGAACTCTTAGATCTGAGGTTCGTGTGTCGCATGGTGACAAACTAAACGTTGTCGATAAATTGAGTGAGTCTTCACTCACTGCTTACCTTTTATTTCTACTCGAGTGCAAATAAATCTACCAACAAAATTCCAATTGTTTAGAACCAGGAGACCCCACTCGAGTTCCACTGTAATGTATTTTATTGATAAACCGAAGCGGTAGATATGACGTCACTATAGGCTCCGACGGCAACTGAGACCAAAGCTCTTTTGAAATGAAGGTTGTAAATTGTCGATACACATTTATGCGTTATGAAAACTAAACATACGATGATGGCAATGATCGATTGTATACCGCCTATTCAATACCCGTTTCCACACGATGAGTTGTCGTGAAAGGGTTTTTAACTGACACAGACTAATCTATAGATACAAGGTCACATGACTGTTAAATGGGACCAGCAATGGCGGCAACGAGCAGACGATCCAACGAAAACTAACATCTACAACAAACTGCTTAATATTTTGGATTTGAGGGCATATATACTGTATTGTAATATATCCAGGATAGACCAGCAGTTTTTATGTTAAAGTAAATAATTAACATCAAACACTATAATATTGTCTTAAATCAGATAGTAGGGATCGTTTTGTTATAGATTTGAGTCAAATATCTTTACAAACTACATTTCAATTACAGCACCCCCTATCTAAACCGTAATTCTGTCATAAACACGTTTTTTTTTCATTTTACAGGTTACCTAATTGACGGGTTCCAGTCTCTCAATACATTTAGGTTCAGAACAGGCAAGATGTTGGCATAGCTGAGCTGTATTTACAAAACCTTCAGCTGTGCCACATGCTGCCATATTTGGGCCTATTCTAATCATCACAGATGAGAGTTCACCCAAGGGGAGATTATGACCAAAAACAGCTCCGTAAGTACTTTAAATTCTGGATCCGTCTGTTTCCATTTGTTTTCACAAGGGTTTTGTATTTGGTTTGAAAACATTGTAGCTAGATCACAAGCATAATGGTAACATGTTTCTCTCCTAAAATTCAGAGTTCTTGGCAGATGTATTACTTGGTTAGCTTTGGATTATACAATTATTGAAACAAATTGGTTTTGTTTGAATATATAATTGGTACATGCATATCTATTGGAAAGATCACATTTCATGGGGACGTAAATTCCTTGATTTTTTGGGGGAAAAACCCAACAAAAAACCCAACAAAAAGTCACAAAAATCAAACCCCACGAAATGATTTCACTGTATGTGTGTTTTGTCCTATCATGTCGTATTTCGTATATCAATTCATTATCATTTCTATGTGACCTGTTATTCCTCTGTGTAAGACTCTTTAGACTGAACAAACTGAACGCGTTTTACTTTTGCTTCTCTATGAAAGCTCTTGTTTATGAATGTGGTGTACCTTTAACATTCCAAGTCGTTGTATGGATATGTAAGAAATTGGTTTTAAATTTGATCACTTACCAACCTTATGACCTAGGAAGACGGGGTCATGTAACCGTTTTACCTAAATTTGATCTATTGTAAATCAAGCGTTTTTGTAACATTCAACAGAAACTAACTTTAGGCCCTATACACTATTAATTTACCCTTTATCTACAAAATAAATTAGAAATACAAACATATCAATATTGATGTTAATGATGAAATCATGCAGTTAGATAGACTGTTATAATTGTATAAATGACTACATTCTTTACAACTTTATTACTTCCCTTTACCCCACTCTTTCATTGCTTTCTGTTCTCTTTACCTGATTAGCGTTTCATCAACACAACATATTGTATACCATTGGGGTCCATGATAATCAGGAACATCGTCTTGTTCAGCTGCTGAGCTGTATTTGGCTTCAGATCTGATTTTGTTGTAGGGTTGATAGGCCTATAATTCTAAAGGAGGGGTATTACTTCGGGGCGCTTTACGGTCAAACAGTGATAAGCAAAATATTTTGCATGAAGATACATTAGGGTCAGCTGCATATTGTATGTTATTCAGAATATCCGGTTTTTTATGCGCTCATGGTAATTTCAGAGGTCAAATGTCAAAGAGTGCAAAATTCAAAATTTCATTGTTTAAGTCCTTATTAATTAAATATTAGAATAGAGATCCATTTCTTGCAGATTTTGCCTGTAAGTATTTTATGAAGGCTGATGAAAAGTTCAAAAAGTAGGTCACAGTGACCTAGTTAAGAATTTATTCTATTTTAGCATTATAAACTTTAAAGGGACATGGATCTTAGATAAGTTGTTCTGTATGCTTAGATATGGTTTTCAGATGTTTATTGAATAGTTCATTACAATGATTGGTTATCTAAAACGACAGAAAACGTGGGGAATGCCTACCCCAAAATGATAAGAAAAGACCGTCATATTCTATTTTGGAATACAAAACGAAAGCTGGCCGAAAGCGATGTTATAGTGAACAACAAACTTGCTGACATGACAAGGAATATTAGTTTTCCACATTTTAAGATTATTTTCTTATTTACGATGGTTGACAAATTAAGTTTAGTCCATATTTGTTAATATTTGTTATAAAACAATTTGCATTTAGCGTAATAATGATAAGGGAGGTTCTTGGCTTATTTGCATTTAGCGTAATAATGATAAGGGAGGTTCTTGGCTTATTGCACACATGTAAATATAAAGTGGGAAGTTTCTCCTGTCTTTTGCATTTCAGCGATCCATATATATTTACCTTCTTTCCCAATCGCGCACGTTACTGACTCCTGACGTACTCTGTTTTCAATCGGAATTCGTTTGTGTTCGCTTCACCCACGTTTTTGACCCATCATTTTGTTTACATTCATTTACTTTGTGCAGTGCATTATGGGAGGTCACTAAAGTTCAACACTACTATTTTTATCGCACCCAGTCTACAAAATTCGACCAGGCCGGTTCAAAATACAGAAAGATGGAGTTTCCATTATAATTAGTTTATTTCCCACATTTGGACAATAACTGATATATATTACGTAGTAAAGTATCTTACACGTCTTAAATATTTAGTTTACTCAAATTTACATGGTTTATTTAGGTTCAAGTCCCTTTAATATTTTTGCTGAAAACTAGGATTTTTCAAAGATTTGATAGCTTGAAATTGATGTTTAGTACTTCATAAGGATCTTGAAATGACTTGCTTAAAGATTATTACATCGTAGGGTCATATATGGGCTAGGTCTTGTGCATAAATAATGTCATTTTCAATGAATGGTATCATCTGTCCACTAAGCATATGCTTTTTTCCGATGTTTAAAGCAGGATTTAAAATTATTTAGACTTGTTTCATGAGCTTAATTTCAAACAACGCCTTCACTGAGGTAGGATGTTAGAATTATGCCTTCTGTCCTACTGCATGATCGTGAAGGATGATTAAAGGAATCGTAATTTCACGGTTATTGAGATGAAAATATTACTTTTTCAACCATTTCAAAGCTTTAGAGTAATATTTAGCACTTGATTTGTATTTTGTCACGATCTACTTTAGATTATTACATCGTAGGGTCATATTTGCTGGGTCACGTGTATAAATTAGGTCACATTGAATTAATGTTATTGTCTGTCAACTAAGTGTCTTCTGGATTTTAAGTGTTTATGCTATTTAAGTTTTGTTGTAAGAGAAAATATTAAGCAACATTTACATTGCAAGTATGATGTCAGAATTGTGCCTGCTGCCTCATGATAGGAAAAGGCGACTAAATCTGGGATCTCAATTCTAGTGGCTACCTAGATCAAAATAAATTGGATTTCTGTCTAGAATATACTATATATTGGCTTTTGGGGTGTCTGGATCAGAAACATCTTTAACAAATTTTAGATGGTCGGTTGTATTACCTAACGGTATCACTGCGGTGACGACTGCTTCTCGACATAATTTCTTGGTCAGAAAAAAACCGCAACAAAAACAATAGCGTACAATGACGATTGGTTGGTTATGTTTCTGCCAACTGGATCAATGTTTGCTTCGACATACTTTGCCTGCATTTGGTCAATTTACACCTAAAGTTTCTTATCCAAATTCTGGAGTAGCTTTATATAGAAGGTGGTGGTGCTTCTGTGTAATGGTCCAGATGCTGGAACGAGATGAAGGTATGTTTCAAACAACTCAACAACGTCTCTAAGGTTTGTGAGGTCAGAGTGCTGGATGATGGTCTTTGAGGTCAGAGTGCTGGACGATGGTCAGTGGGGTCAGAGTGCTGGACGATGGTCAGTGGGGTCAGAGTGCTGGACGATGGTCAGTGGGGTCAGAGTGCTGGAAATTGCTCAGTGGGGACAGAGTACTGGACGATGGTCAGTGGGGTTAGAGTGCTTTACGATGGTCAGTGGGGACAGAGTGCTGGACGATGGTCAGTGGGGTCAGAGTGCTGGACGATGGTCAGTTGGGACAGAGTGTTGGACGATGGTCAGTTGGGTCAGAGTGCTGGGGACAGAGTGCTGGACGATGGTCAGTGGGGTCAGAGTGCTGGACGATGGTCAGTTGGGACAGAGTGTTGGACGATGGTCAGTTGGGTCAGAGTGCTGGACGATGGTCAGTGGGGTCAGAGTGCTGGACGATGATCAGTGGGGTCAGAGTGCTGGAAATTGTCAGTGGGGACAGGCCGCCCTTCCTGCAGTAGAACAACTCTTATTTTTAAAAATAAAACCGGAAACGAAGTTGATTGGCTGCTGTTTGCCCTACTAAATGTGTATACGGCGGCCATTACAAATGTGTGAAAAAAAGGGTCTCGGAAGTATTTCATTGTGCAGAGTTGTTTAATTTCATAAATGGGATGTAACATGGGGGCAGTGGAGTACATAAGGTCCCAATATATACGTTTTCCCGGCATTGCATGGACGATATATTAGAAATATGCCGCTGACGTAGCGTAGGCCAAATCTGGCTTACGATTTCACATTTTTAAGAGGTACCGCGAGCTGACTATATATTAGGCAAAATTGTTTTTAAAAAAGCCTAATAATATAGGCAGGTTTAGCGGACTACCCTAGCTTGTAAGTGCTCTGATCGGATCCAATGTCTCAGCAAGGTCTGACACAAATCTAGACTTGTATTGTGCCATGCCACATACACGTTTTACACCCGAGACATCAGTGGGTGACGGCATTTCACGAATTGCTTTTACCTTCCCGTCATCGACTTTGACACCATCCCTTGTGATTCGGTGAGCATGGAAATTTATCTCGTCAAGACCAGTTACCTGCTTGTCCTCATTTAATGTAATGTGTCTATCTTCACAACGTCTCAGGACGTTCGCGAGCTTACGTTCATTGTCGCGTTGGGCAGATGCGACGTTTGGACCACACTCTGCTATGATGATATCGTCTACAACACTGAAAACACCATCAAGGTTGTCAAGAGCCTCGTCCAATTTCCTCTGAAATATTTCGCTGGACTGGACACTTTCAGGCCAAAAGGAAGTCTAGTCTATCTGTACCTCCCGAATGGAGTGATCATAGTCGTGAGTAAGCTCGATTGTTCGTCTTATCGCACATGCCAGTAGGCCTCCTTAATGTCAAGCTTGCTGAACACCTTCGCGTCCTTTAGTTTTGTTAAGATGTCATCCAGTACAGGCAATCGGTAATGCTCTCGCATCAGCGCAGTGTTTAGGGGTTGGGGGTCAATACATAACCGTAGCTTCCCATTGGCTTTGTGAACAGCAGCCATTCGGCTGACCCACTGTGTTGGCTCTGTCACAGGGACAAGTACTCCCATTTCCTCGATATAGATGTTATATCTCACGTATTGTCACGTGATATTGTTGTTTTTATGTCAGGCTATAACTATATACTATAACTTTCATGGTACTTACATGTAGGTAACTCACACGGTACTAGAATAGCTTAATCATTTCTCAATATAATATTCTCAGATAATTTTTCCCCTCCACCAATCCATAGCGTTCTACCAAAAGTTGGGAATACTTCAGTTTTGTCTAAATGATAACTCATCCTTGTCATTTTGATAAAACATAGTATTTACATCAAACCCATTCAATCATAAAAACTAAATTCCGTTTTGAGTGTTTTTGTCAAATCGATCTGCAAGGTGTGAAGCATACGTTTATGTCATGATCCACAACATGCCACAGTAAGTGTCAATGGATGTTTTACAGACTTGCAACTTTCACTGTCAAATTGAATGAAAGATGGGTCTCCGAAAAGAATGAAAGATGGATCTACGAAAAGTTGAATCAACTACATATTAAATCGCAAAACGTCTTATTAGTTTGACCTACGCACTTAATACATGTTAGACCGCCATATTGAATCGACCATTACAGATCAGGTATAAGATCGAGTTGTCTCTCACACCTTTATGTATACTTCTGGTTTATCCCATATAATATACGCATGTCGTCCGAGGTTGTATTACATGCAATATAACCTCGTGACGTCACGGCGTCAACAAAAAGTATGATGTATCGGTACAATTTGAATGTCAGTTTCAGAAGTCATACCGATATTATTACATAGGGGATGCAAACATAACATTTACGTTTAAAATGTCGTACATTTGTTATGTTCGGATAATTGGTTTGTAGTTGTAGTTTTCCTAGAACTTCTTACCGAAAAAAAATCAAGATGACGGAAAATCTGTAATATTTACATTTCCGTTTTCTCTTTGCTATATAACCTTACCAAACGTGAAATCGTTTACGCTTGCGTAAACGCAATGGTTGTCGCGCAAGAATACACACACCGGAACACTGACTTCCGCAAGTAGTGTGAATACGCATCCGATTAGGCCTTTTGTATCTGTATGACAAATCTTCAATATACTGCATCTATGAATGTAATGTTAATCTTTAATTATAAATCAGCAAATAAAATATTTAACAAATACTGTATAAATGGGATGAAAAAAGATAAAGTTAATGTGGAACTATATTTTGTGTACTCTCTGAATGTGACAACATTTCCCGCCAAATTGAAGCCAGCTGTTCCGGGATTCCATCAATTGACCGGCTATTCCAACAATCGTATATAACATTGAAAAACAGAGTTTAATTTTATTTGAACACTTAATTTTTAATGAAATGGTCGGTCGAAATGTAAATATAAGGAATGTTTTTTATTGTTTGTTGTTTACTGGTGTGTAAACTGTATTTTTTTTTGTACAGATATTTCGACATGACGTTAGCGCGTCATTTAAAATATCTACAAAAATGCAGTTTACACACCAGTAAACGAACGCGCGTGATTTAAAATATCCGTGCAAAAAATGCAGTTTACACATCAGTAAACAACAAACAATAAAAAGCATTCCTTAAATAAATACGTCAAGGTATGAGCGAAACGTGGATAGGAAGGATACGACCCGATATCCGATGATTTCGTCAGTGTAATATGTCTGCATATGTCACAAGTGTAGTGTAACTTTGATCGAATTTGTATTTGTCTCAAAGTATTTTTAATTTTTGCGAGCCTAAAAAATTGCTTCATAAAATCCCATATGACACTAAGAATTTAAGGAAATGCAATGTGCTGTTTATAGTGCATTTATTGTCTTAGTGGCATACGCATTGAGTTATTTAAACTTAAATAGTTCTCAAAATATATATCTGGCCTAGGTTTACCTTTATTTCGCCTTGTTTGTTTTTTGTGTAGTTTTAAAACTTTCAAGATATTTGAGGTGTTTCCTTTCTTTATGGACATATTTCATGGATCTACGCCCAACATTTTTGTTTCAATACTGCTTTGCAGGGGAGATTTATGTCTCCTGCTTGGGGGGTTCAAACTAAAGCATGACCTCCGAAAACCTAGTTTGACGTTGGTAGTAAGGTCAAATGGAACTCTGGTTATTTGCTTCCGAATATAGAAAGACATACTTGTACAAGTTTTAGCTTGTAGAACATACTTAACTCTCCAAACCGCTCTTCGTGCCTCGTTCTTTCTAAAATTAAAAACTTAAACGTTGGCCTACATTGAGTTTGGTGGGTTGGACACTTGATATTCTATTTGGGGAGATATAATTGATGGTAGTATTGACATGAAAAAGGATAGTACAATTGGTGACCAGTATCTCCTGTCAGGGCTTTGAATTTAACACGAACACACAATATTACACATAAATCGTACTGGTGTGGTAGGCGGGTATCATATACCCTACCGCTAACATTGTGTCAACACCGTGTCCACACAATAATGAGCAAATAATGATATATCTATATATATTATGGATCAGTATCGACAAGTGAATTCACGACATTCTAACACTTCCCAAAATTGCATTATAGGCTAGTTCATTTTTTTTTCATAAAAAGAAAACTTGGTATGTTCGAATTATGAAAACGACCAAATAGTGTTTAATAATTTTAAACTTTCAAACATTTCAACAAGGCCCTTTTGAATATATATATATAATATATATTAACACATATCAATAAAACATGTATAAGAAGCAGGCAAGGAAAAGTAATAGAAGTAAACTAGCTGGTATGGGATGTCTCATCGTTTTACGTTTCTGATACACATCACCTGTATCACGTCCTATCAACACCTGGATGTCACCCGACTCTATACAATAGCTTAGTTGATCTGAGGATATCCCTAGCTTTTTGAAGTTATATTTAAAAAATAAATTCATCAGAGGATATCCCTAGCTTTTTGAAGTATTATTAACAAATAAGTTCATCTCAGGATACCCCCACTTTTAGAATTAATATTTACAAATAAGTTCATCAGAGGACACCCCTCGCTTTTTGAAGTTATTTTAACAAATAAGTTCATCAGAGGATATCCCTAGCTTTTTGAAGTTATGTTTAACAAATAAGTTAATCTGAGGATATCTCTAGCTTTTTGAAGTTATATTTAACAAATAAGTTCATCTCAAGATACTCCCGCTTTTAGAATTTATATTTACAAATAAGTTCATCTCAGGATACCCCCGCTTTTTGAAGTTATTTTAACAAATAAGTTCATCTCAGGATACCCCCCGCTTTTTGAAGTATTATTAACAAAAAAGTTCATCTCAGGATACCCCCCGATTTTTGAAGTATTATTAACAAAAAAGTTCATCTGAGGATACCCCCCGATTTTTGAAGTATTATTAACAAAAAAGTTCATCTGAGGATACCCCTCGCTTTTTGAAGTATTATTAACAAAAAAAGTTCATCTGAGGACACCCCCCGCTTTTTGAAGTATTATTAACAAAAAAGTTCATCTGAGGATACCCCCCGCTTTTTGAAGTATTATTAACAAAAAAGTTCATCTGAGGACACCCCCCGCTTTTTGAAGTATTATTAACAAAAAAGTTCATCTGAGGATACCCCCCGATTTTTGAAGTATTATTAACAAAAAAGTTCATCTGAGGATACCCCCCGATTTTTGAAGTATTATTAACAAAAAAAAGTTCATCTGAGGATACCCCTCGCTTTTTGAAGTATTATTAACAAAAAAGTTCATCTGAGGACACCCCCCGCTTTTTGAAGTATTATTAACAAAAAAGTTCATCTGAGGATACCCCCCGATTTTTGAAGTATTATTAACAAAAAAGTTCATCTGAGGATACCCCCCGATTTTTGAAGTATTATTAACAAAAAAGTTCATCTGAGGATACCCCCCGATTTTTGAAGTATTATTAACAAAAAAGTTCATCTGAGGATACCCCCCGATTTTTGAAGTATTATTAACAAAAAAGTTCATCTGAGGATACCCCCCGATTTTTGAAGTATTAACAAAAAAGTTCATCTGAGGATACCCCCCGATTTTTGAAGTATTATTAACAAAAAAAGTTCATCTGAGGATACCCCCCGATTTTTGAAGTATTATTAAAAAAAAAGTTCATCTGAGGATACCCCCCGATTTTTGAAGTATTATTAACAAAAAAGTTCATCTGAGGATACCCCCCGATTTTTGAAGTATTATTAACAAAAAAGTTCATCTGAGGATACCCTCACTTTTGAAGTCATATTAACAAATAAGTTAACAAATATTTCAATTCTTACTGAAGTTTACGAAAGCCGATTGGGCTCATTTTGGTAGAAAAAAATCGCGTTATTACGCGAAACTTTTATGTCATTTCGCGAAACTTTGACGTTATAACGCGAAACCTTTGGCATTATTACGCGAAACGTTCGCGTTATTACGCGAAAATACTATACATGTATATACTTACATTGTTTGAGCCCTCGGAAGCCACATTCAATATGGACGAGCAAGAACTTTGTCATCTATACACATGAACTTGTCCGGAATGCTGAAGTTCACTCAAAACAAACGTTGAAACATCGTTTAAATCTGAAAACTGTTTACATCTTGTTAATTCCAATTGATTTAGATACCGCTTTATAGCTGATTTGCTTTTAATAACTTTCAGGCGTTAGGCTACAATATACTCCCGTACTCACGTGCATCCACATAATTTTCATGTTCATTTTAGAATCAGGTTCTGATTTCCATTTTAAACACCATTTATAAGAAGCAAATTTTCTCTTTGCTTCTATCACTAACAAGCACCTCAAATAATCATATTGACATTTTTCTGAGAAAATTCTTATCTAATACAAATTAGAGGCCTTTGATTCGCTAATGTGCATATAGGTGTTATACTGCCCCGGTAAAATATAAAATAAAGACTTCCGATTATGTAAATTGGGGAGGTATAACATCATAAAAAAAATCTTCTACCAAAATTAGCCCAATCGGCTTTCGTACAACACAACCAACAATTGAAGGGGAGTAACTCCAACAAAGATCTATTCTTGACAATGACCAGCCACAAAATTATGGATGGTTTGTTGTCGATGACGTTTTCTCCATATTGATGTATTGATATCATCTTTACCCAACTATTTAAACCTTTATTGGAGAGTCTTGACTGTCTTAGTATTTCCAGAATATCCTCGTCGCCTTGTCAACTAGAAACGAGGCAATGAGTCGAGGTACACTATTCAACCGACTAGGACAAGATACATGGTTTTGGAAAGGTTAGGGTGTACCCTACTCCCATAACATGAGAGTCGACTGGTCAGCCGTTTTTTTTATCGGACGTTATTTTGCTGACTGTCGAGACAAGACGCAATGTTCCAAAAGTGTCTCGTCGTGCTATACCTCTAACATTGTTGGAGTAGGGTGTACCCGACTAAAACTACACAATGGACAGGACGTATTATTGTCTTGTATTCTCTTGCTTTCGATGATATTGAAATAGGAAAAATTGCTGTTGAAGCTTACTGCAGATTAAGAGGCTTCCTGCCAGACAAATGTTTAGATGATAAAATTTACTTCTTTGAATATATGACAAAACTTTACAGTAAAAATTGTTTTACACTACCGCCCTTTTATTTTGTGTCTGTATATATAAAGTCATATAGTTTCTCTTTGAAAATTGCTCAGCAGCTTTTCCATTTGGTATGAAACAATTTGCTTGCATGTCATTAGAAGTTTTGACTTTAATTTACTCTACGAGTGTATTTTTTGTGTGTATAATTTTGAGTTTGGAAAGTAACCATGACTAATACGGCATCAGATCAATCTCTACGAGTGTATTTTTTGTGTGTATAATTTTGACTCAAGATGGTTTGGTAATATTCTATGATAGGAATTCTTATGTTGCCAATCTGCGAAATTTTTGTGAAGTTAAATAGAACTGACCTGACAAGTTGTATAAAACTGACCATATATGGAGTCCCTAACATCACTGACGAGTTGTATAAAACTGATCATGTATGGAGTCCCTAACATCACTGACGAGTTGTATAAAACTGATCATGTATGGAGTCCCTAACATCACTGACGAGTTGTATAAAACTGATCATGTATGGAGTCCCTAACATCACTGACGAGTTGTATAAAACTGATCATGTATGGAGTCCCTAACATCACTGACGAGTTGTATAAAACTGATCATGTATGGAGTTCCTAACATCACTGACGAGTTGTATAAAACTGATCATGTATGGAGACCCTAACGTCACTGACGAGTTGTATAAAACTGATCATGTATGGAGTCCCTAACGTCACTGACGAGTTGTATAAAACTGATCATGTATGGAGTCCCTAACGTCACTGACGAGTTGTATAAAACTGATCATGTATGGAGTCCCTAACATCACTGACGAGTTGTATAAAAACTGATCATGTATGGAGTCCCTAACATCACTGACGAGTTGTATAAAACTGATCATGTATGGAGTCCCTAACATCACTGACGAGTTGTATAAAACTGATCATGTATGGAGTCCCTAACGTCACTGACGAGTTGTATAAAACTGATCATGTATGGAGTCCCTAACATCACTGACGAGTTGTATAAAACTGATCATGTATGGAGTCCCTAACGTCACTGACGAGTTGTATAAAACTGATCATGTATGGAGTCCCTAACATCACTGACGAGTTGTATAAAACTGATCATGTATGGAGTCCCTAACGTCACTGACGAGTTGTATAAAACATCATGTATGGAGTCCCTAACATCACTGACGAGTTGTATAAAACTGATCATGTATGGAGTCCCTAACATCACTGACGAGTTGTATAAAACTGATCATGTATGGAGTCCCTAACATCACTGACGAGTTGTATAAAACTGATCATGTATGGAGTTCCTAACATCAATGACAAGTCTAAAAAAATAAAACGGCATTGTTGAAGTTAAAATCCTTCAGTGTTTTTTTTATAGTTGGCGTGTGTTTTGTTCGGTACCTTGAGATTTAGATTTAACTGTGCCAACACTACCATGGGTAAGTCTATTCATGTGTACATGTAATTGTTGCTTATTATCGAGTATTCCTTTCTGAGTAACTCAAAACGGTCCATTTGAGCTACATGTATATACCCAAACATTGCATGACACTCATACCTAGGACTCAGCGGTAACAAACTTCAACTATCAAAATCCAAGATGTCGGCCATCTTGGTCACCGTTCGGTCCCAAAATGCGATATGCAAAACTAGGGCCTTAGGGGAACCTACATATGAAATTCGAGACAGATCTCTTCAGAACTTTCTGAACAAGAGATCCCAGAGGGATCTTGGCGCCCACCAAAGAAAGATCTATGTCTGACAATGGAAAGAGGGGTCTTTTCCCTGCTTTTCAAACTTTTTCAAACACATGACATATAAAATTTGAGACAGATCGCTATAGTACTTTCTAAGAAATAGTGGTAACAAACTTCAACAATGAAATCTAAGATGGCAGCCGGTTGGCCATCTTGTTTACCGATCAGTCCCGAAAGGCATTATGCATCAGTCCTGAAAGGTACTATACACAACTAGGGTACAAGGGGAACCTACACATAAAATTTGAGAAAGATCCCTTCAGTACTTTCTGAGAAATAGCCGTAACAAACTTTAACAATCAAAATCCAATATGGCCGTCGGTCGGCCATCTTGTTTACCGATCGGTCCCAATTAACAATATGCACAACTAGGGTCCTTGGGGAACCTTCATATGAAATTTGTAAACGATACCTTCAGTACTTTTTGAGATATAGCGGTAGCAAACTTTAACTATCAAAATCCAAGCCATCTTGTTGACCGATCGGTTCCAAAATGCAATATGCACAACTAGGGCCCTAGGGAAACCTATATATGAAATTTGAGAAAGATCCCTTCAGTACTTTTTGAGTAATAGCGGTAACAAACTTTAACTGTCAAAATCCAAGATGGCCACCTGTCGGCCATCTTGTTCACCGATCGGTCCCAAAATGTAATATGCACAACTAGGGTCCTAGGGGAACCTGTATATGAAATTTGAGAAAGATCCCTTCAGCACTTTTTGAGAAATAGCGGTAACAAACTTTAACTATCAAAATCCAAGATGGCCACCTGTCGGCCATCTTGTTGACCGATCGGTCCCAAAATGCAATATGCACAACTAGAGTCCTAGGGAAACCTGTACATAAAATTTGAGAAAGATCCCTTCAGCACTTTTTGAGAAATAGCGGTAACAAACTTTAACTATCAAAATCCAAGATGGCCACCTGTCGGCCATCTTGTTGACCGATCGGTCCCAAAATGCAATATGCACAACAAGGGTCCTAGGGGAACCTACATATGAAATTTGAGAAAGATCCCTTCAGTACTTTCTGAGAAATAGCGGTAACAAACTTTAACTATCAAAATCCAAGATGGCCGCCTGTCGGCCATCTTGTTGACCGATCGGTCCCAAAATGCAATATGCACAACTAGGGCCCTAGGGGAACCTATATATGAAATTTGAGAAAGATCCCTGCAGTACTTTTTGAGAAATAGCGGTAACAAACTTTAACTATCAAAATCCAAGATGGCTGCCTGTCGGCCATCTTGTTGACCGATCAGTCCCAAAATGCAATATGCACAACTAGAGTCCTAGGGAAACCTGTACATAAAATTTGAGAAAGATCCCTTCAGCACTTTTTGAGAAATAGCGGTAACAAACTTTAACTATCAAAATCCAAGATGGCCGCCTGTCGGCCATCTTGTTGACCGATCGGTCCCAAAATGCAATATGCACAACTAGAGTCCTAGGGGAACCTACATATGAAATTTGAGAAAGATCCCTTCAGCACTTTCTGAGAATTAGCGGTAACAAGAATTGTTAACGGACGGACGGACGGACGACGGACCACGGACGAAAGGCGATTTGAATAGCCCACCATCTGATGATGGTGGGCTAAAAATATCGGTAACAAACTTCAACCACAGGCGTCTGCTTCTGGTTTGATAAAAAAATATAAAAATCTACCCCTACTATATGAATAAGGTGAGATACTTCAACTGTGGAACGGAATTGGAACTCTTCAAGCAAGTAGTTGCAAGAAGCATTTTGATTGGTCAATTAATTTGATAACCAATCAGATTGCAACTTGCAAAACTGCTTGCTTGAAAGATCAACTTCCGTTCCATAGTTGATGCATCGTCCGCTACTTGGATACTTTGTGTCCTGTTTCATATTAAAAAACCAGTAACTTCATATAGTAGGGTTAGGACATTGTATTTTTCCAAAACCAGATGCAGACGCCTGTGCTTCAACTACATATGTATCTATATCCAAGATGGCGGCCTGTTGGCCATCTTGTTGACCGATCAGTCCCGAAACGCAATATGCACATCTAGGGCACTAGTAGCACCTACATATGAAATTTGAGAATGATCTCTTCAGATTACTTTCTGAGAAATAGCGATAACAAGAATTGTTAATGGACGGATGAAAAGTGGGCTAAAAATTGAAATAGCAAATTTAATAGCCGTGAAATTTAGTTGTTTCCGAGTAATACTTAATGAATCATACTCAACCATGACAGAGAGTTTTTTTTCAAGCTGATCATTATGGCCGGTACGTAGTCATATGTAATTTGAATTTAAGACATTTTTCTACGAGATTAACAATAAAATATATATATTTTGATATAATCCAAATGCAATAGTTCAATTTACTTTTCATCAGATGCAGAGAAAACTTGGAAATACGCCACACATGTTATCAAAAATACGCGGGAAACAGTGCCGTCATCTTTGGCGTCAGGTTTTGTGACGTCACTGCTGACGGTGCCGTGCGCTTGAGAACATACAGAGTACCCTATTATTATATTTGACCAATCAATTGTTGCGTTGTTCTTGTATATGTGTAAGTTAAAGTAATTTTAAAGCGTATCCCGATGACACGTTTCGTCTAGTATAGAAAATCACAAATCTCGCCGTGCTGATAACGAGAATTAAAACATGGCTGCCTGCATGGAGGCGCGAGACTTTTCCCGCGGGACACGATTTCAAAGTCCAAGGGGTACTGGAATGTATTGGAATCTATATGCTCACACACGTGTTATGGTTAGTAGAGCTTCGCTCTACGCGGCCTTCGGCCGCGCAGAGAGCTGCGTAGTCATATGTATAATTTGTGAATTTCTTTAAAAAATTTTATTGCTGTGAAAAAGAAAGAGAAATCAAATCATTTTCAAAAGTAGATTTTATTAGTAAAGTTGTACGATACAAGATAAACTTAATGAATTCAAGTGTATAATTATGTGAAAAAATTGTATTTATTCATATTTATACCATAATGTGATGGAGTTAATCTTTGGATAATCAATTTGACTTCTGATAAAAAAACAGTATAGTTTTTTTAATTTTCTCATTGTTTGTAAAAAACTTATAGGGAAACCAAACAATCATACCAGTAATGAAGGATTAGATTTTTCTACTATGATTTTGCTTTACTACCGTTACGTTTGCTTCCCATTGCTTTAGCTATTAAGAAACAACAAGTATAAATCTTATAAAATCAAACAAAGTACAACCTAAACAAATGAAAATATTCTCAAAAACATTTTTGCTTCAGTATCTCTACACTGTATGTGCAAACAAACCATCATTTTCATTCACATAAATGTACAAAGAAAATAGAAATAGCCTTGATGTTTCAACCAATTTGAATTTGACAAATCCATATAAATACTAAAATGATACAACTCAAAGTTCTACTGAAAAGTATATTGCTAAATTATGTCGATTGTATGGAATCTGAGTAAAAGGAAATTGAGCTTTTATAGAGAGATCTTTCCAACCACAAACCCTTCACACCTTTCTATCATTCTAGGATAATTGATAAAAAAAAACCTTTCTTCCATCATTTTCAAAGAGTTTTCCCCTATATATATCGTTACAGTATACACAGCATGATCAAAACAAACCAACTTAGATGGAGAAAGTAGCTTTTGTTGTTAGTCCATTAGTATATGTGCTTCAATACTGAGTAAAAAATTTCGAAAATGTGGGCACAAATTTCAGTTCAATTTATCTGTTACTTTCGAGAAGACAAATTTACCCATTAGTGTTTTAAGGTTATTCGCAACTTGGAATTCCTTTGTAAAAATCCTTTTCATTAAGCACACATAAATTACAGGCCAGGATTTCTCTGATGTAGGAGAAAACGTGAGGAGCAAAAATGTCCATTCACAACAGATGATCTTGAAAGTTTTGATAAAACAATCCAACATTTTAAAATAAATTACAGGCCATGATCTCAAAAATGTACATTCATGATAGTTATAAATCTTACAAGTTTTTGATAGACCAATCCAATATTATAAATTAAGTCCTTGGACAAATTTTAGATATGTGAATTAAGTAAGAATATATATAGACATATAATGTGTTTGACAGTGGTAAAAATTGACGTTAGGGCAATTTTACTGTTTTGATACAATTAACTCCCTGATCTTCGCTTCACTGGCTCCAACAACTTCACCAACCTGAAAAAGATAACATGGTTCTATAGAGATAATACCATGTATATTGAATATTTACAGGGATATGATTGATCCTCTCCCGAAATATCTCAACTAATAAAAGGAAACACCCTACCTAGTGTTTAAAGGGAACCTAAATAAACCATGTAAATTTGAGTAAAATTACATCCTTCTTTATTTTGAACAGCCTGGTCAAGATTTGTTAACCCAGTGCGATAAAAATAGTAATAAAATCTTCAATAATCATCAGAAAATCATATCTAAGCATACAGAACAACTGAATTTGGGTTCATGTCCCTTTAAAAGTTTTTTTATAACATTTTCATGTTTTCAATTGTTACCCAATAGAAGAACTATTAACAAAATCTTGACAAAAAGCAAAAATACAATAATACATTTTTTTTTGATAACATTGACTTTTAAAATTCAATATGAGTGATACAATTATATAATATTGCATAAAATCAATTATTGGGACAATACTTATTGTATTTATCTTCATTGAAGGAGGATATCCCTACATATGTAGATCAATGATTTGTATTGATTTTCATTGAAGGAGGATATCCCTCCATATGTAGACCAATGATTTGTATTGATTTTCATTGAAGGTGGACATATCCCTCCATATGTAGACCAATGATTTGTATTGATTTTCATTGAAGGTGGACATATCCCTCCATATGTAGACCAATGATTTGTATTGATTTTCATTGAAGGTGGACATATCCCTCCATATGTAGACCAATGATTTGTATTGATTTTCATTGAAGGAGGATATCCCTCCATATGTAGACCAATGATTTGTATTGATTTTCATTGAAGGTGGACATATCCCTCCATATGTAGACCAATGATTTGTATTGATTTTCATTGAAGGAGGATATCCCTCCATATGTAGACCAATGATTTGTATTGATTTTCATTGAAGGAGGACATATCCCACCATATGTAGACCAATGATTTGTATTGATGTTCATTGAAGGTGGACATATCCCACCATATGTAGACTAATGATTTGTATTGATGTTCATTGAATAGGGACATATCCCACCATATGTAGACTAATGATTTGTATTGATTTTCATTGAAGGTGGACATCCCTCCATATGTAGACCAATGATTTGTATTGATGTTCATTGAATAGGGACATATCCCACCATATGTAGACCAATGATTTGTATTGATTTTCATTGAAGTGGACATCCCTCCATATGTAGACCAATGATTGACCAATGATTTGTATTGATGTTCATCGAATAGGGACATATCCCACCATATGGAGACCAATGATTTGTATTGATTTTCATTGAAGGTGGACATATCCCTCCATATGTAGACCAATGATTTGTATTGATTTTCATTGAAGGTGGACATATCCCACCATATGTAGACCAATGATTTGTATTGATTTTCATTGAAGGTGGACATATCCCACCATATGTAGACCAATGATTTGTATTGATTTTCATTGAAGGTGGACATATCCCTCCATATGTAGACCAATGATTTGTATTGATTTTCATTGAAGGTGGACATATCCCTCCATATGTAGACCAATGATTTGTATATGATTTTGGTTTGTATTGATTTTTCATTGAAGGTGGACATATCCTCCATATGTAGACCAATGATTTGTATTGATTTTCATTGAAGGTGGACATATCCCTCCATATGTAGACCAATGATTTGTATTGATTTTCATTGAAGGTGGACATATCCCTCCATATGTAGACCAATGATTTGTATTGATTTTCATTGAAGGTGGACATATCCCACCATATGTAGACCAATGATTTGTATTGATTTTCATTGAAGGTGGACATATCCCTCCATATGTAGACCAATGATTTGTATTGATTTTCATTGAAGGAGGACATATCCCTCCATATGTAGACCAATGATTTGTATTGATTTTCATTGAAGGTGGACATATCCCTCCATATGTAGACCAATGATTTGTATTGATTTTCATTGAAGGTGGACATATCCCTCCATATGTAGACCAATGATTTGTATTGATTTTCATTGAAGGTGGACATCCCTCCATATGTAGACCAATGATTTGTATTGATTTTCATTGAAGGTGGACATATCCCTCCATATGTAGACCAATGGTTTGTATTGATTTTCATTGAAGGTGGACATATCCCTCCATATGTAGACCAATGATTTGTATTGATTTTCATTGAAGGTGGACATATCCCTCCATGAAGTGGACATATCCCTCCATATGTAGACCAATGATTTGTATTGATTTTCATTGAAGGTGGACATATCCCTCCATATGTAGACCAATGATTTGTATTGATTTTCATTGAAGTGGACATCCCTCCATATGTAGACCAATGATTTGTATTGATTTTCATTGAAGGAGGACATATCCCACCATATGTAGACCAATGGTTTGTATTGATTTTCATTGAAGGAGGACATATCCCTCCATATGTAGACCAATGATTTGTATTGATTTTCATTGAAGGTGGATATCCCTCCATATGTAGACCAATGATTTGTATTGATTTTCATTGAAGGTGGATATCCCTCCATATGTAGACCAATGATTTGTATTGATTTTCATTGAAGGAGGACATATCCCTCCATATGTAGACCAATGATTTGTATTGATTTTCATTGAAGTGGACATCCCTCCATATGTAGACCAATGATTTGTATTGATTTTCATTGAAGGAGGACATATCCCTCCATATGTAGACCAATGATTTGTATTGATTTTCATTGAAGGTGGACATATCCCTCCATATATAGACCAATGATTTGTATTGATTTTCATTGAAGGAGGACATATCCCTCCATATGTAGACCAATGATTTGTATTGATTTTCATTGAAGGTGGACATATCCCTCCATATGTAGACCAATGATTTGTATTGATTTTCATTGAAGGTGGACATATCCCTCCATATGTAGACCAATGATTTGTATTGATTTTCATTGAAGGAGGACATATCCCTCCATATGTATAGACTAATGATTTGTATTGATTTTCATTGAAGGTGGACATATCCCACCATATGTAGACCAATGATTTGTATTGATTTTCATTGAAGGTGGACATCCCTCCATATGTATAGACCAATGATTTGTATTGATTTTCATTGAAGGAGGACATCCCTCCATATGTAGACCAATGATTTGTATTGATTTTCATTGAAGGTGGACATATCCCTCCATATGTAGACCAATGATTTGTATTGATTTTCATTGAAGGTGGACATATCCCTCCATATGTAGACCAATGATTTGTATTGATTTTCATTGAAGTGGACATCCCTCCATATGTAGACCAATGGTTTGTATTGATGTTCATTGAAGGAGGACATCCCTCCATATGTAGACCAATGGTTTGTATTGATTTTCATTGAAGGTGGACATATCCCTCCATATGTAGACCAATGATTTGTATTGATTTTCATTGAAGGTGGACATATCCCTCCATATGTAGACCAATGATTTGTATTGATTTTCATTGAAGGTGGACATATCCCTCCATATGTAGACCAATGATTTGTATTGATTTTCATTGAAGGAGGACATCCCACCATATGTAGACCAATGATTTGTATTGATGTTCATTGAAGGAGGACATCCCACCATATGTAGACCAATGATTTGTATTAATTTTCGTTGAAGGAGGACATATCCCTCCATATGTAGACCAATAATTTGTATTGATTTTCATTGAAGGAGGATATCCCTCTTTATGTAGAACAATGATTTGTATTAATGTTCCTTAAATTAGCTAATTTATACAAGAGATCCCAGAGGGATCTTGGCGCCCACCAAAGAATGATATATATCTGACAAAGGAAAGATGGATCTTTTCTCTACTTTTTAAACTTTTTCAAACATACTACATATAAAATTTGAGACAGATCGCTTCAGTACCTTTTGTGAAATAGCGGTAACAAACTTCAACTAAGCGGTAACAAACTTCAACTATCAAAATCCAAGATGACTCCTTGGCGGCCATCTTGTAGATCAATCGGTCCCAAATCAAAATATGCACAACTAGGGCCCTAGGGGAACCTACATGTGAAATTTGAGAAAGATCCATTCAATACTTTCTGAGAAATAGCGATAACAAACTTTGAATATAACAAGAGGCCCATGGGCCTTAACGGTCATCTGACTCATGGCACAAAACAACAAAGTCACAGTATAAAGTATTGGTTAACGATTAATATAAACAATACAAGGAACTCCTTAGTTGAATAAGTAAGTTTCTGAAATAGGTAAATGTCATTTGTTGAACAAACTTGGTAGCCCTTCATCCAAATATGGTCGAAACCCATTCAAGGATTAATATAAGGAGGAGTCAGATTTTAAAGCCAAATTTCAGCAAAGCTCCCATTTTGGACCTCGGTCATACTATCCCCATGGGTCTTACCTCGGTCCTTTATAAAATATGATTGTCCTTACTAAAAGTTCCCCCTTCTGAATCAATTAAAACCACTATAGACCAATTTTCATTGAGATCGGAGACTGAAACCTTAAAACAGGAAGTGGGCCAGCGGCCATCTTGGAATACCAAAATCTTTAAGAAAATGTTTGCATGTTGTTTGACATCAATTAAAACCCCTATAGACCAATTTTCATTGAGATCGGAGACTGAAACCTTAAAACAGGAAGTGGGCCAGCGGCCATCTTGGAATACCAAAATCTTTACGAAAATGTTTGCATGTTGTTCGGCATCAATTAAAACCCCTATAGACCAATTTTCATTGAGATCAGAGACTGAAACCTTAAAAACAGGAAGTGAGCCAGCTAAAATTAAGAAAATTTGCCCTTTTGGGGCCCCACCCCTCAGTTCCTAGGGTTCAAACCAGACTTATTTATATAAAATATAATTGTGTTTCCCCAATGATGTTTCACACCAAATATGGATAAAATTCATCCAAGGATGGAGGAGGAGTAGGATTTTTTAAAGCTAAAATTAAGAAAATTTCCCCATTTCGGGCCCCACCCCTCAGCCCCTAGGGGTCGGACCAGGCTCATTTATAATATGTTTGTCCTTCCCCAATGATGTTTCACAACAAATATGGATGAAATCCATCCAAGGATGAAGGAGGAGAAAGATTTTAAAGCTAAAATTAAGAAAATTTCCCCATTTGGGGCCCCACCTCTCAGCCCCTAGGGGTCGGACCAGGCTCATTTATATCAAATTTGATTGTCCGTCCCCAATGATGTATCACATCAAATATGGATGAAATCCATCCAAGGATGAAGGAGGAGTAGGATTTTAAAGCTAAAATTAAGAAAATTTGCCCATTTGGGGCTCCACCCCTCAGCCCCTAGGGGTTGGACCACGCTCATTTACATCAAATATGATAATCCTTCCCCAATAATGTTTTACACTAAATATAGATGAAATCCATCCAAGGATGAAGGAGGAGTAGGATTTTAAAGCTAAAATTAAGAAAATTTGCCCTTTGGGGGCCCCACCCCTCAGCCCCTAGGAGTTGGACCACGCTCATTTATATAAAATATGATTGTCCGTCCCAAATAATGTTTCACACCAAATATAGATGAAATCCATCCAAGATGAAGGAGAAGTAGGATTTTTAAACTAAAATTAAGAAAATTTGCCTTTTTGGGGCCCCACCCCTCAGCCCCTAGGGGTCGGACCAGGCTCATTTATACAAAATATGATTGTCCATCCCAAATGATGTTTCACACCAAATATGGATGAAATCCATCCAAGGATGAAGGAGGAGTAGGTTTTTAAAGCTAAAATTAAGAAAATTAACCCTTTGGGGGCCCCACCATTCAGCTCCTAGGGGTCGGACCAAGCTCATTTATATAAAATATGATTGTCCTTCATCAATAATGTTTCACATCAAATATGGATGAAATCCATCCAATGATGAAGGAGGAGTAGGATTTTAAAGCTTAAAATAAGAAAATTCGCCCTTTTGGGGCCCCACCCCTCAGCCCCTAGGGGTCAGACCTATCTCAAATATATAAAATATGATTGTCCTTCCCCAATGATGTTTCAAACCAAATATGGATGAAATCCATCCAAGGATGGAGGAGGAGTAGGTTTTTAAAGCTAAAATTAAGAAAATTTGCGCTTTTGGTGCCCCACCCCTCAGCCCCTAGGGGTCGGACCAGGCTCATTTATATAAAATATGATTGTCCTTCCCTAATGATGCTTCAAACCAAATATGGATGAAATCCATCCAAGGATGAAGGAGGAGTAGGCTTTTGTATAAATAGTCTTACGCACGACGCACGGCGGACGGCGCACAGCGCACGGCGACGGACGAAACACGATGACAATAGGTCATCCTGACCTTCGGTCAGATGACCTAAAAATCCAAGATGGCTGCCTGGCAGCAATTTTCTTGACCGATCGGTCCCAAATCACAATATGCACAACTAGGGCCCTAGGGGAACCTACATATAAATTTTGAGACAGATCCCTTCAGTACTTTCTGAGAAATAGCGATAACAAACTTTGAATAACAATATCCAAGATGGCTGCCTGGCGGCCATCTTGTTAACCGATCGGTCCCAAAATGCAATATGCACAACTAGGTCCCTAGGGGAACCTACATATGAAATTTGAGACAGATCCCTTCAGCACTTTTTGAGAAATGGGGATATCAAACCTTAACTATCAAAATCCAAGATGGCCGCCAGGCGGCCATCTTGTTTTTCCTATCAGCCTCAAAATCTGTATGGCACAACTAGGGACCAAGGGTAACCGTCATGTGAAGTTTGAACAAAATTCCTTCAAAAGTTCTCAAGAAATATCGATAACAAACTTCAACTGCCAAAATCAAAGATGGCTGCCTGGCGGCCATCTTGTTTTTTCCGATTAGCCTCAAAATCTGTATGGCACAACTAGGGACCAAGGGTAACCTCCATGTGAAGTTTGAACAAAAACCCTTCAGTAGTTCTCAAGAAATATCGATAACAAACTTCAACTGCCAAAATCAAAGATGGCTGCCTGGCGGCCATCTTGTTTTTCCGATCAGCCGCAAAATCTGTATGGCACAAATATGGACCAAGGGGACCCTCCATGTGAAGTTTGAACAAAATCCCTTCAGTAGTTCTCAAGAAATATCAATAACAAACTTCAACTGCCAAAATCAAAGATGGCTGCCTGGCGGCCATCTTGTTTTTCCGATCAGCCTCAAAATCTGTATGGCACAACAAGGGACCAAGGGTAACCTCCATGTGAAGTTTGAACAAAATCCCTTCAGTAGTTCTTAAGAAATATCGATAACAAACTTCAACTGCCAAAATCAAAGATGACTGCCTGGCGGCCATCTTGTTTTCCCCATCAGCCTCAAAATCTGTATGGCACAAATATGGACCAAGGGGACCCTCCATGTGAAGTTTAAACAAAATCCCTGCAGCAGTTTTTAAGAAATAGTGATAACAAGCATTGTTTACGGACGGATGACGGACGACGGACGCAGGGCGATTTGAATAGCCCACCATCTGATGATGGTGGGCTAAAAACTGGGTTCTGGTGTAAAATACAGAGACTAGCAACAATACGAATCCTGAAACAAAAAGTATCAGATTTTGCAATTGAATATTTGTTAAAACTGTTTATGCACATGTAGTGACATGTGGTATGCTGAACATACCTTTTCTCCTTTTCTAAAAAGTTGGAACGTTGGCATTGCAGATATTCCACACTTTGCAGCAACATCCTGAAAAACAGTAACAAAGGATAGGATAAGTGTTAGTGTAATAGTGAGGCAACTTATGCTTTACCTATCATTCATTCATTCAGTGAATTTTATCGGTCAAATGAAAGGTGCCCCTTATTTTGGTGAATATTTACTCAAGTTATAATGTACACAATGAAGATCCAATAATAATTAGAAGTGCAAAGGGTAATAACTCCGTAAGTTACGGGCCAAATCAAGCCGATCTTCAAACTTGTACCAGATCTTTCCAATGCTAGTATACATACAAAGTTTCATGAAGCTCGGTGCATAAATTATTGTGTTCACAAGGTCCAATAATAATTATTACTGTGAAGGGCAATAACTCCATCAGTAGCAGTCAAGTCAAGCCGATTTTCGAACTCGCCCAAGATCTTTCCGATGTTAGTCTTGTAACGTTTTTCCGTGTGTGCCTATTTTGTAAAACCTTATCTGATTATCTTTAATCAGAATAAGAAGCACAGAATGGTTTTAGAAGATTCGTCTAAGACTAAGCGTTTCTACCAATGGCAAAACCAGACTCAAGATGTTTCTGTTTAAAGATATTTTATAAATCTAAAGACGTTTATCCAAATGATGAATTCACCATATTCTACTTCATTAATCAAATTACTGCCAGGGAGAATTTGTCTCATCTTTCATTAGCATATTAGGACTTTTCCCGGAACTTTTCCTATTCTGGTAAATTAATAAATTTAGATACCACTTATTTTTGGTAAATATATATTAACAACAAGAGATCCCAGAGGGATCTTGGTGCCCACCAAAGAATGATCTATGTCTGACAGTGGAAAGAGGGATCTTTTCTCTGCTTTTTAAACTGTAACTACCAAAATGGCCCTGGCAGCCACGTTGATGACCGATCAGTCCCAAAATGCAATATACACATGTACAAGAAGGACCCTAGAGGAACCTACATATGAAATTTTGGACAGCTCCCTTCAGTACTTTCTGAGAAATAGCAATTACAAACTTCAACAAGAGGCCCAGAGGGCCTGTATCGCTCACCTGGTTTTTTGTTAGTAATTATCACAATACTCTGACAATTAGAAAAATAAGCAAAATTGACTCCCAAAGTTTAATTTTGAATCACAACCATACAATGATGCTATCCAATACATAGTTCAGAGACAAAGAAATTTATATGAAAATAGTAGCCTAATTGACCTTTTTGACCTCGCATCTATTGCCGTTTAAGGCCCCGGGGGTCAGCCCTATCATTTGTACAATTTCAAATCCCAACCCTATTAGGATGCTACCATTGCATTATAAGTGCTCTTCCATTCTTAGTTGCAGAGAAGAAGTCGTTTATATGGAAATAGCCAAATTGACCCCTTTTGACCCCACCCTTCAGGCCCCTGGGGGTCCCCATCATTTGCAAAATTTTGAATCCAAACCCTATAAGGATGTAACCATTGCATTATGAGCGCAATCCCATGTTAAGTTGCAGAGAAAAAGTCATTTATATGGAAATTGACCACTTTTGACCCCGCCCCTCAGGCCCCCAGGGGGTCAGCCCTATCATTTGCTCAATTTGGAATCCCCACCTACAAGGATGCTACCATTGCATTATGGGTGCTATACCATGCTTAGTTGCAGAGAAGAAGTCGTTTATACGGAAATAGCCAAATTGGCCCCTTTTGACCCCGCCCCTCAGGCCCCCCGGGGGTTAGCCCCATCATTTGTACAATTTTGAATCCCCACCCTATAACGATACTACAATTGCATTATGAGTGCTATCTCATGCTCAGTTTCAGAGAAGAAGTCGTTTATATGGAAATAGCCAAACTGACCCCATTTGACCCCGCCCCTCAGGCCCCCGGGGGGTCAGCCCCATCATTTGTACAATTTTCAGTTAGTAGCCCATAAGGATGCTACCAGTCAAATTTTGTTGAAATCTGACCAGCGGTTATGGAGAAGAAGTCGATTGTTGACGGACGCCGGACGCCGGACGCTGCGGTATCCCATAAGCTCACCTCGGTCCTTTGGACCAGGTGAGCTAACAATCAAAATCCAAGATGGCTGCCTGTCGGCCATCTTGTTGATTAATTGGTTCTAAAATGCAATATGCACAACTAAGGGTCTACGCAAATTTACATGTGAAATTGGAGACAGATCCCTTCAGTACTTCCTGAACAAGAAGCCCATAGGGCCTGTATCACTCACCTGGTTTGCAATGCCAAGTAATGTTCTGAATACAGGTTCATTGTTTCTTTTCCAAGGGAATTTGAATATTTACCTCTAATTCCCCTATTGGGCCCCATCCTTTCTGCTCCAGGGGGTCAAAGCCAAAATTGATAAATTTTTTGTTATCCTTCCCCTAAGGATATTTCTGGGCCAAATTTGGTTGTACAATCCATGCAGAACTCTAGGACTAGTAGTAATTTAAAGGATTTACCTATATATTTTATACCCTATTGAGCCACGACCCTCCTGCCTGGGGGATCAGAGCCAAAATTTATACAAACTCTGTTCCTTTTCCCCAAAGAATATTTTTGGGCCAAATTTGGTTTCAATCTATGCAGACGTCTAGGACTAGTAGTGATTTAAATGAAATGTTGACAGACAGAATATGGACGGATGGAAGGACAGACCATGGATAAAATGTGATTTTGTCATTTGGATAAAAACCATATATAACCAATATTTGTAAAATTTTAGTTATACCTGTTTTGGTTTTATTACCAGTACTGGTTCTGTAACCAATATCATTTTCAAGTCTTTTCAAGGAATTTTCACAAAGTAGATTTATTATATTAATTTCATTATATGGCAATGAAACAAATACTGGTTATCTGGTTAATACCAGTAATACCAGAGTTCTTGTGGAGAACTTAATTCTCCAAGACTGTTATTTGTCATATGTACCCGCCAAAATGTTACATCAGTCAAATATTTTGATTCATTCACAATTTGCCGACTTGGTCTTTTTATTATGGAAGTCTAATATTCGTAACAGTCTACATACAATGGAACTTTCCTAAACCAATCATGATCAGTGCATAGAATTTTGGATGGTTTAGAGAGGGTTCGATTTGGAGAAGTGAACTGAATATCGATCATCACGATCCGGACTGGATTTAATTGACAAGAACTTGTTTTCTACACTATATATATCATATAACCATTCAAGAGGCCCAGAGAGCCTGTATTGCTCACCTGGTTTGTAATGCCAAGTAATGTTCTGAATACAGGATCATTGTTTCTTTTCTGAAGGAATTTAAAGATTAACCTCTAAATTCCCTGTTGGGCCCTACTCTTTCTGCTCCAGGAGTCAGAGCCAAAATCTATACATATTCTGTTCCCCTTCCACAGGAGATGTAACGGACCAAATTGGGTTACAATCCATGCAGAACTCTATGACTATATAGTAGAGATTTAAAGGAGTTACCACTATTTCCCCCGTGGGGTCAGAGCCAAAATTTATAAAACTCTGTTCCCCTTCCACCAAGGATGTTTCTAGCCAAATTTGTTAACATTCCATGCAGAACTCTATGACAAGTAGCAATTTAAACAATTTACTTCTATTTCCCCTATTGGGCCCCGCCCATCTTACTACTGGTGGTCAGAGCCCAAACTCTGTTCCCTATGGTGGCCGGTTAGGAGGACCGTGCAATCTCTCAACCTCGACTTCCAAGTCGAGGTTGTGAGATCGCGAAGCGAGGCAGCGAGCTAGGTGGAGAGGCAAGATCAGGATCTAGATTGCCAACCTTGCTTTGCAATCTCGCTACCTCGCCTCGTGATCTCACAAATATCTACACACCTAACTTTTTTGGACCCATATTCTAAATTACAATAAATCATTTTCAGCTGTTTTGGGGGTCTAGAAAGTCCTGCATGTACTACGATCATTCCATAAAATAATTCAAACACCAGTGAAGCATCCACCAGTATTTGTTTTGGAACATGTACCATAATTATGCTCAAGTCTCATTTACTGTGATGTTGATATGGTATGGACAATAAGGACTATCAAAGAATGGCCTCATGGGTCAGTCGAGTGCCTTTTGGCCAAAATATTTAATTTCCATTCCATACTTAAATTTCCAAACACATTGGACTTTAAGTCTAATTTCTTACGAAAATTAAATACCTGCAAATAATGATAAACAAATGTGTTTTTCCTATATCATTTACAGCGCCGTTACAGCATGTGTTCCTGTTTACATTCATTCACTCGAGAGACACGTTGGCTGGTAGCTGATGTAGTAGGCTGGTAACTGAGGCAGTAGGTTAGTTTTTAGATGGCATGTTACGAAGGCACTGATTGGCTGAAGCATTGGCAGCCCGGCTGATTGCCCCCTGACTGACAAGATCGCCGACAACATTGAGAAGTAGGCGGAGCCAGCGGATCTTTGATGTTCAAACACGACTCTATGGTACAATATGTTTGATCATGTTGTGTACTATTTGATTTTTTACAATGTATACATTCAATCACTGTATTAAAAATTTGTTGTTGCTTTGTTTCACTTATTAAGCAAAAGTTTTGAGGATGTTTTGTTCATAAGTTATTGGCCATTTCTATCGACTTACGGGGAGTTCATACTGTACAGTAGCGTTATATGTATCTAACAACGTAATTTTTCGTCGTGTTTGTTCATGTGTTTGGGTTAAGATCTATGGTATCCATTGTAATGTACTGGTGTACATTTTGACCGACTTTTCCTGGGGTCATTCAGGACCTATATGGATATGGTGTTAAAATGCTAATTCAGGCTAATAATTCTAACCCAGTTTGACTCAGTTTCTATTACAAGAGGCCCAGAGGGCCTGTATCACTCACCTGGTTTGTAATGCCAAGTAATGTTCTGAATACAGGGTCATTGTTTCTTTTCTGAAGGAATTTTAATATTAACCTCTAAATCCCCTATTGGGCCCCACCCCTCCTGCCCCCAGGGGGTCAGAGCCAAAATTTATACAAGTTCTGTTCCCCTTCCCCCAAGGATGTTTGTGGCGAAATTTGGTTACATTCCATTCAGAACTCTATGACTAGTAGCCATTTAAAGGATTTACCTCTATTTCCCCTATTGGGCCCCGCCCCTCTTGTCCCCTGGGGGTCAGAGCCAAAATTTATACAAGTTTTGTTCCCCTTCCCCCAAGAATGTTTGTGGCTAAATTTGGTTACATTCCATTCTGAACTCTATGACTAGTAGCGATTTAAAGGATTTACCTCTAATTCCGCTATTGGGCCCTGCCCCTCCTGCCCCCAGGAGGCCAGAGCCAAAATTTATACAAGTTCTGTTCCCCTTCCCCCAAGGATGTTTGTGGCCAAATTTGGTAAGAATCCATGTAGAACTGTATGACTAGTAGCGATTTAAAGGATTTACCTCTATTTCCCTATTGGGCCCCGCCCCTCCTGCCCCTGGGGGATCAGAACCAAAATTTATACAAATTCTGTTACCCTTCCCCCAAGGATGTTTGTGGCTAAATTTGGTTACATTCCATTCAGAACTCTATGACTAGTAGCAATATAAAGGATTTACCTCTATTTCCCCTATTGGGCCCCGCCCCTCCTGCCCCTGGGGGATCAGAACCAAAATTTATACAAGTTCTGTTACCCTTCCCCCAAGGATGTTTGTGGCTAATTTTGAATACAATCCATGCAGAACTCTAAGACAAGTAGCGATTTATAGAATTTACCTCTATTTCCCCTATTGGGCCCGACCCCTACAGCCCCCGGGGGGCAAGAGCCAAAATTTATACAAGTTCTGTTCCCCTTCCCCTACGAATGTTTGTGGCCAAATTTGGTTACAATCCATGTAGAACTGTATGACTAGTAGCGATTTAAAGGATTTACCTCTATTTCCCCTAGTGGGCCCCCCCCCTCCTGCCCCCAGGGGACCAGAGCCAAAATTTATACAAGTTCTGTTCCCCTTCCCCAAAGGATGTTTGTGGCTAAATTTGGTTACATTCCATTCAGAACTCAATGACTAGTAGCGATTTAAAGGATTTACCTCTATTTCCCCTATTGGGTCCCGCCCTTCCTGCCCCCAGGGGACCAGAGCCAAAATCGATACAAGTTCTGTTCCCCTTCCCCAAAGAATGTTTGTGGCCAAATTTGGTTACAATCCATGCAGAACTCTAGGACAAGTAGCGATTTAAAGGATTTACCTCTATTTCCCATATTGGGCCCCGCTCCTCCTGCCCCCGGGGGGCCAGAGCCAAAATTTACACAAGTTCTGTTCCCCTTCCCCCAAGAATGTTTGTGGCTAAATTTGGTACATACATTCAGAACTCTATGACTAGTAGCGATTTAAAGGATTTACCTCTATTTCCCCTATTGGGCCCCGCCCCTCCTGCCCCGGGGGCCAGAGCCAAAATTTATACAAGTTCTGTTCCCCTTCCCCTAAGGATGTTTGTGGCCAAATTTGGTTACAATCCATGTAGTACTGTATGACTAGTAGCGATTTAAAGGATTTACCTCTATTTCCCCTATTGGGCCCCCGCCCCTCCTGCCCCCAGGGGGATCAGAGCCAAAATTTATACAAGTTCTGTAACCCTTCCCCCAAGGATGTTTGTGGCTAATTTTGAATACAATCCATGCAGAACTCTAAGACAAGTAGCGATTTATAGAATTTACCTCTATTTCCCCTATTGGGCCCCACCCCTCCAGCCCCCGGGGGGGCCAGAGCCAAAATTTATACAAGTTCTGTTTCCCTTCCCCTACGGATGTTTGTGGCCAAATTTGGTTACAATCAATGTAGAACTGTATGACTAGTAGCGATTTAAAGGATTTACCTCTATTTCCCCTATTGGGCCCCGCCCCTCCTGCCCCCGGGGGACCAGAGCCAAAATTTATACAAGTTCTGTTCCCCTTCCCCAAAGGATGTTTGTGGCCAAATTTGGTTACATTCCATTTAGAACTCAATGACAAGTAGCGATTTAAAGGATTTACCTCTATTTCCCCTATTGGGCCCCGCCCTTCCTGCCCCCGGGGGACCAGAGCCAAAATTTATACAAGTTTTGTTCCCCTTCCCCAAAGGATGTTTGTAGCCAAATTTGGTTAGAATCCATGCAGAACTCTATGACTAGTAGCGATTTAAAGGATTTACCTCCATTTCCAATATTGGGCCCCGCCCCTCCTGCCCCCGGGGGACCAGACCAAAATTTATACAAGTTCTGTTCCCCTTCCCCCAAGAATGTTTGTGGCCAAATTTGGTAAGAATCCATGTAGAACTGTATGACTAGTAGCGATTTAAAGGATTTACCTCTATTTCCCCTATTGGGCCCCGCCCCTCCTGCCCCCGGGGGGCCAGAGCCAAAATTTATACAAGTTCTGTTCCCCTTCCCCCAAGAATGTTTGTGGCCAAATTTGGTAAGAATCCATGTAGAACTGTATGACTAGTAGCGATTTAAAGGATTTACCTCTATTTCCCCTATTGGGCCCCGCCCCTCTTGCCCCCGGGGGGTCAGAGCCAAAATTTATACAAGTTTGTTTCCCCTTCCCCCAAGGATGTTTGTGGCCAAATTAGGTTACAATTCATGTAGAACTCTATGACTAGTAGAGATTTAAAGGATTTACCTCTATTTCCCCTATTGGGCCCCGCCCCTCCGGCCCTGGGGGACCAGAGGCAAAATTTATACAAGTTCTGTTCCCCTTCCAATAAGGATGTTTGTGGCTAATTTTGGTTACAATCCATGCAGAACTCTAGGACAAGTACCGATTTAAAGGATTTACCTCTATTTTCCCTATTGGGCCCCGCCCCTCCTGCCCCCGGGGGGTCAGAGCCAAAATTTATACAAGTTCTGTTCCCCCTCCCCCAAGGATGTTTGTGGCCAAATTTGGTTACAATCCATGCGCAGAACTCTTTGACTAGTAGCGATTTAAAGGAAATGTTGACGGACAGACGGACGACGACGACGGACAGACGCCGCGCCATGACATAAGCTCACCTGGCCCAAATGAGCTAAAAACTAAGCAAATAATGTTCATAAATGTGTTTTTTTTTCTATATAAACTATAGTAAATTTGACTACCTCCCGAGGGGAAAATCTAAGATCCCAGGGCCATGAAATTCACACATTTTGTAAAGGGCCTTAATACCTTCCAATTTATGAAGAGTATCTGGTTCCATCAAATCTGTGAATTCAGAAGAAGATTTTTGAAGTTTTGGCCTATTTGGCCCCGCCCCTAACACCCCTGAGAGTCCGCCAGGACCAATATGGATATGACGATAAAATGCTATCTCAGGCTAAAAATTCTAAACCAGTTTGACTAATTTCCTATGAAAAATAAGCAAATAACATTCATAAATGTGTTTTTCCTATATAAAACTATAGTAAACGTGACCCTCTCCCGGGGAAACATGAGACCCCGGGTCATATAATTCACATTTTGTAACAGACCTTAAGACCTCTCCATCTATGAAGAGTATTTGATTCTACCAGTTTCAGAATTTCAGAAAAGAAGATTTTTGAAGTTTTAGCCTATTTGACCCCTTTTGGTCCCGCCCCTAAGACTCCTGGGAGTCAGTCATGGAAAGTGTGTTAAAAGGATTCAATGGCCATCTCATAGGGATAATTCTGACAACATTTGACTAATTTTCTATTATAAATATACAAAATTACAAATAATGCTCCAAAATGTGTTTTCACTATATAAACTATAGTTAACTTAACCCCCTCCCCAGGGGGGAAACCTGAAACTCCAGGGTCATATAATTCATAAAAATAATTCATAAAACTATGAAGAGTATTTCATTTTACCACATCTGTGAGTGGAGAAGATTTTTGAAATTTAGTCAATTTTACCCCCTTTGGCCCCTCCCACAGCCCCCTGGGGGGGAAGGGGCTTATATGCCTTAGAAGGTTTGTGCAAAATTTCATTGAAATTGCTTCTGCAGTTTTTGAGAAAAAGTCGAAAATGTAAATTGTTTAAGAACGATTAGGCGATTAGAATAGAAGTCTCAAGTGACCTAAAAATGTAAAATGTATATAGCAAGCATTATTACCCCCTCCAAAAATGCACAGATTTTTATAAGGCCCAAGACTATTATTTTCAATGTCACACAAAGGTTTGTATCTAAGGCCCAACATTATACACATTAACTTTAGTTACAAACATTTGACGGACTCCAGAATCTTATTGAATGATAACGAAACTTTTGAAGCGATGCATGACTTCATACAATTGGAAAGGAAAATAAATAGAACTGCCTGGTTGTTTGTTTACATGACATTTTAATTATATCAAATTAATTAATTATGATACTAAAATGATGGAAAAAATATTGTAAAAAAAAAACCCTCTACAGTTTGACATTATCATATGGTACAACACTGATATACCGGTTAAGCGCGGTAGACCAAATGTACGTCCAAAACAAGAGGCCCAGAGGGCCTGTATCGCTCACCTGGTTTGTAATGCCAAATAATTTTCTGAATACAGGTTCATTGTTTCTTTTCTGAAGGAATTTTAATATTTACCTCTATTTCCCCTATTGGGCCCCACCTCTCCTACCCCCGGGGGATCAGAGCCAAAATTTATACAAGTTCTGTTCCCCTTCCCCCAAGGATATTTCTGGCCAAATTTGGTTACAATCCATGCAAAACTCTATGAGAAGAAGTGATTTAAAGGATTTACCTCTATTTCCCCTATTGGGCCCTACCCCTCCAGCCCCCGGGGGATCAGAGCCAAAATTTATACAAGTTCTGTTCTCCTACCCCCAAGGATGTTTGTGGCCAAATTTAGTTACAATCCATACAAAACTCTTGGACAATTAAGTAGCAATTTAAAGAATTTACCTATAATTCCCCTATTGGGCCCCGCCCCTCCTGCCCCGGGGACCAGAGCCAAAATTTATACAAACTCAGTTTTTATTCTCCCAAGGATATTTCTGGCCAAATTTGGTTACATTCCATGCAGAACTCTATGACTAGTAGCGAATTAAAGGATTTACCTCTATTTCCCCTATTGGGCCCCACCCCTCCTGCCCCCGGGGGGCCAGAGCCAAAATTTATACAAGTTCTGTTCCCCTTCCCCCACGGATGTTTGTGGCCAAATTTGGTTACAATCCATGTAGAACTCTATGACAAGTAGCGATTTAAAGGATTTACCTCTATTTCCCCTATTGGGCCCCGCCCCTCCTGCCCCCGGGGGGTCAGAGCCAAAATGTATACAAGTTCTGTTCCCCTTCCCCCAAGGATGTTTGTGGCAAAATTTAGTTACAATCGATGTAGAACTCTATGACTAATAGCGAATTAAAGGATTTACCTCTATTTCCCATATTGGGCCCCGCCCCTCCTGCCCCCGGGGGGTCAGAGCCAAAATTTATACAAGTTCTGTTCCCCTTCCCCCACGGATGTTTGTGGCCAAATTTGGTTACAATCCATGTAGAACTCTATGACAAGTAGCGATTTAAAGGATTTACCTCTATTTCCCATATTGGGCCCCGCCCCTCCTGCCCCCGGGGGGTCAGAGCCAAAATTTATACAAGTTCTGTTCCCCTTCCCCCAAGGATGTTTCTGGCCAAATTTGGTTACAATCCATGCAGAACTCTATGAGAAGAAGTGATTTAAAGGATTTACCTCTATTTCCCCTATTGGGCCCCGCCCCTCCTGCCCCCGGGGGGTCAGAGCCAAAATTTATACAAGTTCTGTTCCCCTACCCCCACGGATGTTTGTGGCCAAATTTGGTTACAATCCATGTAGAACTCTAGGACAAGTAGCGATTGATAGAATTTACCTCTATTTCCCCTATTGGGCCCTGCCCCTCCTGCCCCCTGGGGGTCAGAGCCAAAATTTATACAAGTTCTGTTCTCCTACCCCCAAGGATGTTTGTGGCCAAATTTGGTTACATTCCATTCAGAACTCTATGACAAGTAGCGATTTAAAGGATTTACCTCTATTTCCCCTATTGGGCCCCGCCCCTCCAGCCCCCGGGGGGTCAGAGCCAAAATTTATACAAGTTCTGTTCCCCTTCCCCCAAGGATGTTTCTGGCCAAATTTGGTTACAATCCATGTAGAACTCTATGACAAGTAGCGATTTAAAGGATTTACCTCTATTTCCCCTATTGGGCCCCGCCCCTCCTGCCCCCGGGGGGTCAGAGCCAAAATTTATACAAGTTCTGTTCCCCTTCCCCCAAGGATGTTTGTGGCCAAATTTGGTTACAATCCATGTAGAACTCTATGACTAGTAGCGATTTAAAGGATTTACCTCTATTTCCCCTATTGGGCCCCGCCCCTCCTTCCCCCGAGGGGTCAGAGCCAAAATTTATACAAGTTCTGTTCCCCTTCCCCCAAGGATGTTTGTGGCCAAATTTTGTTACATTCCATTCAGAACTCTATGACAAGTAGCGATTTAAAGGATTTACCTATATTTCCCCTATTGGGCCCCGCCCCTCCTGCCCCCGGGGTGTCAGAGCCAAAATTTATACAAGTTCTGTTCCCCTCCCCCCAAGGATGTTTGTGGCCAAATTTGGTTACAATCCATGTAGAACTCCATGACTAGTAGCGATTTAAAGGATTTACCTCTATTTCCCCTATTGGGCTCAGCCCCTCCTGCCCCCGTTGGGGCCAGAGCCAAAATTTATACAAGTTCTGTTCCCCTTCCCCCAAGGATTTTCGTGGCAAAATTTGGTTACATTCCATGCAGAACTCTATGACTAGTAGCGATTTAAAGGATTTACCTCTATTTCGCCTATTGGGCCCCGCCCCTCCTGCCCCCGGGGGACCAGAGCCAAAATTTATACAAGTTCTGTTCCTCTTCCCCCAAGGATGTTTGTGGCCAAATTTGGTTACATTCCATACAGAACTCTATGACTAGTAGCGATTTAAAGGATTTACCTCTAATTCCCCTATTGGGCCCCGCCCCTCCTGCCCCCGGGGGGTCAGAGCCAAAATTTATACAAGTTCTGTTCCCCTTCCCCCAAGGATGTTTGTGGCCAAATTTGGTTACATTCCATTTAGAACTCTATGACTAGTAGCGATTTAAAGGATTTACCTCTATTTCCCCTATTGGGCCCCGCCCCTCCTGCCCCCGAGGGACCAGAGCCAAAATTTATACAAGTTCTGTTCCCCTTCCCCCAAGGATGTTTGTGGCTAAATTTGGTTACATTCCATGCAGAACTCTAGGACAAGTAGCGATTTATAGGATTTACCTCTAATTCCCCTATTGGGCCCCGCCCCTCCTGCCCCCGGGGGGTCAGAGCCAAAATTTATACAAGTTCTGTTCCCCCTCCCCTAAGGATGTTTGTGGCCAAATTTGGTTACAATCCATGCAGAACTCTATGACTAGTAGCGATTTATAGGATTTACCTCTAATTCCCCTATTGGGCCCCGCCCCTCCTGCCCCCGGGGGGTCAGAGCCAAAATTTATACAAGTTCTGTTCCCCCTCCCCTAAGGATGGTTGTGGCCAAATTTGGTTACAATCCATGGAGAACTCTAGGACAAGTAGCGATTTAAAGGAAATGTTGACGGACAGACAGACGGACGGACGGACGACGGACGACAGACGACGGACGCCGCGCCATGATATAAGCTCACCGGCCCTTCGGGCCAGGTGAGCTAAAAAGCTGAAATCCCTGCACCACAATCATTTAGTAGTGTGCAGATATATATACTTACTTCTACAACGTCCACATCAACTTTCAAAAATGTAATATCTTTAAACTCATCCGCCATTGCCTGAAAAAAAGTATCACTAGAAATCATATTATTGAATTACTAAACATCAGAATTTCTTTTCATGACAAACCAAATAGCAGAACAGCAGAATCAAACAAAAACCAAAATTTCTTGAAATCCCCTTTCAAGCACAAGATTTCAAAGAGAGGTTAATGTTTTGGAGCCAGCTGATTAGGTATTAATGGTGCATCACTTACATGTCAGCTGGCTCCAAAACATTAACCTCTCTTTGAAATCTTGTGCTCGAAAAGGGATTTCCAGAAATTTTATTTTTGTTTGATTCTGATGTATATATGTATATATTAAATCTGTAAGGAACTTTTGGAATTTGTTAAGGTAGCAAACCAGAGAAGAACAGCCTGGCCACGGTCTATATTTTTATTAAGTGGGGAGCCCCTGTTTTGAGCCATGCATAAACAATTAAAAATCAAATATATTCTGAAATTGGTACATCCAATATGGAGGGTTTGATATAAGTTTCATTTTTTTCAAAAATAAACATAACAAAAATGGGTTAGAGATTACAATTCTGGGCTCCTCCGGAAGTGCGTCTTGACCGGAAATGCTAGCTTTACTTGAAGGAAAATCCATGGCGCGGGTTTAGGCAAAAATATTGAAAAATCCACCTAATCGACCTATGAAATAAATTGGCTTATTTTGCCATTGTAATAGAAGTGCTCAATTTAAGGTAGGTCTTAAGAAAAAAATTGAGTACAATTTTCTGCAATTTTGGGCTAAAAATCATGATATTTTGCAATTTTTCAGGTATTTTTTTTGTTGTTACCATGGAATTCACATGCATGAATAAGCACAGAATATGGCCAAATCTGTATCAAAATATCAAATTGTAATTGCAAAAGTTGTGCTAGTTAATTATATATATACTTTTGTACAGGTATTTTTTACAGTTAAATGACTATATCTATATTTCTAAGGCATGCACCTTAATTTCATAGATTGTCCAAATCTACTGTTTTCTGCTACCTAAGTCTGTTTCTGACAGGGGAGATAACCAAGAGAGAAATTTTATGAAAGTTTTGGTCAAATTTTAGTGCGGAATTCAACAACAGATGGAACCCCCCACATAAATGTTTGAAGCAAAATCGTACTTCTTTACTGTCAACGCAATTATAGTGTGAACAGTTTCAGTTGATCACTACATCAGCCATCTGTCGCTATTGCCTGGCAGGCTGTCGCTACACTCTCGATAACTTGGTCTCAGGTGTTGGTCATGTTCGACGGTGCCGGCACGTGGCGCTGTTACGCCACACGCACGTGTTGTGGGAAACACGCTTGTCAGTAGCTGAGCTACTGTCAAAATGGACGACTTTGTTGAGTGTGTTAACCCGGTACTGTTGTTAAATACAATGAGGAGTTAGCCGTTGTTGTGCCCACTTATTCATATTTACGACCTGACACCAGTACAACAACTTGATTTGATTGCTTTTGTCATATTTATTTGATTAATCAAGTGATCGAGGCAACATATTAGCTACAGTAGAATAATAAGCATCTGGCGTTCGTAACACGAACTGTACAATACGTCCTTGCTTAAGATAACTTTTAAAATATGTTATCATTATCTGATAAGAGTGTTAACATTGAATAGTTTGATATTTGAGATTTTGATGTCATACAAGTGTTCTTTTCCGTAATAAAGACTACGATACAGTTGTTATGGCATATTAGGCCTACTCCTTTTCCGGCAGTTCCAGTATCAAAGTTAACAGTAATATAACGCTGTAGACAAGTCACAGAAAACTGAAGAAAGAGGTTTAAAATGGATACTAACATCAAGATCATTACTTGTAATACATATTATGTCTAAATTGGCAACAAGTAAGCACTGACATTGACTGTACATTGTCATTTGAATATTGTTGGTTCGGTTAATTTTTATTACAGCCGGAGATCACTTTTAGAAAGTTGTCTGCAGCACGATCTAGTTAATGTTACACGTGTTTCATCTCGGAAGTGTGGTTTGGAAGTACAATGTGTTGCAAACAATACAGACAGTCGTACTCTGACAAAACAGTAATAATGAGTATGCAGACCAACTCCTGTAGATAAATGAGCATGGTTTTCAAAAAAAACCACCAATATTTCATTTGTTTAAAAAATCACCGAAAGCCAACTCACAGAATGGTAAAAGTACTTTTAGCTTCTGTACGTGTAGTCTGGTTTCCTAATTCATACGTTTAATATTTTTTGGGTTACATTTCAGTCTCCTATATCTCGATGGTAATGTTTCAACGCTTGCCAAAAACTAATCCACACTGATGTCCGATTTGACTACGGTAATTACTGAAGATACTTAATGTATTTTTACAATATGTAAACTACTTCAGTAATATTGCTAGGAGTCTTGTAATGTACGGTACGTTTCGTTAAAAAGATGTGTTATCGTTGTCGCTTGTCGCTGCAGCTATCATGAAATACCTGTGTAGACTTACACATATGTGTTTGACATAACAGCGCCACCTACCGGCACTGTCGAGGTAACATGACCAACACCTGAGACCAAGTTATCGAGAGTGTAGCGTCAGCCTGCCAGGAAATAGTGACAGATGGCTGATGTAGTGATCAACCGAAACCGTTCACACTATTATTGCGTTGACAGTAAGAATTTTCATTCACAGTTGTGAGATGAATGACAGGACTTGAAAACTTCATTTAACCTGGACAGTGGGAAATGTAAACATTGTCGTTGTATGAAAGGGTGGGTGTAAATGTGTAGGAGACTGTCATATTTGTATGAAAGATTAGAGGGTGGGTGTAAATGTGTAGGGGACTGTCATATTTGTATGAAAGATTAGAGGGTGGGTGTAAATGTGTAGGGGACTGTCATATTTGTATGAAAGATTAGAGGGTGGGTGTAAATGTGTAGGGGACTGTCATATTTGTATGAAAGATTAGAGGGTGGGTGTAAATGTGTAGGGGACTGTCATATTTGTATGAAAGATTAGAGGGTGGGTGTAAATGTGTAGGGGACTGTCATATTTGAATGCAAGATTAGAGGGTGGGTGTAAATGTGTAGGAGACTGTCATATTTATATGTGTAGGAGACTGTCACATTTGTATGAAAGATTAGAGAGAATGAGTGAGTGATATATAATTAATACTGATCAAATGAATACCGGTGTAGTATGGTATTTTGACCCCCATTGTAGAATGACCTCGGGGTCAAAATACCATTATGGTGAAATGAACCCCCCCCCCATGGTAAAGTGAACCCCCCTTCTAAAACTTACAACAACAGCTTGAACACATGTTTTTTTTAACTCATTTATGATCAACTCCAAATTGGGATTAAGTTAAGACCTATGGCTAACAGTGGAAGACATTTTTTTGAGGAGGGGGGTGTGTGTGTGTGTGTGTCAAAATACCATGCCCATGCCGGTGAAATGACCCCCCTCTCCACACCAATTATTTCTTTTCTTTATTATATGATATTATGATTTCAGTTAATATCAAGTGTTATTTACAAGACTTTGAGTATACTAACTTCATTTTAGAAGGGGGGGGGGGGGTGTCAAAATACCATGGCAATGGGGACATGATCCCCCCCACCACCCCTGAACCCATCCTTCTTACAACACTTGAATACAATTTTTTTTCTTATTTATGATAAAATTCCCAATTTAGTTAAGACTTATGCCTAGCAGTGGAAGGCCTTATTTTTTTATAACTATTGTTATATTGGTTTTTTTTTTGTAATAGACAACTGACATGTATAGTATAGGGAAGTGTTATAGTGTAATAGACAACTGACATGTATAGTATAGGGAAGTGTTATAGTGTAATAGACAACTGACATGTATAGTATAGCCTATAGGGAAGTGTTATAGTGTAATAGACAACTGACATGTATAGTATAGGGAAGTGTTATAGTGTAATAGACAACTGACATGTATAGTATAGGGAGGTGTTGTAGTGTAATAGACAACTGACATGTATAGTATAGGAAATTGTTATAGTGTAATAGACAACTGACATGTATAGTATAGGGAAGTGTTATAGTGTAATAGACAACTGACATGTATAGTATAGGGAGGTTTTGAAGTGTAATAGACAACTGACATGTATAGTATAGGGAAGTGTTATAGTGTAATAGACAACTGACATGTATAGTATAGGGAAGTGTTGTAGTGTAATAGACAACTGACATGTATAGTATAGGGAAGTGTTATAGTGTAATAGACAACTGACATGTATAGTATAGGGAAGTGTTGTAGTGTAATAGACAACTGACATGTATAGTATAGGGAAGTGTTATAGTGTAATAGACAACTGACATGTATAGTATAGGGAAGTGTTGTAGTGTAATAATAGACAACTGACATGTATAGTATAGGGAAGTGTTGTAGTGTAATAGTGTAATAGACAACTGACATGTATAGTATAGGGAAGTGTTATAGTGTAATAGACACAACTGACATGTATAGTATAGGGAAGTGTTGTAGTGTAATAGACAACTGACATGTATAATATAGGGAAGTGTTGTAGTGTAATAGACAACTGACATGTATAGTATAGGGAAGTGTTTTATAGTGTAATAGACAACTGACATGTATAGTATAGGGAAGTGTTATAGTGTAATAGACAACTGACATGTATAGTATAGGGAAGTGTTTATAATAGTGTGTAAGTATAGATGAATGAATTATTTGGTTCCATCAAATCTGTGAAATCTGAGACCCTGTGGGTCCGATGCTCCTGGACCAATATGGATGACTAATAATTCTTAACCCAGTTTGACTAATTTCCTATGAAAAATATGCAAATAATAAATGTTCATAAATGTGGTTTTTTCCTATATATAACTATCCCCAGAATACAGGAAATTGGGTAATGGGGACCCCAGTCGCCAGGGTCCATGAAAATTCACAATTTTTGTAAAGACTTTAAGACCTTTCAATCTACTGGCAGAGTATTTGATTCTACCAGTTCCAGAATTTCAGAAGAAGATTTTTGAAGTTTTAGTAGCCTATTTGGAAGTGTCATGCTGTAAATAAAACTTACCCCTCGCCCCCAGGGGGAAACCTGTAGGACCTGCCCTTTTTATGACCGATTACTTTGATTCACTACCATTTCCAGTATTTAATGAAGAAGATTTTAAAGTTTAAGCCTGTGTGTGATTAAGTTCAAAAAATGCCATGGCCCCCTACCCATGGTATTTAATTCTGACAATATTTTGACATCATCTTCCTATTACAAAATGATCAAATAATACTCAAAAAATGTGTTTTCCTAACCCACTCGCCCTTTGAAGAGTATGTTGATTCTAGCTGAAGTTATAGCCTATTTGATAGAAGCATATGGTTTTTAGGAAATTCAATGGCCATCTCATACTAACTGACATTAACATTATTACAAATGATCAAATTACTCAAAAACTAAAAATATAGTAAATTTGACATAGATATATTTGATCTTCCAATCTATGAAGAGTTATTCCATCAAATCTGGTGAATATTGTAAGGCAGTTAACCAAGTCAGCTGAAAATTCACTAACCCAGACTTTAATTTCCTATGAAAAATAAGCAAAAAAATAAATGTTTTTTTCGATTGTATTTTCTGAAAAGATATGACATTGATGATGTGAGCTTTATAAAGATTTTGTTTGTGAATTTCTTACTTTTAATTAGCAGTTAATTATAAGTGACATTGTTTAAGGGTGCCTTTGGAAGAGAGAGAAACTTCAGATAGGACTTACCGCAACTTTAGGTGCAATCATCTTACATGGTCCACACCATGTGGCATGAAAGTCTACAAGTGTTAACTTATCTTCTGCAATAGCTGCATTGAACTGCTCCTGTAGAAATGAGAAAAAAAAACTCTCAAAGAAACTATTACTAAGTATTACTAAGTGCCTAGAAATATGTCTGTTAGACATTAAGTGCTTGCCAACTACTTTCTAAAACCAGTACAATATGCATAGATCTATAAGGCCTTGGAGATATTTTGCATGTACAACAAGAGATCCCAGAGGGATCTTGGCGCCCACCAAAGAATGATTTATGTCTGACAATGGAAAGAGGATCTTTTCCCTGCTTTTCAAACTTTTTCAAACACACTACATATAAAATTTGAGACAGATCGCTATAGTACTTTCTAAGAAAAAGTGGTAACAAACTTCAACAATGAAATCTAAGATGGCGGCCGGTTGGCCATCTTTTTTACCGATCAGTCCCAAAAAGCATTATGGAGCAGTCCTTAAAGGTACTATGCACAACTAGGGTACAAGGGGAAACTATGCTTGGAATTTGAGAAAGATCCCTTCAGTACTTTCTGAGAAATAGCGATAACAAACTTTAACTATCAAAATCCAAGATGGCCGTCGGTCGGTCATCTTGTTCACCGATCGGTCCCAAAATGCAATATGCACAACTAGGGTTCTAGGGGAACCTACATATGAAATTTGAGAAAGATCCCTTCAGTACTTTTTGAGAAATAGCGGTAACAAACTAAAACTATCAAAATCCAAGATGGCCGCCTGTCGGCCATTTTGTTCACCGATCGGTCCCAAAATGCAACATACACAACTAGGGTTCTAGGGGAACCTACATATGAAATTTGAGAAAGATCCCTTCAGTACTTTTTGAGAAATAGCGGTAACAAACTAAAACTATCAAAATCCAAGATGGCCGCCTGTCGGCCATTTTGTTCACCGATCGGTCCCAAAATGCAACATACACAACTAGGGCCCTAGGGAACCTATATATGAAATTTGAGAAAGATCTCTTCAGTACTTTTTGAGAAATAGCGGTAACAAACTTTAACTATCAAAATCCAAGATGGCCGCCTGTCGGCCATCTTGTTGACCGATCGGTCCCAAAATGCAATATGCACAACTAGGGTCCTAGGGGAACCTACATATGAAATTTGAGAAAGATCCCTTCAGTACTTTCTGAGAAATAGCGGTAACAAGAATTGTTAACGGACGGAAGGATGGACGGAAGGACGGACGGACGACGGACCACGGACGGAAGGCGATTTGAATAGCCCACCATCTGATGATGGTGGGCTAAAAATGTAACATATTTAATAAATAACCCGTAGATATATACCCACAAGCCTATATGAAATATCATCCTCGGCAACAGGTGTACATAGCACTATCTATCGCTCATTACCCTTGGGACTATTGCAAGGAGATGGTTTACGTTTTTGATGTATTGTAATAAATAATTTCCTTTACTTAATCAGAACTTTAAATGTGAAATTACTTTGGACTTTGTTAATTGTGTTCTGTGTGTTTGTTTATGATTTTATTGATATTGATACGATAGACTTGTTTCGCTGTTCAAAATATTCGTCCACTACGTACAGCACTGTCCAGTCTCTGTGAACGTGGTGACTCACATGTGTCATGCTTGAATGTCTTTCTGGGGTACATCAGATCTAAAGCTCAGGCACCCAGACTGATATTGTATAATTTTATTCTGTTTCTCTTACGCAAGGCTGGCTTATTTTATAAATGTTTATTTGAAACGCAGCAAATGCGGTCTATGGTCACGGGTTTATAAGCAATAGTGCAAGATACACCTAGGACCTAGAATGATGTAAAATAAATTAAATATAATCTGCTAAATAACGCTGTAAATGTCTTTGGTAGGTACTACAGTAAAAGTTATTCTTTTCGTCACTTTTTATTGACTATATAAACCTGATTTATATTGTATTGCTCCGGAAGTTTCCATAGTCACTCAGATGCTTAGAATATCGTGACCGATGCAAGAGTTTGTATGATATGCCGCTTGAAGTTTACACAAAACGAATGTGTTTTACACTGTCTAATGTCACTGTTGTTAATTTATAGTAGAACATCGCTGGCAGGTATCTCTTAGTATAAGCTTTTGCATGTAAAAGGTTGCAGCTAGGTGTCACTAAATCACAGCGAAATCTATCAAACCAGAAACATATATGAGACGGTATAAGAGAGTGACTTCCGGTATCGCGTGTGTAGTTGGAATCTGCACATAGTGGATGTACACAGACTCCACACCCGACAAAGACAAGGAAAAAAAATAGTGCGAGAGTACGCTTGCATTAAAAATGTTTGAATTCATTTTAAGAAAGTTAAAACATTTTTTAGTTAATTCAAATGACATATCTATCAAAAATATTCCAAGTAAGAAAGTTGTAGGTCCCCTCCAATTTACTTTGAAATTAGACAAAATTTTACGAAAACAGTGTCCCCTCACATAATCAATATACAAATGTACCTCAATTAAGAATCCTATTTTTGCAATGCATGCCAGGTTTTTGTCAGGAAGTTATGTTTTTTTTTAAAATATGAACCAGGACACGAAGTGGACGATGAATCAACTCTGGAACGGAAGTTGATCTTTCAAGCAAGCAATTTTGCAAGGAGCAATCTGATGGGTTAATTAAATTAATTGACCAATCAGATTGCTTCTTCCAAAACTCAGTGCTCTAATTTTACATTTTTCGTCAATAGCTAAAAATAGCAAGTGAACTAAATTTTTACTTGTAATTAAATTTCCGTATTTAAATTACTGTTTTGAAATATAAAATCATTTATTTTTGCATGATGATGCGAGATGTATATAGATACATCAACAACATTATAGTAAGGACTGTGTCCCCATATTTCTATTAAAACAATTTTTCATGATCATTTTGTCATTTTTACAGTTGTCCCTGATAAAAACCACTTGCTAAAACAAGAGATCCCAGAGGGATCTTGGCGCCCACCAAAGAATGATCTATATCTGACAAAAACTTTTTCAAACATACTACATATAAAATTTGAGACAGATCGCTTCAGTACCTTTTGAGAAATAGCGGTAACAAACTTCAACTATCAAAATCCAAGATGACTCCTTGGCGGCTATCTTGTTGATCAATCGGTCCAAAATCACAATATGCACAACTAGGGCCCTAGGGGAACCTACATGTGAAATTTGAGAAAGATCCATTCAATACTTTCTGAGAAATAGCGATAACAAACTTTGAATATAAAAATCCAAGATGGCTGTCTGGCGGCCATCTTGTTTTTCCGATCAGCCTCAAAATCTGTATGGCACAACTAGGGACCAAGGGTAACCTCCATGTGAAGTTTGAACAAAATCCCTTCGGTAGTTCTCAAGAAATATCGATAACAAACTTCAACTGCCAAAATCAAAGATGGCTGCCTGGCGGCCATCTTGTTTTTTCCGATCAGCCTCAAAATCTGTATGGCACAAATATGGACCAAGGGGACCCTCCATGTGAAGTTTGAACAAAATCCCTGCAGCAGTTTTTAAGAAATAGTGATAACAAGCATTGTTTACGGACGGACGACGGACCACGGATGGCGGACGACGGACCACGGACGCAGGGCGATTTGAATAGCCCACCATCTGATGATGGTGGGCTAATAAGCAAGTCAGTGCATAGTTTTTTCACTTGCTATTCTGTTATAAGCTTACTTGCAAAAAGCAAGGACGTATATGAGAAGGATAAGTCACACTGGGTTTTGGGCAAGTACGATGCAGGAGCTTTTGTGTTTGTGCACTGATCGCGACGTTGGGCAACGACTGATTTTCCTTTGATATCCACCGGCACAGCCTTTGATGTAGCTTGTGGGTACGAGGGTTACTGTCTTACTTTCTGAAGCGTGCTGTCATTTCATGAGCTGTCATATTTTTTTAACGAAAATTTAAGACATTTCTTCTAAATCTTCCGTCCTTATAGCAAGTACTAAAAGTTGTGAAATTTAATTAACTTTACATCAGTGTTTCGTTTGACTCGATAAGACAAGTATCTGTTGAGGAGAATGTTTTTTATTCCTGGTTCATAGGCGTCTTGTGTGGTGTTTAGTAGTGTAAACAGACAGTGACGAATCCTTCTCACTTAAAAATCCTTCCAAACGCAAGTAAAACTGCCTGAAATTCGAGCCCTGAAAATGGCTCGCTTGAAGAGTCAACTTCCGTTCAAGAGTTGATGTATCGGCGTGTCTCACCTTGTTCAATAATAGTAGGTTTATGAAAAAAATCTGTGTTAAGGCCTATTAGTTCGACATCTACTGAGGATACCAGCATTTTATTTATTTGTGTATAACAGGTTGAGGACACTCCCGTATATGCAGTATAGTCCTGCATTTGAGTAACAGTCCTGTATATGAGGGATAATTTTGTTACACAGATGCAGGATTCTGTGAAATGAAAACGGATAAAGTTGTTTTAAACATGTGTATCTAAAAAGGGCATCAGAACTTTTACATGGCAACATCACTAATACAACTTTCCACATTATTGCTCAAATGGAAACAAATTCGATCATCTAAATTTTTGTAAAAGTCACACACTAAATCAACTCTAATTGCTTACTATGGGGCTAAAAATAGAACCATCAATCAACCATGACATTTGCACTAAATTTCCCTGATGGCTATACACTGTAATCTAAGGACAGCACCTAAATTTTTACTTTATGACAAAGTGAGATAATAGAAATCAATAGTTCAGACACAAAAATATGGTCTCAATCAGTTATGTGGCTATCTAAAAAACAAGAGGCCCAGAGGGCCTGTATCGCTCACCTGGTTTGTAATGCCAAGTAATGTTTTGAATACAAGTTCATTGTTACATTTCTGATGGAATTTGAATTATTTACCTTAAATTCCCCTATTGGGCCCACTCTTTCTGCTCCAGAGGGTCAAAGCCAAAATTTATACAAATTCTGTTAACCCCAAGGATGTTTCTGGCCAAATTTGGGTGGTACAATCCATGCAGAACTCTAGGACAAGTAGCGATTTATAGGATTTATCTCTGTTTCAGCTATTGGGCCCCGCCCCTCCTGCCCCCGGGGCCCCCCGGGGTCAGAGCCAAAATTTAAAAAGTTCTGTTCCCCTTCCCCCAAGGATGTTTCTGGCCAAATTTGGTTACAATCCATGCAGAACTCTAGGACAAGTAGCGATTTATAGGATTTACCTCTATTTCAGCTATTGGGCCCCGCCCTTCTGCCCCCGGGGGGTCAGAGCCAAAATTTATACAAGTTCTGTTCCCCTTTCCCCAAGGATGTTTCTGGCCAAATTTGGTTACAATCCATGCAGAACTCTAGGACAAGTAGCGATTTATAGGATTTACCTCTATTTCCCCTATTGGGCCCCGCCCCTCCTGCCCCCGGGGGGTCAGAGAACTCTAGGACAAGTAGCGATTTATAGGATTAACCTCTATTTCCCATATTGGGCAGCGCCCTTCCTGCCCCTGGGGGGGTCAGAGCCTAGGGTTATAAGCATATAGGGAAATTTTCTGGATGTGTTTAATTCCGCATCAATAGAGGATTAAATTCTTTTCATATTTATTGGGTGGGATTTTTTTTCATAATTTGGATTAAAAAAATAATAGGAAATTCCGGCAGGTTGTGTGTTGTGTGTGAACATAATTATGGAATTATGCTCGGAGACATATATACTCACCCGTATTGTTTAACTCTCCCATATGCTACCTTTTACTGTCTTATAAGTGACTGTCTTATATTAGAGTCACTTATAAGACAGTAAAAGGTAACTTATAAGGAGTTAGGACAGCTACAGATAATGGTCTGATAATTCGGAAGTTAAAGTACAGAAACAACAATAGATGTCATCACAACTATGTTTTAACCCTCAAATACAGGACCGTTTTCGATTATGCGGTTTGACTGGTTGGACCTAGTTGTTCGTTTTTGAAGTAAGACGGACCTGGTGATTTTATATTGTTTTCAGGCGAGCCTTGACAAAGCCCTCACAAGCCTGTATAAAAACTGCAGGTCCGTAAAGATTTATACTTGAAATAATTACTTTTACAAATGGTCGAACCGGTTGTTCCTAATAAACGAAAACGGCCCAGGACTGTTACTCAAATGCAGGACTATCCTGCATAACACGTTAGTCTATAGGCCAACGGGGCGCCCCAACCTGTATATAGAAAACATGCAGTCAAATGGACAAATACTTCCGGGGACGGCGGGGTGAATAACCAGATCATACATTGTATGTTTCTGGAATAACTACATAACTACGGTACGATTGGCATATTGTTAGGGCTAGGCCTACAACTGTCGTCCCGGAAGTTAACAGTTGTGTTATGAGGGCTACTGTAAGCTTCCGAAATAAAAGTAACTGTAACGTTATATGTCAACCACGCTTACCGTAGTTGTAACCTCAATAACTGACATCTTTCTTCTTTATCGGACAGAGACGTCGGTGAAAAACTGAAACTATGTTGTAACCTCGAGGGGAATCGGCGTCGTTATGAGCACGCACTGTAAACTGTGATTAAACTTTGACACGCGGTTTGACTGGAACATTCAACACACAATTATAAACCCTAATCTAAGGCATTTGACTCTATATATTTTTACTTTTCAAAATTTATATTATTAACACATCATAACGTTAGAGTACAGAAGGCATATTATATAGGGTCCTAACCAGCAAGAAACCAATCCAGTGGTTACACTTTCACGCCCGTGATTACGGTTTTACATCGGGACTACAATAGTTAAAAAAAATTTCTGTCGTCTAGAATATATATATAATAGATCTACAAATAAAAAAAATAAAAAAATTCTCAAAATTACATTTTCTTACATCCATCTAGAAATATCAATGAATATATCCATATATTATATAAATATATTTATATAACTAGGATTGCGTCGAATGTCACGTGACTTTCTGTTTGACCACCACGTGATTTTCATCCGGCAGCAGCTGAAAGAGACAGTTAGAAGACTATCGGTTGTTCTCGAAATCGCTCGAAGTTAAATTCTTCTCCGTAAAAATCAACGTTTGTAAGTAATGCCATTCTTGATATAATACATTGATTGCCATTCATAATTTACGATTTATGTATGCACAGCCACTCCAGACAGTTACCCTCTAACACCGTTATGTAACAACGGGTTACCGGCTTTGTTAACTTTCATGTGTTTATTTGGTAAATGATGGAGCGTTCGATCGAACCAAATATAGAAATTAAAGACACCTCGCTCGCTAATTAAACAAAACATAATGGTCTAGATTTTCTAAATAAGTGTTAAAAGAACATTTGCATCTGCATGGGCATGCTTTGTTTGTTTGTAGAAATCCTTGTTACATCGCTACTAGGCTGATCACTGCATGTCTTTTTAATGTGTGGCCTTTAATTAAGGCAGCCGTTGATCATCTAAACATGCTAGTATTTTAGAAGGGAAAGGCCTATATATTTGCACTTTCATCATATTTACTTTTAAAGGGAAATATACTTTTACACATGTGTTGAAGAACAAGGAAAAATATGATAGGCATTCCTGTCGAATGCCCCGACCAGAAATCGAACACAAGTCTCAAATATGAAAATCCATGACTCTACATATTATATATATGTAACGGTTATGGATCGAGTTTGTCGCCATGTGGCGACCTGAGGTTACGTCCCGGTCTGGCTGTGCATTCTTACGCTTCGGATCTGTATACATTTGGTGCCTGTGACTTTATATTCAAACCTTAACATTGTTTCAAGCATTGGTGGTACAATTAAAAGAGGGATACCCAACCCTGGGGTTGTAATGGCGGGTCTCAATTGACTTTTTTTGGGGGGGGGAGGACTAAATCAGGTTCTCGAGGGAAGAGTGACTGGATCGGGTTGATATATAGGCTATCCTATATAGGTATAGCGTTTGGAGGGTCCCGGGTTTAATACTTGTGTACAAGCCACACTGACCCACTCCTTTTACATTTGTATTACAAGCTGTTGAGAGTAGAAAATATGTTAATGTACAGTAGCTCTGCTTAAGCAGGGCTTGAACTCCTGACCTTGGAGCACGAGCCATATGCTCTTAAACAACCCAAGTGCAATTGTATTACCTCCGAGGGTAGTATATTATATGTGCATATGAAAGATAGGGATATTTTACCTGAGGGTCACAAAGTGTTGCATACCAGAGGCTTATTGAGGGTTTTACAACATTTTGTGGTCCCAAGGGTAGAATATCTTTATAATCCTTCATATCCTCATGTGAAAGAGTATTTTTCTCTCATACCTCAACATTTTAATACAATTTTGAGAAATAAGTTCGAAGAAAATCCAAACTGCAGATCAATGGGAATACAATGTAATTCATGTACCATGTGATACCCGATAACATCTGTGCAGGACTTTTGGTGATGGAATGGCATCAGAAGATGATCCCGCGTTAACGTCATTTCAGCGGAAACATTTCAAATACATGGAATTAACTAGTGTCTGTGACTGGATATACTAGTCCCATACAAGCGTTATTAGGTTTTACATGAATTAGTCCCATTCTCCATACATAAAATTAAAATTGTGTGATATTTTTAATGCAAATCCCACTGTTTTCTTTCTTCATTCTTCAATTTTAGTAAAACTAGCATACCTGGTTTCTGAAATTAAAAACCTGGTTCTGAAAATAAAACCTGAAAAAATTTAACTGAGAAAGTTTTAATTTTGTTTACGCAGTGGCGTCACAAAGTTGTACTGTCAGTGTGCATTTGTATTGGATAAACCAGTTTTACACCCGTAATAGTAGGTATGAGAGAAATATGTACATGTATATCATATTTCTCATACAATTCCAACAGAGTTTATAACAAGCTGACAGGCGTACTGGATTTATTACACAATCTCTGTACAGCTCACCTGTGCTTCAGATAATTTTTGGAGGGGTGGGTAATTTTTGTACACACACTTAAGTAAAGGAAGGGATACAACTCTGGCTTCAATTTGAATCCGAAACCATCCTCTTTAGGGGTTCCGAGCACTTACAATCTCTACACTCCTGGACTATCTCATAGTAAAACTTGAGGCAACAGAAAAGAACATGTAATTTAGTCCTTTGATCAAAAGAGCCGCGTAACGGTTCACTGTGTTTGAGTAGTATGTGGTTTTGAAATTGGGCACCGCTCTCTCTGTAGTCTTCAAAGGAAATCTTTGCAGGCCTGTGATCGGTTCAGATTTTTTCCGATGAGCTGCCTCAAGTTTAACTATCAGATAGTCCAGAGATGTAAAGATCGTAAGTGATCGGAACCCCTTGAGTATCAAGGATGACCCAAAACTTCACAGAGACATGTCGATTAGAAAAAGTTATGTGGTTGCAGTATTAATGAAGTAATCAATGACAAGCTGGCAATTAACAAATATCTGTCTGAAATCAGAGTCCAATTAATACAAACTCTTGAGCATGACCAGATTTTTCTGATGTTATGAAATTCTTTGATTTGATTTCTGAATTGTGTAATACAAATATTGTAGGGGTAATTAGTACACATTCATACTATTTTTAGCCTAAATTTTAGGGGTATAATTGACAAATTTTAGTGGGTGTTTTACCTATGTATGCATCTTCACTGGAGCACTGGCACAATATGATTTCACACATATCGGTATAAAAGCATACTCACCGTTATTCCAAAATCTAAATTTCCAATGAAACACATAAACCGATAGATTCAACAAATTTGAAGTTATACTTGAACACGTCAGTCATTAATTAGAAAGAAGGAAAAGTATATCCGAAGTCTGTGACATAAACCCTGTTATATCACCACCTATGATACTGCCAAAACTGCTTGTTGCCACAAATTTATTTCGAACAGATTTTTATCCATATAGATATACCGCCAAACTCACCTACTGTCATCCGCATGATTTATATTGAGTGTTGGGATTAATCTTTTAGAGTTACTTCCCTTTATCTGCTAACGTTGGTAGCAATTTAAACATTAACAGTCACAATCAAAACAATATCTCTGTTGGTTTTTTATTTAACTGGAAAAAGTAACATTTTATTGTGCGTGTGACTTACTATCCTCTTCAGTTTAAACTATAGAAATGTATTTGACTAACTGGTAAATTGAAACTTTTGATTTCTTCGCATACTATTTTGTATTGACTTGTAGAATAAATTACATTTTTTATATGTCAATGAATTGAGAGACCTACAATGATATATTGATAGGCTGATGTGTTATATGACTATGTATATAGCCACTTCACTTGAACATGAATATAATGTACTTAGAACACATGAATACCTACCTTTATAACATATGCATTAAAACTGCAGGGCTCTTTCCATCTCGTTCATTCGTCCTGTCATCACTCACCTGTACCATCAGGATCCGTATTGACAACTTAGAGAACTTACCTGTCTGTTTATTGATTATTCTCTGTACAATCTTTAAGTCAGTTTATCACCTGTACAGCCAAGGTCTGTTTGCCTCTCCATCTGTGGTCAGTTATATTGTTTAAGGGGTTTGACACTCTCCATCTGTGGTCATGATTAAGGGGTATGACCCTCTCCATCTGTGGTCAGTTATTGATTAAGGGGTTTGACACTCTCCGTCTGTGGTCAGTCATATTGATTAAGGAGTTTGACCTTCTTCATCTTTGGTCATTAATATATTGATTAAGGGGTTTGACACTCTCCATATGTGATCAGTGATTAATTTAAGGGGTATGGCCCTTTCCATCTGTGGTCAGTTATATTGATTAAGGGGTTTGACACTCTCCATCTGTGGTCAGTTATTGGTTAAGGGGTATGACCCTCTACATCTGTGGTCAGTTATTGATTAAGGGGTTTGACCCTCTACACCTGTGGTCAGTTATTGATAAAGGGGTTTGACCCTCTACATCTGTGGCCAATTATTGATTAAGGGATATGGTACATCTGTGGTCAATTATTGATTAAGGGTTTGACCCTCTACATCCCTGGCCATGGTCAGTTATTGATTAAAGTGTTTGACACTCTCCGTCTGTGGTCAGTTATTGATTAAGGGTTTGACCCTCTACATCCCTGGCCATGGTCAGTTATATTGATTAAGGGGTACGATACTCTTTGATTCTCTAGATCCATTTTAAATGGCTTTCATTAACTGGTTTGTCAGCTATAAGTTCTAACCTTTATTTACGATGTCATGGAATTAAATCAATAAATCATGGCCTAATTGGTATCTACTAATTGAATGTTACCATCGTCATTAGCTGGTTTTCCTAATTGTACACTGTATCTTTGGATGTATTAAATGGTAACTTTTATAGTTCATTAGCTAAAAGGTCTCCAGCTCATCCAAATATTGATTTATTGACATCAGTTTTTTCCTTGAAAAAACACAACCTTCGTTGCCATGGTTACTTGCCGTTGTTATTGATCACCTGTGCAGAGATTAACTAGGGTATGATATGTGTGTAGTAGGTAAGACGGACGTCCCTGTGAGGCTGTTAACATGGGATGTATAGAGCGTACTTAGAAAGCTTACGATTACAGCTAGTTTGTGTAGGTTCTGACACCACTGATAGGGCACCTGTAACTGTCCAGAGTCAGATCAACAAACAAAAATTGCATTGTGAGGCACTTAACATTAATACAAACATGAACGGCTACAAGGTATGGTGTATTACTGTATTTGTTATATTACCATGGAAATTATTTTCATTTGATTTAAAATTGAGATTTTGTTAATATTAACTTATGCCTTCTACAGGTTTGTATGAATTCTCTTGTGTTGTAAAATAATCTAGCTGCAGGTCACATTTTCCTGTGACCTTTGTAATCTGTTGGATAGCAGTGGTCACTGGTCACATAATAAAATTTGACAACAGAAATTTATTCGAGCAAAATATTTTCTTGTCTTTTGTAGAAACCAGCAATAATGGCCGAATTGAGACTACAGAAGCCTGCTCCAGAGTTCCGAGGAACAGCCGTGGTTGATGGTGAAATAAAGGACATCTCACTGGCAGATTACCGGGGAAAATATGTTGTATTTTTCTTTTACCCAATGGATTTGTAAGTCCCTGTTTCTTTGTATTGTCTTAGTTGATTAAATGATTAAGATCTTTCTCAACATTGCCATCAATAGAACTTGGTATTGTACTTTAAATGAGAAAACAATATAATTTCACTTTGTCTGGTCCATATATTTATATTCTACCACAGTAGTCAGTGTAAACGATGCAGCTGTTGATTAACAATTTGTTTATACCACACGTGTAACACGTATTCTGATAGGCTGACACTGTGAACTTTGACTGAACTACGTCTTTCTGAGTGTCGTGCCATCATTTGTCAACGTCATCAATAATCGCTAAAGCTAAAGCTCGTGTCTTTTGTAACTTTTAAAAAATAACTCACTCGTGTGGAATAAATTCCATATCCAACAGCCACTCATTGTGTAACCTCTATTTATACCATTGGACTGACAAAATCAAACTAATGAGGAAGATGCAATACCGCTGACAAATGGCATGTTTTCCCTTTCAAAGACAGGAGCAGACAAAAAAGTATTTTCCTTCTGTTACAGAAGAAGTTACTTACTTTACACCATTATCACTATTGAAAAGTTTGAGCTTCTTATACATATTGAAAACAATTAATTGCATCCCGAAAAAACTCTGTGGCACTATACCCAATATGGAATGAAGTACTGATTGCGTATGTACCAAAAGCAAAATAAACTATTTTATATGTATTTTTGTGTTAATTATATACATGATTAAACATCAGTTATTGTTGAACTGATGGGCATTGTTTATGCTGTCGGCGGTGGAGCATCTTCAAGTAGTAATTACCTAGATGAAATCTCTGATTCTGAAAACCTAATTATTGACAAAAGCCTGTTGTGTGTTGTTAATGAAGCCTTAATACGTGTTTAAAAGGACAATGTACTTCTTTAATATTATTGAAGTTTTTGATATTTAAAGATGCCTGTTTTCTGAAGATAACTTAAATGTTATGTGATATTAAATTCTATGAAAAAGTTTTGTTTTTATTTTCAGCACATTTGTATGCCCTACAGAGATTATTGCCTTCAGTGATCGGGTAGAAGAGTTCCGAGCCATTGATTGTGAAGTTATTGCATGTTCTTGTGACAGCCAATTCTCCCATTTAGCATGGTAAATATTTTATCTAAAAGTTATTACCATATCTCTAAAACAATATCAAATATACACAACGTGGATAAGGATTGTCATTACAATTAATATGACGATATAATTTGTGACCATAGAAACTAAAGTTATTGAACCATAAAAAATCATACAAGATGTTTCAATGTGATAAAAAGTTGATTATTATGTCCCATATATAGGTGTTTCTAAGGGTAAGTTGGTAATGTGAAGTTTAATAGCAAGTTAATGTATGTAACTAGCCCGAGATACACTTGCCCTGACACCAGACTTAGACATTATGACAGATATATGTCTGGTGAGGGCCAGAGTGCAGTGCTATATCTTAAGTTGGAACTCGCCGACACTGTTTGGTATCAGCCCAGGTCATCTCCGATTGAGCTGCCTACAAAACAGCAATCCATTTTATCATGCATGCATGTTAATTCATGTCAATACAGTTGTTTCCTTTACGCAACTATAAATCCTCCTCCTTGTCATCGCCATTTTCTCATACATGTAGTATGCAAATCGCTTCTAATCTCGATGGATTGCTATATTTGGTTAGATAAATTATTCATTTGTTGAAAAGACCAAGGTTGGTGGAGCTCCTCGGAGGTCAGTCTGAAATGGAGATGAACTGGGTCAATACCAAACGGTGTCAGCGAGTTCCACCTTTTGATAAAGCACTGGGCTCTGGCCCTCATCACCAGACATCTATCTTTCATAATGTCCAAGTCTGGTGTGAGGGCCAGAGTATCTCGGGCTAGTATGTAACTAGCCTGTCGCTAGGCTATACATATTACGTACTCAATTTCAACTAAGAGTAGTTTATTTACTGCATAAATTCAATAGTATTTGAAAGAGAAATGGGAAAATTTTCAATTTTGTTTCTTGTATAAGAATGAGGAATTCTATTGAAAAGGTTAATCTAAAGTACATGTGGTATAAAGTTCACCAGCGTGTGACCCCCTAATGGGATGTTGTCAGATCCTCTATAAATGGAGTAATTTTAAGGATTTGGAGAATTCTAATTTTAAAATGTTTCTTAAATGATCATGATGGTTGTATTTATAGGATTAATACTCCTAGGAAGCAGGGCGGACTTGGAAACATGAAGATTCCACTTTTAGCCGATAAAACATTAGAAATCTCTAAGGCTTATGGATGTCTGAAGGAAGATGAAGGTATTTCTTTCAGGTGAGATGAACATTCGCTGATTTAGAATTTTTAGGTCACCTGACCATAGGTCATGGCGACCTATTGCAATAGTCTTTTGTTCGTCGTCGTGCGTCGTCCGTTTACATTTCCTTGTGAATGATAACTTGAGTAAATATAAACCGAGCTTTATGTAACTTTGTATGTAGACTAATTTTGGAAAATGAGCTTGATTCAACAGTAATTTAAAGAGTTATTACACTTTGCACTAATAATTATTATTGAACCTTGTGAATACGATAACTTAGGTAAATATGCACCCAGCTTAATTGAAACTTTGTATGTAGACTAACATTAGAAAGATCTCGTGACAGTTCAAAATCAGCTTGATTCGACTCTAACTTAATTACGCAGTTATTTCCCTTTGTGATTATTGAACCTTGTGAACACGATAATGTGAGTTATTATGCACCAATCTCAATTAAACTTTGTATGTGGACCTATTAGATCTATGTTCCTATTTCATGAACAAAAGACATCAGTTGGTTAGTTAATGACATAACTAATTTTCATCAAACATCCAGCCAATGAAATATGCTCCAGGTTATATAGCACTAGTGACATGTACAAAAACATCACATGGGTGAAGTGACTGGATATCATGTCGATGATAAAACTGTATAGTTGATGTTGTTATCCACAGAGCCCTATACATCATCGATGGTAAAGGAAACCTCCGTCAGATCACCATGAATGACTTGCCTGTTGGACGCTCCGTCGACGAAACTCTCCGACTGGTACAGGCTTTCAAATTCACAGATGAACATGGTGAAGGTATGTGTCTCTCATTGATAAGGTCTTATGGTTATCTGTCACACTAGTTGCAGATTATATAGCCATTATATTGCCAGATTTTTAGCAGGCAGATAATTTCTTAATTTAGTCTTAAAATGAGACAATTTAACTTTTAACGAATTAGAATTTCTTATATGACCTATTGTCCATATAATTTTTTATCTGGTGTGTTAAATTTTTTTTTGTCGTACAATGAAAAAGTTCATCCCTCCAAAAATTACAATCTATGTAGTATACTACTTTTGCTCATTTACTTTAGTTAGTTAGTATTTCCTATATTTCCAGTTAGTATAATTCAGTTGAAATTTAGTTCAGATACTATATCTGAAAGTTGAGATTGTGTTATGCTTTCAAAAGATTTTTTAGATTTGATTAGACTCCAGCCATGTCATATATTCCTGTCATAAATATTGTAGTGTAATAGCAAAATTGTAATGAAATTTCTTGTAATAATGATGTCACACGACTGATTAAACTCCTGAAATAAGATTCATATTACAAGGCAGGCATATCATATTATTCAATGAGTTTAACTTATTATGTAGCCACAAGATCCTCTATATCTAGGGTAGAATGAAAAAGTTTAAAAGTTTTACTTGTCTACGGTAATGTCAGTCTTACCTTCATCCTTGTATTGTGTTTTTTCTCGCAGTGTGTCCTGCTGGTTGGAAGCCAGGGAAGGATACCATTAAACCAGATGTGAAAGGAAAGATGGCCTACTTTCAGAAACAGAACTGACACTGCCTTTTCAGAGCTGTTTAATATGTTGACCATGGACATTTGGTGTCTGTTTAACTCGGAACAAAACATTGCTGTATTAAATGTGTACTGTGGAAAGTGCGTTATTAATAGGACCTCAAGTAGAATTCTGGCTCAGAATCACCTATTCTGTGACCTCAAGATTATGTGACCAATTAACATGTTACTATATATAGCACTTCATTGTCAGAGTTTTGTTTTATACTCGGTTCATGTTGTTGTTTACAGGCTTTTTCTTAAGTTTTTACGTGATTTACCGGTCTGTTAGTTGTTTCCTCAGCGGCATAATGTCTCGATAAAAAATGTGTTTGAGAAACGTGTTGTACATTAACGATTCGGTTGTGTTTGTAATTGTATTGTGTACAATTTTGTATATCGGTATGTTGATGTACAAGGATGAATCTCCTATTACTTTTGCCATCAAAATAATGAACAACAATTGATTTATATCAATTTTTGTTAATACATGTTAATAATGAACAACAGGTCAACATTATTCGTTAATTCATTTACATCTAGTCGTTTTTATTGGGGGACGGAGAACTAGTATTATTTACCTAGCAGCAATATCACATCTGTCATTGATTATTTCAATACTTGTTTCCATGTATACTAATAATGAGATCAGTTAGGTGTATTCTCCACAACTCTAAGTCTATTTCTTTTCATTATTTGTCGGTAGTGTCGTCAAATGCCTTTATTGTTTTGTGTGAACTGTTATTAGGAATAAAGGAATTATTGACAGTAATGCATTGTGTGAATTATGTATTGAGGCGATTCATAGTGCTTTGTCCGTCGTTGATAAATTAAACTTTATACATTTCAATCTTCTTTCAAGTTCTATCTGTGCGATTGAATTATATGATTCTCTTGGACATGTATCATTTTCTGGGTTGGTACAAAATCCAGGACGGCTGTACAAAAAACTTTGTCTTCTGTGGGTGTGGGACACACTTTGTCTTCTCTAGTTCCCCTGGTATCACTGAGCTATCCTGGGGGTGTGGGACACACTTTGTCTTCTCTAGTTCCCCTGGTATCACTGAGCTATCCTGGGGGTGTGGGACACACTTTGTCTTCTCTAGTTCCCCTGGTATCACTGAGCTATCCTGGGGGTGTGGGACACATCGTCTTCTCTAGTTCCCCTGGTATCACTGAGCTATCCTGGGGGTGTGGGACACACTTTGTCTTCTCTAGTTCCCCTGGTATCACTGAGCTATCCTGGGGGTGTGGGACACACTTTGTCTTCTCTAGTTCCCCTGGTATCACTGAGCTATCCTGGGGGTGTGGGACACACTCGTCTTCTCTAGTTCCCCTGGTATCACTGAGCTATCCTGGGGGTGTGGGACACACTTTGTCTTCTCTAGTTCCCCTGGTATCACTGAGCTATCCTGGGGGTGTGGGACACATCGTCTTCTCTAGTTCCCCTGGTATCACTGAGCTATCCTGGGGGTGTGGGACACATCGTCTTCTCTAGTTCCCCTGGTATCACTGAGCTATCCTGGGGGTGTGGGACACACTTTGTCTTTTCTAGTTTCCCTGGTATCACTGAGCCATCCTGGGGGCGAGGGACACTTTGTCTTTTCTAGTTTCCCTAGTATCACTGAGCCATCCTGGGGGCGAGGGACACATCTTATTCTCTAGTTCCCCTGGTATCACTGAGCTATCTTGGGGGTGTGGGACACTTTGTTTTCTCTAGTTCCCCTGGTATCACTGAGCTATCCTGGGGGTATGGAAATCCCAAATTCATCAATATGCATCATAAAACTCATCTCAGCCATTCTAAATCATACAATTCCACCAAACACCAAAATTAGCTCGCGCATTCTAAATCGTAATATTTTCGCATGGGATCCTCTGGACCCCCCAAACTCGCACGCTGATTTACGTATTCATTAATTCCTATCCTGGGATATTTTGCTACGGAACATTAATAATTTCTACATTTACGAAATAAAAATTAAATGCAATCGGTAATCAATAATCTAATTTAGTTCATTTCGCTTTGTCATGTAGTGTACTATATGTATAGTGATAATCAACACAGGGACATGGCACGAATTTTTGTAAGCAACAGTATGTATATCAGTATAATACACACACACATGTATATACGTATACTGTTGGTTAAAAAAATCGTGCCAAGTCCCTGTGATAATCAGCTACGTGTACACTACGCGGTATTTTGCGCGACGTCGGGAATCATAAGACAACGCGCGTAATGAAAATTAACATTTGAATTATTTTACTTAAATTGTGCAGAAGGTGATGGTTAAGCTTATGACTTTTTGGCTTCTGCAAAATTATAAAACTTGTTATGTACAAGGAAATACAAGCGTATATGTACCTTTAACACACTGGTAAATATTTTAGCTCGGGCTCTCGCATCAAAGCAGGGCGATCGTTTTTTTTTTACCATGACCATTATGTGTATGTAACAGTGAACATAACTCCGAGTATATAAGTACACTAGTTTAGATGCATAAAACGAACACTTCAAAGTATTTACGCATACATTACATTTGTGTTTACAAAATAATTTTTAATTATATGATAACAAATATAAAAGTAGTAAAGATAATCAAGATATTGCACGTACATGTGCATGTACGTGTGTCGCCTTAAAATATATTCGCCTTTACAAAAAGCTTAGGCCTAATAGTGACAAGAAATTAATTTCAATTAAAATTTTTGTAAACTATACTGTATATGATATATTTAAAAGTTCTACTATTCATGAGATTAAAGGCACATTACCTTACCGAATTTGACTGGCCGTCATTTCATGAGCTGTCGTATTTTTTAACGCAAATTTAAGACATATCCTCCAAATATTCCGTTCTATAAACGTTGTGAAATTTAATAAACTTTACATTGATGTTTCGTTTTCCTCGATAAGACAAGTATTTGTTGGGAAAAACGGTTTTTATTCCCGGTTTATAGGCGTCTCGTGTGGTGTTTAGTAATGTAAAGAGACAGTCATGAATCCTTCTCACTTATAAATCCATGACTTACCGTTATATTTTACTGCGTTTATTGTAGCAGGGTCTACTTGGTGGTTTTAAAGTAATGAAGCACTCCACGCAGAAAGTAATCCAATGATGAAGTTTATTACTCCATAAAACACCCTAAAATAACAAATAACAATTTATTGTACAATATAGATCTATGGCGTAGCTTACATATATGAATACTACGATGGCCGACAGCGGCCTCCTACAAAACGTTTTTCGTACTTAAAGGTGATAAAAACAGATTTTAAATATGCTATTTTTGTGTTGATATTTGTTTATTGTGGTGCACTTTATGATTTCCAACGAAAAATACAGGTTGTATTTGACGTAATTTCCATAAAATGTGCTTGAAACGAAGTCCACAACGACCCTTGTCTAGAACGATCGCATCGCTTATCTCGCCCCTGCTCACTCACAACCAGATGATTTTTTTGATGGTCAATCTACATACCGGTTCCGTAGATTCGCACGTGACGTCATCTTACTGAGACCAAATAGCTGTGACAAGTGAGCCGGGAAAACTCAATGGGGCAGTGTTGCGGTATTGGCGATTATAGATATTCCCACTCAAAACTCGCTACCGGGTCTCAGTGAAGCGTACGCAAGGGAGGTAACTGAGCGGAACCAGTCAATAGTCGCGCTACTGTGTAGTTGCTATATTGAATAAGTGGAAATGAATCCGTAGTATAAATAAAAATCTATAACATACAATGATATATAATAAAAACGATAGCTTACTCATTCTTATCGTCATATTCTGGGCTATAAAATTGTTATGTTCAGCATGTTAAAGATGCTCCGCCGCTGACAAATGGTAAATTTTAACTATCAAAACCAGGAGCAGACGATTTAGTATTTTTCTTCAGTTACAAAAGTTACTTACTTTACACCATTACCACCATTGAACATTTTGTGAGCTTCTAATTTTACTTCAAGTTAAAAACATGAAATATAATTAATTGCATCCCGAAAAAAATCCGTGTTACTATATCCGATATGGAATAAAGTACTGATTGCGCATGCACCAAAGGCGAAATAAATTATTCTATATTATTGTTTGTGTTAATTAGACATATATATACACGATTAAACACCAATTATTGTTCAAATGGTGAATATCATTTATGTTCTGTCGGCGGTGGAGCATCTTTAAAAGCCATTTGACACCGTGTACGTGTGCCACTGACTCAGGTTCAAGGGGGTTGCGCTTGACTTTTGTCTGTAACTTAAAACTCAAAACATAGACTTTAAAGTTAAACCAACAAGAAGAAATATAACTTTACAAGAAAATGGTCCCAAATTACAATGAGACTACATGCTACATGCACATACATGTACATATAATGCATATTTAAAAAAAAAAACCGCCATCCTTCATACCCTATCCAAAACCCTATCATACCGCGATAAACGTGCCCCTTTCCCGCCTTATGTACGTACTGCACACCTCTATATTTCCTATTTGAAGCTTAATCCTTCAGAACACCGCACAGAAAGGGCTAGACTTATTTATTTTCTTAAAGTTCTATAATGAGTTTTACGGATGTGTACGAAATAGAATAACATGTACATTAGTAACAATACACTCACGCACGGCCGATAAAAAAGACGGGACACAAAACACAGAAACTAGATACAATGACCTAATATGGATGACATGTACTCGTGGACAAGATACACATGTAATAGTTCAACTAACACAGGACCATGAAACAACATATATTTCTTATGAAACACAAATCATTTACAAGACCGCTTCATTATATTTTCTAACCGTGCGGAGTTTTGGAAATGAGAAACCTGTCGACCTTAGTAAATTTTAAAAGTATACGCACAGACCACAGCGCACTCGATAGCCTATTGACCATTATGAGACGATCTAGGGGTCTAAATAAAAAAAAAAATCGGTAAAATTCGCATTCTACATATATATACGCAAGTGTACTATGTAGAATATAACAGGAAATTAATGAGTACTAAAATTGGCCAAATTTGCGAGCATTGTGGTGTTTTGGGGGTTCGGGGGAGACCCTGATAAAGATATTACAATTTAGAATGACTGAGATATGAGTTTCACGATGTATTTTGATGATTTTGCGAGGGCTTAAGGCGAGAGATTTTGTTTTTTGGGGGTCCTAAGGTCTCCCCCGAGAAGGAAAAATATTACTAAATGTATTTACGATTGCTGAGATGAGTTTTACGATGTATTTTGATGACTTTAGAGCGTTCTTAACATGGTAATTTTTCGAATTTAAATTCCTGCAATTAAATAATGATAACTGTGAATGTCGTCATATCATTATGCAACCCTGCTCGATCTGAACTAGTCCGCTAAACCTGCCTATATTATTAGGCTTTTCCCCCCTATATATTAGGCAAAAAAATTAATTAAAAAAAGTCTAATAATATGAGCAGGTTTAGCGGACTAGATCTGAACATACCGGCACATTGTTTGTAACCCAAAATAAATATGAAAATCCCTAAAATGAAGTATGAAAAATGTGCAGAAGGACCTCTTTTATTTCTAATGCGCATTTTGAGAACATTTCAGTCGACGAAAATGGGGGGCAAAAAGACACAACTTATAAATTATTGATTTTTTTTCTTTTAATCTGCAAGTATTTTTCATGTCTCCGTATGTTTGTAACAAATGATTTTTCTATTAAAACGTAGGTCTAAAGAGGTGGGCCCCAATAATTGTCCATTTTCGCTACGATCTTATTTCGCACATAAAATTACCAGTATATTCTATGTATATCAAAACTCCACTGTTAATTTTATGTGTAAACTATAAATTACATACATGCACAGTCGTATTACTCCAGGGTGGACTGAATAGGAAAGAACTACTTATTCATTCGTGGTTTAACCCCTGGCACACCATAAGCCACATGACATATGTACCCGCGACATTAATGACATCATTATTTACATGTAGTGACGTCATTTCATAGGTTATGACGTCAATAATGTGTCAATATGTAGGGGATAAATCACGCTACCCAATAAGTCGAAATATAACATATTTTTCTCCGTGTGTATTTCCGTAAGTACTAAGACATGTGGCTAAAATACACATGCATGTTGACAGTTTCGCGATCGGCACACCGGCTTCCGGTAGTTGATTGTCTCAGATGACGTCACAACTCATCGGAACTCAAGGGAGGTAAGTCATAGAAAAAAAATCTGTCGTCGAAAAGATGTGAAGATTGCTTTCATTAATTTTACTATTTAGAGACAAAATATAAGTAAATATCAAACTGGTATATGTTTAGATAGGCATTACAAATGTTTCTAGCGTATTATCTCATTTTCCATGTCCGTTCTGTTTTTATCACCTTTAAATATTTATTGATGTTTAAGTACAACATTTATTTTCTAAAAATGTTTTTTGTCATGAAAAATAATTATGTACAAAATAATTATGTACAAAAAATATTTTCTGCAAATATTTTTTGTCCTGACAATTTTTTATCACATATTTATGTACAAAAAACAACAGGTCTGACGCTAAACCCTGTATTTAAATGGAATCTTCCTATTCTCAGGTGTACAATTAATCTTTCAGATAAGGAATTTAACAATGAATGTTCCATTTGGCTTGCTTAAAACATAGACTCTGTCATAGACAATCAATTGATACTGGTTTCTTAGTGGACTTTATTTTATCTATATTTGAGAAAGTTCATAAAAGTCGCAGAATGTAAGTGGTAATAAACAGGTCATAATCTCTAGTTTTTGCCTTATTATTATCCCTTTTATATATCTTTATATACCAAAGGTTTAAATGTCCATTTAACTTAACTATTTGTTGCAAAACACGCCAGATTTTCCTGCAATCCTCAGTGTTATAGAACCCCACAAGTATCTGATATGCAATTAATCATCGTGATAAGGAGTACGGCTATGACCAAATTGGGGTGGTATTCACAAAATACCGCGTCGCCTTTTGTTTTACTTTACTGTGAAAACTACGAAATGTAAACCCGTTAATGATTTTTGTTTACAATGTTGAATTATATACCAATATTAACTTTTAATCCCGATTATCAGGACTACCATCAGATTAAGGAATTCGGCCAATGAAGATGACATATGGAGTCTGTACAATGTAAAAATAGTCCAACCTTAGGCGCGTTTGCATTCCTTATCTGAAAGATTAATTGAATACCTGAGAATGGGAACATTCCATTTAAATACAGGGTTTAGCGTCAGACCTGTTGTTTTTTGTACATAAATATTTGATAAAAATTTGTCATGACAAAAAATATTTAGAAAATATTTTCTGTACATAATTATTTTGTACATAATTATTTTTCATGACAAAAAATATTTTTAGAAAATAAAAGTTGTACTTAAATATCAATGACTATTTAAGTACGAAAAACGTTTTGTAGGAGTTGTTTTTTGCCGGCCGCTGTCGGCCATCGTAGATACAGTATAATGGAACAATTAATCCATTTACAATAACGTGACGGATGTACGCACCCAGCACAAGCTACTAGCTCACACTAAACCAATACGATTGCTCTAACGCAGCTCTTACTGAATAACTCAGTCGCTATTAATAGTACAATAGTACGCTTTTAAAACACTTACAGCAATACGTTACATTGGTAAATTAACTTATAATAATTTAATGCTACTACAAACAGTTACAACATAGGAAAATTCACAAAACCTACCTCTTCATGAATGAAGAGGGCCCGACTCCCGGGAACACCCTAATCCAATAATATTAGAAACACGACGTAATGATCAAAAGTGTCTCGTCGTGCTATACCTCTAACATTGTTGGAGTATGGAACACCCGTACGTCGTATGGATTGTGCACACAAAACGCTACAATTTAACAAATGACAAAATATTGAAAAACACATAAACGTACTGGCGTCGGACGTCTAGCGGATTGTATAAACCACAGACTATGAAATGCATAAAGCTTACAATTACCAGAATAATCAAAACACAAATATTACAATCGATACAATTTGGCGGGAAATACAAATACTAATCAATTAGCGAATTTTCTCTCCAAATACTTCTGATTTACAGATGAAACAAAAGATATAAATAATACAATTAAACATAATCTTTATAATGAATATGTACATAGATAATTCATAAATAAAGTACTTACATAGTAATGGAGCTGATCTATCTAAAGTACGCTCTAGATCAAGATCTACATATAGTCATTTACACATGTACGTCCTTCCTCTACGACGGCCAGTACGGGAGTGACGCTACCCTAAAAAACGCGGGTGCGCAATGACCCATGGTCACTCTCAATATAAAAATAGATATAACCTCTGAACCCTGGCAGACAGGTTTGCACAGGTGTTACATAACAGTGTAGTATATACACTCACGTACTACACACGGGTAAACACATACGGTAACCTGATGTGCATATTTGTTAATACAAATGTTAATACAAATACCAAATAAATTAATACTAATTTATACAAATGCAAATGTCAAATAATTGACACTGTTACATTATCATAACGCGGGTCGTCTTATTTTTCCCACCGTCGTCCTAAATACCGCGTGGTAGTTACTATCACTACGCACACTCGTCAGAGACGGCAAAACAGCGAAATGACCCTCCTATTACGCAGAAAAGTCTTGCATGTGTTTGGTGTTGTTATTAATGTCTGTAAGAAAACTTTGTGTTTTGCTCTGGAAATGTAGTGGATATTTTTAATATCTAAAAAAGTAAAGTTTACACCCAGATATCGAGTGCGCAATAAAATCCCTATATATTCTCCAACCAGAAAATCTTAAACTTTATTTTATTTGACATTAAAGGCCCACTACCTTTCCGAAACGGCTTTTTATTTTTGAAACGGGAATGTAAAACGAGATCGATAATTTTGTAGAGTCGCAAAAGTTATTGACTTACCGTTAATACTACATATATCATCACCTTCTGAAAAAATTAATCAAAATTAATAAAATGTTAATTTTCATAACGCGGGTCGTCTTATGTTTCCCGCCGTCGTCCTAAATACGGCGCGGTAGTTGAATATCACTATACCAGACGGCAAAACAGTGAAATGACTCTCCACTGTTTTCATATATTACGCGGTAAAGCTTACATATGTTTGGTGTTGCAACCTCTTCTTAGGCCATCGGTATATATTTTATGATGTTATTAATGTTTTTAAGAAATCATTATATTTTGCTCCGGAAAGGTAGTGGGCCTCTTAGAACAAAATAGTTGGTAGTATTTCTCCCATAACACATATTCGTAAGTTCTCGTAAATTTAGCTTGTGAATTGGTGTACGTTTACGAGGTGTTCCGATTGAGAGCAACCAGAACAAAACATTTGGGGTATATTTCTAGCGTGACGCACGAATGAGGTCAACTCGTGTTTACAAGATACTTTGCATGGGACTGTGAAGGTAGCGTGTGGTATGTTATGGGTAATGATAATGTCATTTCATGTCATTCAGCTATTTCCCTACTTTTTTATTGGAAAATCTACTGATATACTAATTAAATTTACAGCTGAAAAATGGTATAAAATAGAATGTCAGATTGTTAATAGTAAAAGCTCAGGGGCTAGTACATTACTCCCTGTCTCACTAGTATTTCTGACCACAGGGACTTGTTGTAATAAGAATAAACCCATGTTACAATCATAACAATAGAGTCCGAACTGTCTTTCTGGCCAAATAAACTACTTTATTGACTCAATACATATTCAGGCTACAGACTGTGTATTAAACAGGAAACAACTTGACCACATAAATGACAAATAAAACGTTACATTAGCCAGAAACATGTTTCTGCATTAGGCCTAACCGTAAGACGTATGTGACAGGATGGATGTCATCCTCGACATTCAATGGGTTATTATCTCTGACACCTCTGGTCAACAAAACTGAAGGATCTGTGTGTGACAACAGATGATGAGGTACAATTTTAGTCCTTCGATGTTATACACTGTATGGTATATGATACAGAGGAGCAGGTACAGTTTTAGTCCTTCGATGTTATACTGTAGCAGGTACAGTTTTAGTCCTTCGATGTTATACTGTAGCAGGTACAGTTTTAGTCCATCAATGTTATACTGTATGGTATATGATACAGAGGAGCAGGTACAGTTTTAGTCCTTCGATGTTATACTGTAGCAGGTACAGTTTTAGTCCTTCGATGTTATACTGTAGCAGGTACAGTTTTAATCCTTCGATGTTATACTATAGCAGGTACAGTTTTAGTCCTTCGATGTTATACTGTAGCAGGTACAGTTTTAGTCCTCGATGTTATACTGTAGCAGGTACAGTTTTAGTCCTTCGATGTTATACTGTAGCAGGTACAGTTTTAGTCCTACGATGTTAGCAGTAGCAGGTACAGTTTTAGTCCTTCGATGTTATACTGTAGCAGGTACAGTTTTAGTCCTTTGATGTTATACTGTAGCAGGTACAGTTTTAATCCTTCGATGTTATACTGTAGCAGGTACAGTTTTAGTCCTTCGATGTTATACTGTAGCAGGTACAGTTTTAGTCCTTCGATGTTATACTGTAGCAGGTACAGTTTTAGTCCTTCGATGTTATACTGTATATGATACTGAGGAGCAGGTACAGTTTTAATCCTTCGATGTTATACTGTAGCAGGTACAGTTTTAGTCCTTCGATGTTATACTGTAGCAGGTACAGTTTATCCTTCAGATGTTATACTGTAGCAGGTACAGTTTTAGTCCTTCGATGTTATACTGTAGCAGGTACAGTTTTAGTCCTTCGATGTTATACTGTAGCAGGTACAGTTTTAGTCCTTCGATGTTATACTGTAGCAGGTACAGTTTTAGTCCTTCGATGTTATACTGTAGCAGGTACAGTTTTAGTCCTTCGATGTTATACTGTAGCAGGTACAGTTTTAGTCCTTCGATGTTATACTGTAGCAGGTACAGTTTTAGTCCTTCGATGTTATACTGTAGCAGGTACAGTTTTAGTCCTTCGATGTTATACTGTGTAGCAGGTACAGTTTTAGTCCTTCGATGTTATACTGTAGCAGGTACAGTTTTTAGTCCTTCGATGTTATACTATAGCAGGTACAGTTTTTAGTCCTTCGATGTTATACTGTAGCAGGTACAGTTTTAGTCCATCGATGTTATACTGTATGTACAGCAGGTACAGTTTTAGTCCTTCGATGTTATACTGTAGCAGGTACAGTTTTAGTCCTTCGATGTTATACTGTAGCAGGTACAGTTTTAGTCCTTCGATGTTATACTGTATGGTATATGATACAGAGGAGCAGGTACAGTTTTAGTCCTTCGATGTTATACTGTAGCAAGGTACAGTTTTAGTCCTTCGATGTTATACTGTAGCAGGTACAAGTTTTAGTCCATCGATGTTATACTGTATGGTATATGATTACAGAGGAGCAGGTACAGTTTTAGTCCTTCCATGTTATACTGTAGCAGGTACAGTTTTAGTCCTTCGATGTTATACTGTATGGTATATGATACAGAGGAGCAGGTACAGTTTTAGTCCATCGATGTTATACTGTATGGTATACGATACAGAGGAGCAGGTAAAGTTTTAGTCCTTCGATGTTATACTGTAGCAGGTACAGTTTTAGTCCTTCGATGTTATACTGTATGGTATATGATACAGAGGAGCAGGTACAGTTTTAGTCCATCGATGTTATACTGTATGGTATACGATACAGAGGAGCAGGTACAGTTTTAGTCCTTCGATGTTATACTGTAGCAGGTACAGTTTTAGTCCTTCGATGTTATACTGTGGTATATGATACAGAGGAGCAGGTACAGTTTTAGTCCATCGATGTTATACTGTATGGTATACGATACAGAGGAGCAGGTAAAGTTTTAGTCCTTCGATGTTATACTGTAGCAGGTACAGTTTTAGTCCTTCGATGTTATACTGTATGGTATATGATACAGAGGAGCAGGTACAGTTTTAGTCCATCGATGTTATATTGTATGGTATATGATACAGAGGAGCAGGTACAGTTTTAGTCCTTCGATGTTATACTGTAGCAAGTACAGTTTTAGTCCTTCGATGTTATACTGTATATGTACAGATGTTTTAGTCCTTCGATGTTATACTGTAGCAGGTACAGTTTTAGTCCATCGATGTTATACTGTATGGTATATGATACAGAGGAGCAGGTACAGTTTTAGTCCTTCGATGTTATACTGTAGCAGGTACAGTTTTAGTCCTTCGATGTTATACTGTAGCAGGTACAGTTTTAGTCCTTCGATGTTATACACTGTAGCAGGTACAGTTTTAGTCCTTCGATGTTATACTATAGCAGGTACAGTTTTTAGTCCTTCGATGTTATATACTATAGCAGGTACAGTTTTAGTCCTTCGATGTTATACTGTAGCAGGTACAGTTTTAGTCCTTCGATGTTATACTGTAGCAGGTACAGTTTTAGTCCTTCGATGTCTATACTGTAGCAGGTACAGTTTTAGTCCTTCGATGTTATACTGTAGCAGGTACAGTTTTAGTCCTTCGATGTTATACTGTAGCAGGTACAGTTTTAGTCCTTCGATGTTATACTGTTAGGTATTTGATACAGGTAGCAGGTACAGTTTTAGTCCTTCGATGTTATACTGTAGCAGGTATACTAGCAGGTACAGTTTTAGTCCTTCGATGTTATACTGTAGCAGGTACAGTTTTAGTCCTTCGATGTTATACTGTATGGTATATGATACAGAGGAGCAGGTACAGTTTTAGTCCTTCGATGTTATACTGTAGCAGGTACAGTTTTAGTCCTTCGATGTTATACTGTAGCAGGTACAGTTTTAGTCCTTCGATGTTTATACTGTAGCAGGTACAGTTTTAGTCCTTCGATGTTATACTGTAGCAGGTACAGTTTTAGTCCTTCGATGTTATACTGTAGCAGGTACAGTTTTAGTCCTTTATTTGATGTTATACTGTAGCAGGTACAGTTTTTAATCCTTCGATGTTATACTGTAGCAGGTACAGTTTTAGGTCCTTCGATGTTATACTGTAGCAGGTTACAGTTTTAGTCTTCGATGTTATACTGTAGCAGGTACAGTTTTGAGTCCTTCGATGTTATACTGTAGCAGGTACAGTTTTAGTCCTTTGATGTTATACTGTAGCAGGTACAGTTTTAGTCCTTCGATGTTATACTGTAGCAGGTACAGTTTTAGTCCTTCGATGTTATTACTGTAGCAGGTACAGTTTTAATCCTTTGATGTTATACTGTAGCAGGTACAGTTTTAAGTCCTTTGATGTTATACTGTAGCAGGTACAGTTTTAATCCTTCGATGTTATACTGTAGCAGGTACAGTTTTAGTCCTTCGATGTTATACTGTAGCAGGTACAGTTTTAGTCCTTCGATGTTATACTGTAGCAGGTACAGTTTTAAATCCTTCGATGTTATACTGTAGCAGGTACAGTTTTTAATCCTTTGATGTTATACTGTAGCAGGTACAAGTTTTAGTCCTTCGATGTTATACTGTAGCAGGTTACAGTTTTAATCCTTTGATGTTATACTGTAGCAGGTACAGTTTTAATCCTTTGATGTTATACTGTAGCAGGTACAGTTTTAGTCCTTCGATGTTATACTGTAGCAGGTACAGTTTTAGTCCTTCGATGTTATACTGTAGCAGGTACAGTTTTAGTCCTTCGATGTTATACTGTAGCAGGTACAGTTTTAGTCCTTCGATGTTATACTGTAGCAGGTACAGTTTTAGTCCTTCGATGTTATACTGTAGCAGGTACAGTTTTAGTCCTTCGATGTTATACTGTAGCAGGTACAGTTTTAGTCCTTCGATGTTATACTGTAGCAGGTACAGTTTTAGTCCTTCGATGTTATACTGTATGCAGGTACAGTTTTAGTCCTTCGATGTTATACAGTAGCAGGTACAGTTTTAGTCCTTCGATGTTATACTGTATGGTATTGTTACAGAGGAGCAGGTACAGTTTTAGTCCTTCAATGTTATACTGTAGCAGAGGACAGGTTACAGTTTTAGTCCTTCGATGTTATACTGTAGCAGGTACAGTTTTAGTCCTTCGATGTTATACTGTAGAAGGTACAGTTTTAGTCCTTCGATGTTATACTGTATGGTATATGATACAGAGGAGCAGGTACAGTTTTAGTCCATCGATGTTATACGCGTTGGTATATTGATACAGGTACAGTTTTAGTCCTTCGATGTTTATACTGTAGCAGGTACAGTTTTAGTCCTTCGATGTGTTATACTGTAGCAAGGTACAGTTTTAGTCCTTCGATGTTTACTGTATGGTATATGATACAGAGGTAGCAGGTACAGTTTTTAGTCCTTCGATGTTATACTGTAGCAGGTACAGTTTTTAGTCCTTCGATGTTTATACTGTAGCAGGTACAGTTTTAGTCCTTCGATGTTATACTGTAGCAGGTACAGTTTTAGTCCTTCGATGTTATACTGTAGCAGGTACAGTTTATAGTCCTTCGATGTTATACTGTATGGTATATGATACAGAGGAGCAGGTACAGTTTTAGTCCATCGATGTTATACTGTATGGTATATGATACAGAGTAGCAGGTTACAGTTTTAGTCCTTCGGAATGTTATACTGTAGCAGGTACAGTTTTAGTCCTTCGATGTTATACTGTATAGCAGGTACAGTTTTAGTCCATCGATGTTTATACTGTATGGTATAAGATACAGTGGAGCAGGTACAGTTTTAGTCCTTCGATGTTATACTGTAGCAGGTACAGTTTTTAGTCCATCGATGTTATACTGTATGGTATATGATACAGAGGAGTACAGTTTTTAGTCCATCGATGTTATACTGTAGCAGGTACAGTTTTTAGTCCTTCGATGTTATACTGTTATGGTATATGATACAGAGGAGCAGGTACAGTTTTAGTCCTTCGATGTTATACGGTAGCAGGTACAGTTTTAGTCCATCGATGTTATACTGTATGTTACAGCAGGTACAGTTTTAGTCTTCGATGCTTACTGTTAGCAGGTACAGTTTTAGTCTTCTGTGTTATACTGAGTAGCTGGTACAGTTTTAGTCCTTCGATGTTATACTGTAGCAGGTACAGTTTTAGTCCTTCGATGTTATACTGTAGCAGGTACAGTTTTAGTCCTTCGATGTTATACTGTAGCAGGTACAGTTTTAATCCTTCGATGTTATACTGTAGCAGGTACAGTTTTAGTCCTTCGATGTTATACTGTAGCATGTCAGTTTTAGTCCTTCGAATGTTTATACTGTAGCAGGTACAGTTTTAGTCCATCGATGTTATACTGTGATGGTATGTATATGATACAGGAGGAGCAGTACAGTTTAGTCCTTCGATGTTATATTGTAGCAGGTACAGTTTTAATCCTTCGATGTTATACTGTAGCAGGTACAGTTTTAGTCCTTCGATGTTATACTGTAGCAGGTACAGTTTTAGTCCTTCGATGTTATACTGTAGCAGGTACAGTTTTAGTCCTTCGATGTTATACTGTAGCAGGTACAGTTTTAATCCTTCGATGTTATACTGTAGCAGGTACAGTTTTAGTCCTTCGATGTTATACTGTAGCAGGTTACAGTTTTAGTCCTTTGATGTTATACTGTAGCAGGTACAGTTTTAAGTCCTTTGATGTTATACTGTAGCAGGTACAGTTTTTAGTCCTTCGATGTTATACTGTAGCAGGTACAGTTTTAGTCCTTCGATGTTATACTGTAGCATGGTACAGTTTCTAGTCCTTCGATATGTTATACTGTAGCAGGTACAGTTTTAGTCCTTCGATGTTATACTGTAGCAGGTACAGTTTTAGTCCTTTGATGTTATACTGTAGCAGGTACAGTTTTAGTCCTTCGATGTTATACTGTATGGTACAGTATAAGTATTCGATGTTTAGCAGTACAGTTTTAGTCCTTCGATGTTATACTGTAGCAGGTACAGTTTTAGTCCTTCGATGTTATTCTGAGGTAGCAGGTACAGTTTTTAGTCCTTCGATGTTATACTGTAGCAGGTACAGTTTTAGTCCTTCGATGTTATACTGTTACTGTAGCAGGTACAGTTTTAGTCCTTCGATGTTATACTGTAGCAGGTACAGTTTTAGTCTTCGATTGTTATACTGTAGCAGGTACAGTTTTAGTCCTTTGATGTTATACTGTATAGCAGTACAGTTTTAGTCCTTCGATGTTATACTATAGCAGGTACAGTTTTAGTCCTTCGAATGTCATATTACTATAGCAGGTACAGTTTTTAGTCCTTCGAATGTTATACTGTAGCAGGTACAGGTTTTAGTCCTTCGATGTTATACTGTAGCAGGTACAGTTTTAAAGTCCTTCAATGTTATACTGTAGCAGGTACAGTTTTAGTCCCTTTGATGTTATACTGTATAGCAGGTACAGTTTTAGTCCTTTGATGTTATACTGTAGCAGGTACAGTTTTAGTCCTTCGATGTTATACTGTAGCAGGTACAGTTTTAGTCCTTCGATGTTATACTGTAGCAGGTACAGTTTTAGTCCTTCGAATGTTATACTGTTAGCAGGTACAGTTTTAGTCCTTCGATGTTATACTGTAGCAGGTACAGTTTTAGTCCTTCGATGTTATACTGTAGCAGGTACAGTTTTAGTCCTCAATGTTATTTACTGTAGCAGTACTGTATTTAGTCCTTTGATGTTATACTGTAGCAGGTACAGTTTTAGTCCTTCGATGTTATACTGTAGCAGGTACAGTTTTAGTCCTTCGATGTTATACTGTAGCAGGTACAGTTTTAGTCCTTTGATGTTATACTGTAGCAGGTACAGTTTTAGTCCGAACTCGATGTTATACTGTAGGCAGGTACAGTTTTAATCCTTCGATGTTATACTGTAGCAGGTACAGTTTTAGTCCTTCGATGTTATACTGTAGCAGGTACAGTTTTATAAGTCCTTCGATGTTATACTGTTGCAGGTACAGTTTTAAGTCCTTCGATGTTATACGGTAGCAGGTACAGTTTTTTAGTCCTTCGATGTTTTACTTGTAGCAGGTACAGTTTAGTCCTTCGATGTTTTACTGTAGCAGGTACAGTTTTAGTCCTTCTGATGTTATACTGTAGCTAGGTACAGTTTTTAGTCCTTCGATGTTATACTACTGTTTTAGTCCCTTCGATGTCATATACAGCAGGTTACAGTTTTAGTCCTTCGATGTTATACTGTAGCAGGTACAGTTTTAGTCCTTCGATGTTATACTGTAGCAGGTACAGTTTTAGTCCTTCGATTATGTTTATACTGTAGCAGGTACAGTTTTTTTAGTCCTTCACGATGACATATACTGTAGCAGCTGGTACAGTTTTTTAGTCCCTTCGATGTTATACTGTAGCAGGTACAGTTTTAGTCCTTCGATGTTATACTGTAGCAGGTACAGTTTTAGTCCTTCGATGTTATACTGTAGCAGGTACAGTTTTTAGTCCTTCGATGTTATACTGTAGCAGGTACAGTTTTAGTCCTTCGATGTTATACTGTAGCAGGTACAGTTTTAGTCCTTCGATGTTATACTGTAGCAGGTACAGTTTTAGTCCTTCGATGTTATACTGTAGCAGGTACAGTTTTAGTCCTTCGATGTTATACTGTAGCAGGTACAGTTTTAGTCCTTCGATGTTATACTGTAGCAGGTACAGTTTAGTCCTTCGATGTTATACTGTATGGTATATGATACAGAGGAGCAGGTACAGTTTTAGTCCTTCGATGTTATACTGTAGCAGGTACAGTTTTAGTCCTTCAATGTTATACTGTAGCAGGTACAGTTTTAGTCCTTCGATGTTATACTGTAGCAGGTACAGTTTTAGTCCTTCGATGTTATACTGTAGCAGGTACAGTTTTAGTCCTTCGATGTTATACTGTAGCAGGTACAGTTTTAGTCCTTTGATGTTATACTGTAGCAGGTACAGTTTTAGTCCTTCGATGTTATACTGTAGCAGGTACAGTTTTAGTCCTTCGATGTTATACTGTAGCAGGTACAGTTTTAGTCCTTCGATGTTATACTATAGCAGGTACAGTTTTAGTCCTTCGATGTTATACTGTAGCAGGTACAGTTTTAGTCCTTCGATGTTATACTGTAGCAGGTACAGTTTTAGTCCTTCGATGTTATACTGTAGCAGGTACAGTTTTAGTCCTTCAATGTTATACTGTAGCAGGTACAGTTTTAGTCCTTCGATGGTATATGATACAGAGGAGCAGGTACAGTTTTAGTCCTTCGATGTTATACTGTAGCAGGTACAGTTTTAGTCCTTCGATGTTATACTGTAGCAGGTACAGTTTTAGTCCTTCGATGTTATACTGTAGCAGGTACAGTTTTAGTCCTTCGATGTTATACTGTAGCAGGTACAGTTTTAGTCCTTCGATGTTATACTGTAGCAGGTACAGTTTTAGTCCTTCGATGTTATACTGTAGCAGGTACAGTTTTAGTCCTTCGATGTTATACTGTATGGTATATGATACAGAGGAGCAGGTACAGTTTTAGTCCTTCGATGTTATACTGTAGCAGGTACAGTTTTAGTCCTTCGATGTTATACTGTAGCAGGTACAGTTTTAGTCCTTCGATGTTATACTGTAGCAGGTACAGTTTTAGTCCTTCGATGTTATACTGTAGCAGGTACAGTTTTAGTCCTTCGATGTTATACTGTAGCAGGTACAGTTTTAGTCCTTCGATGTTATACTGTAGCAGGTACAGTTTTAGTCCTTTGATGTTATACTGTAGCAGGTACAGTTTTAGTCCTTCGATGTTATACTGTAGCAGGTACAGTTTTAGTCCTTCGATGTTATACTGTAGCAGGTACAGTTTTAGTCCTTCGATGTTATACTGTAGCAGGTACAGTTTTAGTCCTTCGATGTTATACTGTAGCAGGTACAGTTTTAGTCCTTCGATGTTATACTGTAGCAGGTACAGTTTTAGTCCTTCGATGTTATACTGTAGCAGGTACAGTTTTAGTCCTTCGATGTTATACTGTAGCAGGTACAGTTTTAGTCCTTCGATGTTATACTGTAGCAGGTACAGTTTTAGTCCTTCGATGTTATACTGTAGCAGGTACAGTTTTAGTCCTTCGATGTTATACTGTAGCAGGTACAGTTTTAGTCCTTCGATGTTATACTGTAGCAGTACAGTTTTAGTCCTTCGATGTTATACTGTAGCAGGTACAGTTTTAGTCCCTTCGATGTTATCTGTAGCAGGTACAGTTTTAGTCCTTCGATGTTATACTGTAGCAGGTACAGTTTTTTAGTCCTTCGATGTTATACTGTAGCAGGTACAGTTTTAGTCCTTCGATGTTATACTGTAGCAGGTACAGTTTTAGTCCTTCGATGTTATACTGTAGCAGGTACAGTTTTAGTTCCTTCGATGTTTATACTGTAGCAGGTACAGTTTTAGTCCTTCGATGTTATACTGTAGCAGGTACAGTTTTTAGTCCTTCGATGTTATACTGTAGCAGGTACAGTTTTTTAGTCCTTCGATGTTATTGTATAAGTATGTAGCAGGTACAGTTTTTAGTCCTTCGATGTTATACTGTAGCAGGTACACAGTTTCAGTCCTTCGATGTCATACTGTAGCAGGTACAGTTTTAGAGTCCTTCGATGTTATACTGTAGCAGGTACAGTTTTTAGTCCTTCGATGTTATACTGTAGCAGGTACAGTTTTAGTCCTTCGATGTTAATACTGTAGCAGGTACAGTTTTTATCCTATCGATGTTATACTGTAGCAGGTACAGTTTTAGTCCTTCGATGTTATACTGTAGCAGGTACAGTTTTAGTCCTTCGATGTTATACTGTAGCAGGTACAGTTTTAGTCCTTCGATGTTATACTGTAGCAGGTACAGTTTTAGTCCTTCGATGTTATACTGTAGCAGGTACAGTTTTAGTCCTTCGATGTTATACTGTAGCAGGTACAGTTTTAGTCCTTCGATGTTATACTGTATGGTATATGATACAGAGGAGCAGGTACAGTTTTAGTCCTTCGATGTTATACTGTAGCAGGTACAGTTTTAGTCCTTCGATGTTATACTGTAGCAGGTACAGTTTTAGTCCTTCGATGTTATACTGTAGCAGGTACAGTTTTAGTCCTTTGATGTTATACTGTAGCAGGTACAGTTTTAGTCCTTCTATCCTGTACCCATCATGTAATGCGATATATGTATGCAGAGAGGCCTGTACAGATTTAGTCCTTCGATGTTATACTGTAGCAGGTACAGTTTTAGTCCTTCGATGTCATACTGTAGCAGGTACAGTTTTTAATCCTACTCGATGTTATACTGTACCAGGTACAGTTTTAGTCCTTCGATGTCATATGTATGGTATACTGATACAGAGGAGCATGGTACAGTTTTAGTCCTTCGATGTTATACTGTAGCAGGTACAGTTTTAGTACTACGATGTTATACTGTAGCAGGTACAGTTTTAGTCCTTCGATGTTATACTGTATGGTATATGATACAGAGGAGCAGGTACAGTTTTAGTCCTTCGATGTTATACTGTAGCAGGTACAGTTTTAGTCCTTCGATGTTTATACTGTAGCAGGTACAGAGTCCTAGTCCTGTCGTATGTTTATGTTATACTGTAGCAGGTACAGTTTTAGTCCTTCGATGTTATACTGTAGCAGGTACAGTTTTAGTCCTTCGATGTTATACTGTATGGTATATGATACAGAGGAGCAGGTACAGTTTTAGTCCTTCGATGTTATACTGTAGCAGGTACAGTTTTAGTCCTTCGATGTTATACTGTAGCAGGTACAGTTTTAGTCCTTCGATGTTATACTGTAGCAGGTACAGTTTTAGTCCTACGATGTTATACTGTAGCAGGTACAGTTTTAGTCCTTCGATGTCATATTGTATGGTATATGATACAGAGGAGCAGGTACAGTTTTAGTCCTTCGATATACGATAACAGTATATACACTGTGGCTGACTGTGTGGCTTTGAAGTTGGATATCATTCTCTTTGTAAGGAAACTTTCAAAGGAAGTTTCCACAGTTCATGATTGGTCAGATTATTTCTCCTGAACTGTTGTCACCATGAGATAGCCCTGAGGTGCATATAACGACAGTGATAGTATCTCCTGGAGTGTTGAGGATGGATGTATTGTACAATGTAGGACATGACAGTAGGACACCGACATATAAGGTAACACTTAGTAGAAGGCACTTTCCTGCCCCCCCATTCTAGGTACATTTTATGTTATGTAATATGCTGATTTTTTCAGGTGTTTGATGGTTCAGGTAGATTTAAAGTCAACATGGAACTCGGCTTAGCTTTTGATGATGAGGATTTAGAAAGTTCTACTAAATCAAAGACAAGTCAGCCAGTGTCTTACAATGCTAAGTTTTGTCCACCCAAGGTGAGATGTAGAACTATCTGATGATGACATGTACAGCGACTCTACATTCTACTATGTATCCACTTCCTACACTATTACCCTACCTAAAAAACCCTATTTTTTGCCACTATATTGCCTATAATGTTTCTATATAAATTTTTCTATGTCTCTACTTTCAGCTATGACTCTACTTTCTACTATGATTCTACTTTCGACTACGACTCCTTCTACTATGACTGCATTCTATTATGACTTCATTGTACTATGACTCCACTTTCTACTATGACTCCACTTTCTACTATGACTCCACTTTCTTCTATGACTCCACTTTCTACTATGACTCCACTTTCTACTATGACTCCACTTTCTACTATGACTCCACTTTCTACTTTCTACTATGACTCCACTTTCTACTATGACTCCACTTTCTACTATGACTCCACTTTCTACTATGACTCCACTTTCTACTATGACTCCACTTTCTACTATGACTCTACTTTCTACTATGACTCCACTTTCTACTATGACTCCACTTTCTACTATGACTCCACTTTCTACTATGGCTCCACTTTCTACTATGACTCCACTTTCTACTATGACTCCACTTTCTACTATGGCTCTACTTTCTACTATGACTCCACTTTCTACTATGACTCCACTTTCTACTATGACTCCACTTTCTACTATGACTCCACTTTCTATTATGGCTTCACTTTCTACTATGACTCCACTTTCTACTATGTCTCTACTTTCTACTATGACTACTTTCTACTTTGACTACTTTCTTCTAATAATCTACTGTCAGTGGTTTAATTAGCTGATACTAGTGACAAATACACAGCCTGCCAGATATTAGAATACTGAGGTGACCTACAATGACTCCACTTTCTACTATAACTCTTCTTTCGACTATGCCTCCTTTCTACCATTACTCCTTTCTACTATGACTACTTTCTACTATGACTCTATTTTAAGTGGTTTAATGATGCTGATACTAGTGATAGATACACTGTCTCCCAGATATTAAAATACTGAGGTGACCACTATGACGCCACTTTCTACTAAGTTTCCTTTCTACTATGACTTCTTTCTTCTTTGACTCTACTTTCCACTTCTACTCTTTTCTGATATGACTCCATTCTACTATGACTCCTTTCTACTATGGCTCTACTTTCTATTATGAACTATTTTCTTCTATGACTCCTTTCTACCATGTCTCCTTTCTACCGGTACTATGACGTTACTTTCAGTGGTTTAATGATACTGATACTAGTGACAAACACACAGCCTCCCAGATATTAGAATACTGAGGTGACCACAATGACTCCACTTTCTACTATAACTACTTTTGATAATGACTCTAAAACTTTCTATTATGGCTCTATAGCTACTTTCTGCTATGACTATTTTCTACTATGACTATTTTCTACTAATGATCTACTTTCAGTGGTTTAATGATGCTGATACTAGTGACAAACACACGGCCTCCCAGATATTAAAATACAGAGGTGACCACTCCTACCTGAACAAAGAATACGCAGCAGCAATAGAACACTATGAGGAATCTCTAGGTATGTGATGAATGTGGGGGGTCAGTGAGGAATCTCTAGGTATGTGATGAATGTGGAGGGTCAGTGAGGGAATCGAATGTGGATGGTCTCTCTAGGTATGTGATGAATGTGGATGGTCAGTAAGGAATCTCTAGGTATGTGATGTAATGTGGAGGGTCAGTTTGAGGTGAAAAGATCTGAAGTTTGATTTGCTAAAGTTCTCTGCAAACTGCAACTTCATATACATCTTCTTACAAAATTGCTTACTTGCGAATATTTTTCAGATATATTTATTATCATATGAATGTGAAAGGTCAAAATCAGAAATTATTTTGGTGATAAGTGTCTCTTAAATCTGTCCTTAGTTAAATATGTAGACTGTAAAATTTGAATTATTTGTGAAATGGAAATTTTTGCTTACTAGTATTTTATCTTCATTAAATCTCTGCAAATGTATATATATGCAAGTGCAATTTTTTGACATGAGAATGATTAGACTATAGATGTATAGAGCAAAAATTGTCCCTCTGTGAACAGAAAAAAATGGTAAACAGATCAATGTCTACAGTAAGCTCAAATTTGATACAGATATTTCTACTGAGTGTTCTTACTGTGATCAATGTATCAGTTGTAAGGTCAGAGGTCATGTTGACTTTATTTAGAAAATTGTTTGAGTGCCCTAACTTGATTTGTAGATGACCAATCTGTGTATTTCCTGTCTTACAGATAAACTACCAGCTAACAATAAAGGGATGAAGAGGGAACTGTTGGAGTGTCAGGCAAGGAGTTACGTGGCCCTGAAGATGTACAAGGAGGCCCTGCAACTAGCATACCAACTAGTGAGTAATGGGCATAAAAACAATATCTTATTGATCTGAGTAAATAAAAAACATTTATATTTGTAACAGATAAAAAGTAGTCAAAGTCCAGGTGACATTTCAACACCATTTGATGCAGTTTACTATATAATTGACCTCTGTAACAGTACTCTTCTTTATAAAGGACATTTTGCTTTGTCTCTTGGTGACCTTTATAGGCAGGTATAACTGTACTGTAATATTGATAATTAATTTTTCTTTGTTTTCATACCAAATCTGGCTTTCTGATTTGCCAATATTTTTTTTTGCATACCACTATGAAAAAAATCAGAGAATGGCGCAAAACCTGATGTATCGTGACATCACAATAGAGACATTGATGTTGCGTATTGATTCGGAAAAAAAAGCAATCCCTTGAAAAACCACTATCAATGTTACATTTAAAACATACTTCATTTTATCAAATTGAGTATTAGATTAATTATATAGTATTGATGTCATTACCGTTTTTCTTTGGTTTTCATACCAAATCTGGCTTTCTGATTTGCCAATATTTTTTTTTGCATACCACTATGAAAAAAATCAGAGAATGGCGCAAAACCTGACGTATCGTGACATCACAATAGAGACATTGATGTTGCGTATTGATTCGGAAAAAAGAATCCCTTGAAAAACCACTATAATGTTACATTTAAACATACTTCATTTTATCAAATTGAGTATAAGATTAATTATAAGTATTGATGTCACTATTTTTTGATTTTATTGGTTTATGAAAAAAAAAATTGTTTGTAAACTTTTGTGAGAATCCGTTACACAGATTCACACAGTTTGCTAACAAATTGTTTTTTCATACCCGATTATCGGGGCCTGATAAAATGAAAAAATAGTGACATCAATGGTTACTGTCGACGCGGGATAACTTCGAAAGGCTCGGCTGCATTACTTCCTCGATATGTGGATGAACTAGTTACCTGTGTATCTATACACACGAGTGTGGTTAATTTATTCTGGGAATGCAGCGCTTGTTTTCATTGGTCGATTCATTTCTATAAAAACGCCCATTTCCTCAAAAAATAAGCTTCAGAAAAAACGTGCGTTCGAACTATCCGAGTTGAAATTGGTATTTAAAAATCAGTTTCAGTACCGATACATATCTGACATAAGCGACGTAAAGCAGAAAATTTCTAGGAAAAGCACACATTTTGCTGATTTACCTGAAAGATGAATTCTCCATTAACGTGAGCATTTATTTGTACATCTAATTAGAAATCTAACATGTAAGGTAGGCCTTATGTTAATTGTGTAACAGAAGCCATGCGTGTAGTCAAAGCCCCAAAACAGCACCGTTGATCGAGGCCTAAGAATCTACGACGACGTCCGTAATTATTTACTGGCAGTAAACCACAGAAAATCTAGTTAAGTATTAGTCCTTTGTTATATTTCGTAACTAAACATGTTTTTTAATTATAAAAAGAGTTGGTTGCTTTTACGAAACTGCTGCTGAAAATGTTAACATTCTGTTCGTAAAATTAGGTCACAATCGAACTGTCAGATTGTCTACCCCGTGATCGCAGATTGTCTACGTCTAAATTAGATACAGATTATGTTGATATATTTAAACTGATGAAAAGTATGCACGTTTACGTTTACATTGTTAAAATATTACCAACAAGTGGATTGTTTTGGCCGGAGCTGAATATCCAGCGTGCTCGCTGACATGACACCGCGTAACTGGCTTGCCCAAACCAGCGTACGGTACATGTTTACATGTAATAAGACCGAATGTTGAATTTTAATGTCAATTTTAAGTGATATCTTTATCTAGATTGGGCCTAAGGAACATTGGCGATTTCTTCCACGTACATAAAGTACAAATATGTACATTGTTGGGGTGCTGTTTTGTGCACAATCTTTCAGTGCAAATAATTTTATTTATTACTTAAAATGTTCATTTTAATTCATTAGCTGTTGTAATGATCATTCATTCAGTCTTTAATTCAAAAATCTTTGTGGCAGTATTCAAAATACCGTCATTTATGGGGATCCCATTGTGCCGATTTGCCGACAAAAATCTTACCTTTACTTTGATCATTTGACGTGTTCGAACTGTCATTAGTTAAAGAATTATTTTTTTTCCCTAAAAAATGTGTGTTTGAACTCTCCGTCGGTTCAAATTAACCGGGACATTACCATACAGTATATATGTAAAGTTAATATTAAAATATCGAGTTGTTTGTTCTACACCGAAACTGAGAGGCCATGTAACTACGCCGTCACATCTCGGTGATTACTGAATTGAAGAGTTTTACGTGCTGTCATTGTTGTTTATGGGGCGGGGCTTATGAAGTCAGACTCGACCAATCGCCACGCGCATACTGTTATCCCATTCAATTTGTGCCTGTTGTGATGAAAGGAACTTCCTCCGTCTGTCTAGTTAGTACTTCACCTGTGCCTTTCGAAGTAATTCCGCGTCGACAGTAAATGAAATAATAAAGTTATACCTTCCACAATTTCGTTAACCAAGGCTATTAACCAATGCTTTCAGTACAATTCTCTTCATAACTGTGGCACTTACAACTGGGTACTTTCTTTCCTGGTTTGGAACTTCCCACTTATTCTGTGGGTATAGACACATGGTTCCTCTTTATTTTAAATGATTCCACTTTTGTGATATAAAGTCACTCTGTATAATAGAAATAATTCATATTCATGATTCCATGGCAACCACAAAAAAAAAAGTTTCTGCACAACAAAAATTTTCATTTTTTAATGAAATATCTTCTACCATTGATTGGCAATATGATGTGCTTTTAAAATCATTCTTATTTCTAAGATTGATTGTTGATTATAAATTGTGATAGCAGAGCAAGTTGAAAAATGCCAAGGCAAAAAAATGAATTGATACACAACCACAAGGTCGTGTTGGGAATAAGTGCACAATTAAGTTGTGTAGCAGGTGATGGTCACCACCACAATATCACAGGCTATTTCAAAAAGTCTCTGTAAATTTTTAGCCCTATAACACTTGATTTAAAACTTTTGTGCAAGATTTTATTATCTTAATTAAACTTTTGAGAAATTGATTATCTTCCTATTCATATACAGTATTCGACCCAATAAGCGCCCATGTCCCTGTAAGCGCCCCTCCCTCTTTTTAAGGCCTCGATTTCAATTGTCCACGCATAAATAAAGACCAAAACTACACAAAACTGTATAGATTTGCAATAATTTCGTCAAGTTTTATTAGCACCTTTTCATTTTTCAATTTTTCAAACGCCCTGGGCGCTTATTGGGTCAAATACGGTAACAGAAAATCATGATACATGTATATAACTTTTAATCATGTTTAATTCCTGCAGAAGGACAGTGCGTCCAGTCCTGACCAGCACTTTCAGTCATGGGTCCTTCTGGCATACATACAAGAGGATGCCCACGACTGGTCAGGTAGATATCATCATTAGTCCTATGTATGACCTATACTATTAAAATGTTTCGCAGATTAAAAAATTGAATAGAATTACCCATTATTTTATGTAAGTTCTATACACTCAAAAGTGAATAGTGGGGCAAAGGAAGGCTAAAGTTGGTGAATAGAAAAATAAAATTTCCCTTCAAAATCGCTCTGTATGCAAAAAATTTAATTTATATCATAGGAATCCTAAAACGTCCTCTCGGCTGGCTATGTCCGTGTTGATATTTCCACGCAGCCTCAATTTCAAAGACATAGGCAAATTTATTTTTATAACCAAGCTAAATTTACAAGACGCTTTTCCATACTTTCAATGGTCAAAACTGGACAACATAATTAAGCAGAACTTCACTGTCATTAAACAGAACCTGACTATCATTTTGATATGAAAAGATTTTTGGAAGGCCAATGAACTAATTTAAATTTGTCTTCTTTGCCTGACTATTCACTTTAAATTTGCAGGATGTATATTTCATGGTTTCTCTAACAGAACATATTTGAAAAGTTTTGCGATACACTGATTCCTATGTATGCAATGTATGCAATATTACACTTTTGAATAACAGTAGTGAAATCCAAAATATTTCGTTTGGTGATTTGAATTCATGGATCTCTGGAAAACTGAGAATATAGCAAAAATAAACCATCAGATTTATATGTTATATAGTACATTCGTAAACTTTTGCAAATTTACCTGATTTTGTTTTTCAGATTTTGAGGAGAGCGTTAAACAGCTGTTATGTTTTCACCCCGACAGTGGAAACCTGTGGAGAAGGTTGGGTCAGTGTTACTGGTACCAGTACAGACACCACAGTCAGGGGTCACCACAGTACTGTCAGCTCGTCACCTGTCTTATACGCTCAAGGTCAAACTACATAACAAAATTAGATGCCTCGATTTTGTATTCATTTGAAACGAAATTGAATAGAATTACCCATTATTTTATGTAAGTTCTATACACTCAAAAGTGAATAGTGGGGCAAAGGAAGGCTAAAGTTGGTGAATAGAAAAATAAAATTTCCCTTCAAAATCGCTCTGTATGCAAAAAATTTAATTTATATCATAGGAATCCTAAAACGTCATCTCGGCTGGCTATGTCCGTGTTGATATTTCCACGCAGCCTCAATTTCAAAGACATAGGCAAATTTTATTTTTATAACCAAGCTAAATTTACAAGACGCTTTTCCATTCTTTCAATGGTCAAAACTGGACAACATAATTAAGCAGAACTTCACTGTCATTAAACAGAACCTGACTATCATTTTGATATGAAAAAAGATTTTTGGAAGGCCAATGAACTAATTTTAAATTTGTCTTCTTTGCCTGACTATTCACTTTAAATTTAAATTTGCAGGATATATATTTCATGGTTTCTCTAACGAGAACATATTTGAAAAGTTTTGCGATACACTGATTCCTATGTAATGCAATGTATGCAATATTTACACTTTTGAATAACAGTAGTGAAATCCAAAATATTTCGTTTGGTGATTTGAATTCATGGATCACTGAAAACTTAGAATATAGCAAAAATAAACCATCAGATTTATATGTTATATAGTACATTCGTAAACTTTTGCAAATTACCTGATGTTGTTTTTCAGATTTTGAGGAGAGCGTTAAACAGCTGTTATGTTTTCACCCCCCGACAGTGGAAACCTGTGGAGAAGGTTGGGTCAGTGTTACTGGTACCAGTACAGACACCACAGTCAGGGGTCACCACAGTACTGTCAGCTCGTCACCTGTCTTATACGCTCAAGGTCAAACTACATAACAAAATTAGATGCCTCGATTTTTTATTCATTTGAAACGAATTTCATTTTATTTCAATTCTCTTTAGTGGGTGTTTTAGCTTTGTCTATTCATTGATAACTTTTCCTTCAAATAACTTTGTCAGAAAACCCTAGAAGACAAATTAAATTGCTTGATATTGGACCTGTTGGTCTTAAACACTAGTCTCAATTGCTGTGACCTTCAAATTCATATGTATCAGCATTCTCCAAATTCATTTAAAGCAAAACGATACATGAAATAGAAGCCCAAGAACCCTGATATATAATGTAGCTTCAGATGATCAAAGGACAGATTATATGCATGACCTTGACCCTGATTGAAGGTCATAGTAGTGATGAAGTCTGGAACCAACTTTTCCTCAATGGTGCTGGTGTGTAGTACAAAGTAGTTACTTCAAATGTAAGAGTTTGACCTTCATTCAAAGTAAATTAAGGAAACATATTCTGTGTTATTTTGTTGCACAGTAACTGTAAGCCCCATGTGGATTAAGACCTTATATTGGGTCTGTAACAAGTAAGAAATGGCAAACAAAGAAAGATCAATATTTTGATATGAATGTTTCTTTTCTCCAGGTTATTGTACTACAGCGTGCGCAGGTCTGTTGGAATGTTTGTGGCAGAGAAACATAAAGAGTATCAGAAACAGGCAAGTATTACAGCTGATATCCTCAACTGTAAGACATGGAAATTACTTGCCTAAAATTTAATTTTAACTGAATTGTGAGGAGGGTCAATCATGATAGTTGATACAGTATATGGAAACTAGAACTCTAGATAGATCTTGACTCCATATTATTATTTTCACCTCCGCAAAATTGATATCGATGCAAGATAGAATTTAAGTATCATAGGTACAGTACTGTATCTAGTAGGTTAATTTCTTTCTATAGAATTTGGAACTTCAGAATATTGAATAGTTGGTACAGTCAAACTTGCCTTATTGACTACCTCTGTATACAGACCACCTGATAGATAAGACCAATTTCTTGGTGTTCCATTTCAGCACAATTTGCCCTGTGTAAGTTAACTTGAGTGTTTGTTATAGACAGGTTTGACTGTCTTGGTTATACATGTAAAAGTGTTGTGACATATAATTATTATGTTGATATGAGATGAGGATAGTGGTAACACATTTTCCTGTCATTGAGATGTCCCAATCCACAATTGCATGTGGTACCAGTACACCCGACTACCTGGTACCTGTTATTTCCTTGGGTACGTACGCCCACATTATACCCTTCATGCTCTTCACATGGGGACCAACAAGCATCTTTATGCCTTTCTCCACAATAGCTTTAATTTATCTTTTAATCAATACTGTCCCAAGGCCCTGGTATGACGTATTTATAATGTGACGAAAGATTTATTCACATTCAAAGTGGCCTTGTGTGTTGTTATGGACCTATTATAGACTATAACTTTTATCCATTGTTTTCATCAGATAGAAGAACAGATCACAGAACTGAATGTCAGCGAAGAAATACTACAAAAGGCCAAGAAGGTATAAATATCACATTTTAAATATATAAGCTTTCTGACAAGCAGAGATTGAATTGTTTGAACATTACTATTTAAGTTTATGAATATTTGTATATACCCTGTAAGGGTTACAAGTTATTGTTTGAAAAATGTTACTAAAAGTTAACTTTATGTGGTCACACAATGGAACATTTTTTAACTTTCAAGGTCAGCCGCCGGACTTTCTTATTCTAAATATTCTTTGACTTAAAAACACATCCTACTGAATGTGAATTACAATGAAAATTGAACCCACTACCAAGTATCACATTAAAGTTATTAATTGATGAATCTCATTTTTAAATGTCTTCAAGTTTCTGAGCCACGATATGTCTAAAAGTGAGCAGCCCGAAGGGGGAGATAAATCCGTACAGGTCAGTACATGCTAATAGTTTAACACTATATTACTAATAAAGTTGTCTATAATCTTATAGGTTATAAATGTTAATATTTTTCTCTAATTCTAAAGTTTGAATTAAATCTATTTAACAATCTTAATGCAAGAGCACTGAAAACGATTTTCAATTTGAAATGTAAACTATCACAAAACAAAATCTAAAGCCAGAGTAACTTTGGCATGTAGAATTCTGAAGTGCTCATACATAATATTGGGTCTTTAGTACATGGTGTACATCCTTACTTTTACATCTGTCCTGTGAAATACATTTATTGTGTCGCCTAGATATTTCCTGTTATCGGTATGCAGCCATGTTTTTCTTTTTTTTCTTTTGTGCTCAGCAGAAAAAGATGGAGGTTAAAGATTTTGACAAGCGATGGTTTTCCTGGGCAGAAGACGTTTTCCCAACTTGAGGATAACTATTTCATTATAAATCAGGTATGTGAATTAGTCACACTTTCTAAGAACAGTGGTGTTTTATATAGAAACCAAACAAATGATTCAGGATATCTGAAATATTTTAATGTCACAGACACAGTTAATACAACACTTCTGACACAAATATTGCACTTCTGGAAAAAATCAGCACGTGGTCCACATTATGGAATGACTTAAAACATAATTTTAAGAAAGAAAATCACAGACTTGATAATTTACTAATAACACATCTTTCAGTAAATTAAAGGGTAATAATCCTAAAAGTCATTAAAATGTGTTAACAAAATCCTGTAATACCGTAACTCAGGCCATTTTGAGGCAAGCCACCGGAAAGCCATCTCCCTTGTACCGACTGACCAAATCAAGGAGTGCTTGTTTCTTGTGAAGGGCGCGAGATGATTCCAGTTCGTATAGGGTACACAGATTGAACAGTATTCCCTCGTGTAGGTTCCTTATAGGGTCCTCGTGAACCAGAACCTCAAGTGTTTTCAGAGCATCGCGTAGCTTTCCTAGATACAGCGAACACACCGCCATGTTATTGACAGCCTGCAAGGCAATTAAAGAAAATATATAGAAAATTTAATCTAGACAGATGTTTCGGTATCGAAAAATAATTGATGGTCACTCTATGCTACATTTAAGGTGTTGCACTATCAACTGCAGGACTCTGATGATAGGGAGATATTGGATCCATCTGAACAAATTGACATTTCATTCCCAACTTCAGGACTCTTTCTTAGAACATAGAATGTGAAAAGATTGTGAAAGAAATTTGAATATTTTGAGCAATATATGTATACCATCTATAGGTTTAATTATGAATGTACATGTATACATATAGTATTGTACTAACCATTCACATACAAACTAACAGTATGAATTCTCATCCCCTATGGTTCCTATGTTGTAGGTAGAAGCAGTGATGGACATTGTGAAAGCTGTTCTAAAATGTACTAGACTGCAGACTCCACTTCCAGCGTCAGTGATAGTCTAGATAACCTTGAAATGGACCTACATTTTCTATATACAGAGACTCTGAAAACTCCTTTTCAGATGTTTAGAACCTTGGAATTCAACAGGTCACAGAAGTAGAATCTGATAAAATCGGAATCGGTGTATCAAGTAATCAAGATGTTTAGATTGTGCTGGAGGGTTGGAAGGTATTTGTGTGGTGCGTGAGAGCCTCCTTGTGAGGGACCATTCATTATTTATATGAAGGCTGATCTCAAGGTCTCGACCTTTTCAGTCTACAAATACATGTCTGGTTAATGAAATGTTTCTTTGTGAATTAAAGACATTATCTGAAACAATAACTGAAAATGTTGAATAGAATAGAAATCAACATGTCAAGTGATCAAGACCCGGCAGCCAAAGTAACATTAAAATACTATCTTATACAGAAATAAATTTTGAAGTTAGCAATGAATTTGATAAATACTTACAGAGGCGTTCGTGGGGTCGTGTTCTACCGCTGTTTTGAAATTTTGGTAGGCGTCTGAGAAGCTGTTAGTACACATAGACTCTAGTCCCCTGTTTAACAGTAATGTGATTGGGTACAAGCAATCATTTTACAAATAAATCTTAAAGTTGAATAGTCGGGCAAAGAAAACCAGTCTAAATGCGTTCATTGGCCTTCCAAAAGTTCTCACTTATTAATACGACGGTCAAGTTCTGCTTAGTTTCCCAGTTCTGACCATTAAAGTAAAGAAAAGTTGAAAGCATTGAAAGCGAGGCTACGTGGAAATGTAACCACGGATATAGTGAGCCGGGAGGACGTTTTAGAATTTCCATACTTTAAATTAATTTCTTCGTACGCAGACAGATTTTGACGAGAGATTTTATTTTTCCATTTCATAAGAAATTATACTGGATACATTCACACCATTTTTACCGACTTTAGCCATCCTTGCCCGACTGTTCACTTTAAACACTTTAATAATGGACTGGTTGTTTTTGATCTATAAGTTCACACACCTACAGTTAAACATGGTCATAATGAATCTCTGGCGACCAACAAAATCATTTTGTTTTAAACTTAGATCTTTATATATATATTAAAGATATATGAAATCTTGACGGAATCAAAATGGCTAAATTATGTTTATGAAGTCACTGTATATCATGTTCATTATAAACATGTTTTACTGTAGTATGATGAAATATTGATTAACTTTGACTTAAGACAGCACAGATTTTACTTTATCCTATATATACTACATGTAGTGTTTAGCTTGAATGATTGCCAGATATATTTAAAAGTGAACAGAGGATTACTAATAACCAATTGGTACTACCTATAGTTAGAACACTCTTACGATGTTCTGAATGAGCAATTAAAACACATCACATTTGCTTATTTACATATTTTTCCTATTTGACCATGGTAAGCAAAATATCTCTTTTAAACTAAAATCTGTACTTATACTACTTGATGCTGAAACTAGTACAGTGTAACTTGTCTATACTGGATATCAAAGGGACCAGCCTATGTGGCCGGTATAGACAGATTTCTGGATTACATAGGTTTTAATTAGTATTAATTAAGAAGGAAAATACCATGCACTTAGACTGATATACACAGGGATCCGGATTAGACAAGGTTCGGATTTGATGAGTTTCAATATATCAAGTATGTTCATATATTTTCTTAAATCCGTTTTACTGAACCAAGCAGTTGATTACAGTCTGTTAAGTAATTTATGGTAGCCGACTCTGTACGTAGGTTCTACAGGGTGTAATTATGGTAGCTGACTCACTTGTTAAGGTAGGTTTTACAGGGTGTAATTATGGTAGCTGACTCACTTGTTAAGGTAGGTTCTACAGGGTGTAATTATGGTAGCTGACTCACTTGTTAAGGTAGGTTCTACAGGGTGTAATTATGGTAGCTGACTCACTTGTTAAGGTAGGTTCTACAGGGTGTAATTATGGTAGCTGACTCACTTGTTAGGTAGGTTCTACAGGGTGTAATTATGGTAGCTGACTCACTTGTTTAAGGTAGGTTCTACAGGGTGTAATTATGGTAGCTGACTCACTTGTTTAGGTAGGTTCTACAGGGTGTAATTATGGTAGCTGACTCACTTGTTTAGGTAGGTTTCTACAGGGTGTAATTTATGGTAGCTGACTCACTTGTTTAAGGTAGGTTCTACAGGGTGTAATTATGGTAGCTGACTCACTTGTTTAAGGTAGGTTCTACAGGGTGTAATTATGGTAGCTGACTCACTTGTTTAGGTAGGTTCTACAGGGTGTAATTATGGTAGCTGACTCACTTGTTTAAGTAGGTTCTACAGGGTGTAATTATGGTAGCTGACTCACTTGTTTAGGTAGGTTCTACAGGGTGTAATTATGGTAGCTGACTCACTTGTTTAGGTAGGTTCTACAGGGTGTAATTATGGTAGCTGACTCACTTGTTTAGGTAGGTTCTACAGGGTGTAATTATGGTAGCTGACTCACTTGTTTAGGTAGGTTCTACAGGGTGTAATTATGGTAGCTGACTCACTTGTTTAAGTAGGTTCTACAGGGTGTAATTATGGTAGCTGACTCACTTGTTTAAGTGTTTAGGTAGGTTCTACAGGGTGTAATTATGGTAGCTGACTCACTTGTTTAAGTAGGTTCTACAGGGTGTAATTATGGTAGCTGACTCACTTGTTTAAGGTAGGTTCTACAGGGTGTAATTATGGTAGCTGACTCACTTGTTTAGGTAGGTTCTACAGGGTGTAATTATGGTAGCTGACTCACTTGTTTAAGGTAGGTTCTACAGGGTGTAATTATGGTAGCTGACTCACTTGTTTAAGTAGGTTCTACAGGGTGTAATTATGGTAGCTGACTCACTTGTTTAAGTAGGTTCTACAGGGTGTAATTATGGTAGCTGACTCACTTGTTTAGGTAGGTTCTACAGGGTGTAATTATGGTAGCTGACTCACTTGTTTAAGTAGGTTCTACAGGGTGTAATTATGGTAGCTGACTCACTTGTTTAGGTAGGTTCTACAGGGTGTAATTATGGTAGCTGACTCACTTGTTTAAGTAGGTTCTACAGGGTGTAATTATGGTAGCTGACTCACTTGTTTAAGTAGGTTCTACAGAGTATAATTATGGTAGCTGACTCACTTGTTTAAGTAGGTTCTACAGGGTGTAATTATGGTAGCTGACTCACTTGTTAAGGTAGGTTCTACAGGGTGTAATTATGGTAGCTGACTCACTTGTTTAAGTAGGTTCTACAGGGTGTAATTATGGTAGCTGACTCACTTGTTTAGGTAGGTTCTACAGGGTGTAATTATGGTAGCTGACTCACTTGTTTAAGTAGGTTCTACAGGGTGTAATTATGGTAGCTGACTCACTTGTTTAAGTAGGTTCTACAGGGTGTAATTATGGTAGCTGACTCACTTGTTTAGGTAGGTTCTACAGGGTGTAATTATGGTAGCTGACTCACTTGTTTAAGTAGGTTCTACAGGGTGTAATTATGGTAGCTGACTCACTTGTTTAAGTAGGTTCTACAGGGTGTAATTATGGTAGCTGACTCACTTGTTTAAGTAGGTAGGTTCTACAGGGTGTAATTATGGTAGCTGACTCACTTGTTTAAGTAGGTTCTACAGGGTGTAATTATGGTAGCTGACTCACTTGTTTAAGTAGGTTCTACAGGGTGTAATTATGGTAGCTGACTCACTTGTTTAGTAGGTCTACAGGGTTATTAGACTACAGGGTAGTTCTACAGGTTATGGTAGCTGACTCACTTGTTTAAGTAGGTTCTACAGGGTGTAATTATGGTAGCTGACTCACTTGTTTAAGTAGGTTCTACAGGGTGTAATTATGGTAGCTGACTCACTTGTTTAGTAGGTTCTACAGGGTGTAATTATGGTAGCTGACTCACTTGTTTAAGGTAGGTTCTACAGGGTGTAATTATGGTAGCTGACTCACTTGTTTAGGTAGGTTCTACAGGGTGTAATTATGGTAGCTGACTCACTTGTTTAGTAGGTTCTACAGGGTGTAATTATGGTAGCTGACTCACTTGTTTAAGTAGGTTCTACAGGTTAATTATGGTAGCTGACTCACTTGTTTAGGTAGGTTCTACAGGTGTAATTATGGTAGCTGACTCACTTGTTTAGGTAGGTTCTACAGGGTGTAATTATGGTAGCTGACTCACTTGTTTAGGTAGGTTCTACAGGGTGTAATTATGGTAGCTGACTCACTTGTTTAGGTAGGTTCTACAGGGTGTAATTATGGTAGCTGACTCACTTGTTTAAGTAGGTTCTACAGGGTTGTAATTATGGTAGCTGACTCACTTGTTTAGGTAGGTTCTACAGGGTGTAATTATGGTAGCTGACTCACTTGTTAAGGTAGGTTCTACAGGGTGTAATTATGGTAGCTGACTCACTTGTTTAGGTAGGTTCTACAGGGTGTAATTATGGTAGCTGACTCACTTGTTAAGGTAGGTTCTACAGGGTGTAATTATGGTAGCTGACTCACTTGTTTAGGTAGGTTCTACAGGGTATAATTATGGTAGCTGACTCACTTGTTAAGGTAGGTTCTACAGGGTGTAATTATGGTAGCTGACTCACTTGTTTAGGTAGGTTCTACAGGGTGTAATTATGGTAGCTGACTCACTTGTTTAGGTAGTTCTACAGGTGTAATTATGGTAGCTGACTCACTTGTTTAAGTAGGTTCTACAGGGTGTAATTATGGTAGCTGACTCACTTGTTTAAGTAGGTTCTACAGGGTGTAATTATGGTAGCTGACTCACTTGTTTAGGTAGGTTCTACAGGGTGTAATTTATGGTAGCTGACTCACTTGTTTAGGTGTAGGTTCTTACAGGGTGTAATCTGATATCAGACGTCACACTTGTTTAAGTGAGGTTCTACTTGGTCATTAGGAAGACCTCACAATGGTCAGGTATAGTAGCCCCTGACTCGACCATGTTAGAACCCTGGTAAGGGTGTAACCCTGTCTCACAGGTGTAATGACTTATTGGTATGACTGTCCAGTGGTGTAATTGATGTGTCCTTGGTCAAATCCACAAATATCAGGGCACAGACTCCACTTAGGCCAAGATATGTCCAAGTGTAACTGATGTATGTCCTTGTCAATCACTACCTATCCCTCGGCCCTTGACACAACTTGGTAGACCTTGACTCTTGTCTCCAAGGTGTATAATGATGTGTCCCTTTGGTTCATATCCCATGGTACTCTGACCCTGACGTCAACTTAGTTTACCTGTCCAGGTTCAACAGTTTTGTTTCTTGAGGGTCTGTCACAAACTGTAGACCATGTCAACACTTCAGCCTGTTTTAAAACAGTCTGTTGCCTTGGAAACATTACCCCCAGCTCTGTAAAACAAATTAGACGTTTTAATAAATTTGATTTTTCTGTTGAACAACTATCGAAGGATAAAGAACATTTGAATATAAAAAACGCTTGCTTGGCGTCAACTGCCAAATATCGGCCAACAGTTTTAAAAAGTCCTGTCCAAGTGGCTCCACTAACCCTATGTACATTGCCCGCGTATATTCAATATCCACTACTATAGGCCACGCGCACAATTCTCCTGCGAAGCATCCCCTGGTAAATTGTGCTATTACTGATGCTGTCAATGACCGGCGCTCAAAAATACATGTGCAATAATAAAATGTGCCATTGGCCCCACACCCTGACACCATTATGGTAGACCTGTCCAAGTGTTAATGATGTGTCCCTTCCGGTCTATCACAACACTATTGGACCTCGCACATCTTAAGGGAAGACCTGTCAATGTATAATAATGATCGTGCTCCACTCTGAGACCTCAAGTAGATACATATCCTTGTATAGTCCAACGTCGTACTCTCCTACAAGATTAGGCTAAGACCGGATGTCAAAAGATGTTAACTGATCGACCGGCTACCTGGGTGTTAATCACATATCCTCACTATCAGGCCCGCACTGAGTCAACTCTAATTGATAGCGCAAGACTCCGCGTCTAACTAGAACAGTGCTCAACTAGACCTGTCGGCCTTGGAGTCATCTCGCCACTACACATCTAACTGATGTGTCCTTGGTCAATCACACAACTATAGACCCTGACACCATTAGGAAGACCTGTCCAAGTGTAACTGATGTGTCCTTGGTCAATCACAACTATAGACCCTGACACCATTAGGAAGACCTGTCCAAGTGTAACTGATGTGTCCTTGGTCAATCACAACTATAGGCCCTGACACCATTAGGAAGACCTGTCCAAGTGTAACTGATGTGTCCTTGGTCAATCACAACTATAGGCCCTGACACCATTAGGAAGACCTGTCCAAGTGTAACTGATGTGTCCTTGGTCAATCACAACTATAGACCCTGACACCATTAGGAAGACCTGTCCAAGTGTAACTGATGTGTCCTTGGTCAATCACAACTATAGGACCCTGACACCACTACAAGGAAAGACCTGTCCAAGTGTAACTGATGTGTCCTTGGTCAATCACAACTATAGGCCCAGACACCACTAGGAAGATCTGTCCAAGTGTAACTGATATGTCCTTGGTCAATCACAACTATAGGCCCTGACACCACTAGGAAGACCTGTCCAAGTGTAACTGATATGTCCTTGGTCAATCACAACTATAGGCCCAGACACCACTAGGAAGACCTCTCCAAGTGTAACTGATATGTCCTTGGTCAATCACAACTATAGGCCCAGACACCACTAGGAAGATCTGTCCAAGTGTAACTGATATGTCCTTGGTCAATCACAACTATAGGCCCTGACACCACTAGGAAGACCTGTCCAAGTGTAACTGATGTGTCCTTGGTCAATCACAACTATAGACCCTGACACCACTACAAAGACCTGTCCAAGTGTAACTGATGTGTCCTTGGTCAATCACAACTATAGGCCCAGACACCACTAGGAAGATCTGTCCAAGTGTAACTGATATGTCCTTGGTCAATCACAACTATAGGCCCTGACACCACTAGGAAGACCTCTCCAAGTGTAACTGATATGTCCTTGGTCAATCACAACTATAGGCCCTGACACCACTAGGAAGATCTGTCCAAGTGTAACTGATATGTCCTTGGTCAATCACAACTATAGGCCCAGACACCACTAGGAAGACCTGTCCAAGTGTAACTGATGTGTCCTTGGTCAATCACAACTATAGGCCCTGACACCATTAGGAAGACCTGTCCAAGTGTAACTAATGTGTCCTTGGTCAATCACAACTATAGGCCCTGACACCATTAGGAAGACCTGTCCAAGTGTAACTGATGTGTCCTTGGTCAATCACAACTAAAGGCCCAGACACCATTAGGAAGACCTGTCCAAGTGTAACTGATGTGTCCTTGGTCAATCACAACTATAGACCCTGACACCATTAGGAAGACCTGTCCAAGTGTAACTAATGTGTCCTTGGTCAATCACAACTATAGGCCCAGACACCACTAGGAAGACCTTTCCAAGTGTAACTGATATGTCCTTGGTCAATCACAACTATAGGCCCTGACACCATTAGGAAGACCTGTCCAAGTGTAACTGATGTGTCCTTGGTCAATCACAACAATAGGCCCTGACACCATTAGGAAGACCTCTCCAAGTGTAACTAATGTGTCCTTGGTCAATCACAACAATAGGCCTTGACACCACTAGGAAGACCTCTCCCTTTCAAAGTGTAACTGATATGTCCTTGGTCAATCACAACTATAGGCCCAGACACCATTAGGAAGACCTCTCAAAGTGTAACTGATGTGTTGTCCTTGGTCAATCACAACTATAGGCCCTGACACCATTAGGAAGACCTGTCCAAGTGTAACTGATGTGTCCTTGGTCAATCACAACTAAAGGCCCAGACACCATTAGGAAGACCTGTCCAAGTGTAACTGATGTGTCCTTGGTCAATCACAACTATAGACCCTGACACCATTAGGAAGACCTGTCCAAGTGTAACTAATGTGTCCTTGGTCAATCACAACTATAGGCCCTGACACCATTAGGAAGACCTGTCCAAGTGTAACTGATGTGTCCTTGGTCAATCACAACTATAGGCCCTGACACCATTAGGAAGACCTGTCCAAGTGTAACTGATGTGTCCTTGGTCAATCACAACAATAGGCCCTGACACCACTAGGAAGACCTCTCCAAGTGTAACTAATGTGTCCTTGGTCAATCACAACAATAGGCCTTGACACCACTAGGAAGACCTCTCCAAGTGTAACTGATATGTCCTTGGTCAATCACAACTATAGGCCCAGACACCACTAGGAAGACCTGTCCAAGTGTAACTGATATGTCCTTGGTCAATCACAACTATAGGTCCCGACACCACTAGGAAGACGTGTCCATGTATAACTGATGTGTCCTTGGTCAATCACAACTATAGACCCTGACACCACTACAAAGACCTGTCCAAGTGTAACTGATGTGTCCTTGGTCAATCACAACTATCTTGTATCAGCCCTGACACCACTGGAGAGTTCCTTCTCCAAGCTCAGGATTGTAAAACTATCTGTTTCTGCTTAAATGATCAAAACTAGTGTAACTTTTTATGTCTGTGATTGACGAGGTCAAAACTTTTATGTATTTAGATAAATCTTTATCATGAGCTTGGGCCACAGTTATGCAAATGATTAAATGATTACAAAGAAAAACATACAGTCAAACCTCGATGTATCGAAGTTCAAGGGACCGTCAGAAAAACTTCGAAACATCGAGACTTCGAATTATTCGTGGTTGAAATTAGACCGATGTTTTTTTTACCATGACCAACTGTGGTAGTTGTGTACATGTACATGTCGTCCCCGTTCCGTAAACTTTATAATCATTGTACCACAAGCAAAACATACGTATATTATAAACAAGACTTACGTGTACTAGGCCTAACCCATGTACAAGTGTTCGTTTGGTGACTATTTAAGCGATGGTTAATATTACGGAATGAATATAAAAACGAAAACACGTACGTTGTAAAAACGAAACTAAAAAGGAGGAACCGAAAGCACTACAACACCTACAAAATACTTCGATTAAGAATAATCAATTTGCTCCAGTATTTATGCCAAAGTTGTGCAATGTAACAGTTTTGAGTATGAGTTACTAATAATGTGGCTCGCTATTTATCGTTCCGTAAATTCTACAAACCGCTTCCAATGGTGGCGGCGAACATAAAAAACGACTAACTGTATCTTCGCCGTACTAATGATTTAATAACGCAGCTTGTAAAAACAAAGCACCGGTTATCGGCCTGATTAATGATATTAATTATCTTGATGATATCAAGCTAGCAACACAAGCTGTCATAATCCCTATTGTCCGGCGAAGGGCCGTCGCGAGACAGCTAGGTGTGACAGCATGCCGCGGAGGTATCGGCGAACACCTGATCTGTACAGGTAAATTTTTATTCGAATCATCGAGTGTCAGTTACCTATGATTCTATAACAAATGGTCCATGAAAAAAGTTCGATACATCGAGAACTTCGATTCATAAAACTTCGATTCATACATGGGTTAGTTAGTAATGTTATATAGTAAAGAAATTCGGGACCAGACAAAAAGTTTGATACAGCGAGAATTTCGATTCATCGAAGTTCGAATCATCGAGGTTTGACTGTAAAAGATAAAAATATTCAGTATAATTAGATACCTGGAGATAGATCAGTCCTAGACCACTTAACAGAGACGGCTTAGATTGTGGATCCTTCACCAGTAGGGCTTCATATACTGTCATGGAGGCCTCGTAATCCTGGAACAGTTTGTTATCAACAGCTATGTAAACCTTTCACAAACTGTTACACAGATAAAACTGAGAAAAATGAAGAACACTGATCTAATGACAAATAAATAACATTCTTGTCTTGGGTTGTATCAAATGATTATTCTTTCCAATTTTCTCTTTGGTTGAGATATCCCTATTTACTTGATCAATACATGTACATATAAAGCATGTAAGATAAAGACACCTGTGTGAAGATAGGTACTTGGTACATATAGATAATGTAGAACAAATTGAAATAATATTACTGCATATTATGAGTAAGATAGGATGATAAGTTAGCCCATTTCCTCACTTGAAATCCACAGCAACAATATCTTTCCTTGAGATAGGTCAGAGGTCATACTGTATACGTAGGTAAGTATGACATAATTTATGCCACTTTCATTTTTCAGACCCGCAATCAAGGAATTAAATTCCATTGAAATATGGAGTGGCATATTGGGCTCAGATATGCATTTTACTTTATATAATCCAAAGATTAGAAAGTTTTTAAGTCACAGTGACCTATTTTAGTACACAAAATATGACACATCGGTGAACTTGTGAACCAGATGAAGATTGATCCAGGGACAAAGACTGATTCAGAAGAGTTTGACCAAAGTACCAGGTAATACATATGGACAGATACAAAACAACATACCAGGTAGTGGGAGTCTGATAAATACCTTGATAGCCAAAAATGTATTTCCAATGATGAATAGAACTTTCTTCTCACGAGAACACCACAACTCTCTGGAGGCTGAAAGACACCAAGTTCAATTCTAAAATCAAGCTATCAAATGCTGAATACATTATGTATATTTATCAATGTTGCATATACTCAATAATGTATCTGGAAAATGTTTAAATTACTTTATTATGTAAGACAAATACTATCATACTACTACAACACTAATTTTAGAACCATCACCTTTTCTACTTTCTTCTTTGATTTCTACTGCACTGCCATCTTCACTGAGGCCTTCATCCAGGTTTTTAATGATCTGAGGACAAAACATGATAGAATCATAAGATCTGAGGACAAAACATGATAGAATCATAAGATCTGAGGACAAAACATGATAAAATGATTAGATCTGAGGACAAAACATGATAGAATCATAGATATGAGGACAAAACATGATAAATCATAAAATCTGAGGACAAAACATGATAAATCATAAGATCTGAGGACAAAACATGAGAGAATCGTAAATCTGAGGCCAAACCAAAAGGGAGTCGTAATATCTGAGGACAAAACATGATAGAATCATAGATCTGAGGACAAAACATGATAGAATCATAAGATCTGAGGACAAAATATGATAAAATGATTAGATCTGAGGACAAAACATGATAGAATCATAGATATGAGGACAAAACATGATAAATCATAAAATCTGAGGACAAAACATGATAAATCATAAGATCTGAGGACAAAACATGAGAGAATCGTAAATCTGAGGCCAAACCAAAAGGGAGTCGTAATATCTGAGGACAAAACATGATAGAATCATAGATCTGAGGACAAAACATGATAGAATCATAAGATCTGAGGACAAAATATGATAAAATGATTAGATCTGAGGACAAAACATGATAAATCATAAGATCTGAGGACAAAACATGAGAGAATCGTAAATCTGAGGCCAAACCAAAAGGGAGTCATAATATCTGAGGACAAAACATGATAGAATCATAGATCTGAGGACAAAACATGATAGAATCATAAGATCTGAGGACAAAATATGATAAAATGATTAGATCTGAGGACAAAACATGATAAATCATAAGATCTGAGGACAAAACATGAGAGAATCGTAAATCTGAGGCCAAACCAAAAGGGAGTCATAATATCTGAGGACAAAACATGATAGAATCATAGATCTGAGGACAAAACATGATAGAATCATAAGATCTGAGGACAAAATATGATAAAATGATTAGATCTGAGGACAAAACATGATAAATCATAAGATCTGAGGACAAAACATGAGAGAATCGTAAATCTGAGGCCAAACCAAAAGGGAGTCATAATATCTGAGGACAAAACATAGAATCATAGATCTGAGGACAAAACATGATGGAATCATAAATCCGGGCACAAAACATGATAGAATCATAAGATCTAAGGACAAAACATGATAGAATCATAAGATCTGAGGACAAAACATGATAGAATCATAAGATCTGAGGACAAAACATGATAGAATATTAAGATCCGAGGACAAACCATAATAGAATCATAAGATCTAAGGACAAAACATGATAGAGTCATAGATCTGAGGACAACACATGATAGAATCTGAATGACTGATATGGATATTAAAACATTATTTGTGTTATAATGTATTTTAAACACTGTTTCAAATCTGCTGTGTGGATGAGGAGAAGGGAAACCTTATCACTTGGACATATTTTGAAATACAAAAGAAGAATCTGCTGGTAACAATGGGATTCCCTTTCGTGTCTGAACCCTAAAATTTCATTCTATCCAATTTCAAATCTCAGCCCCATTGGTATACCAATATACCATCCTGTAAAATTTGAGTGGTATACATCTTGTCTTCAGAGAAGGTGTAGATTAAATATGTTTGTAGCCAGTTGTCTTCCTTAGCTCTACCCACTCTAGCCTCAAGTCAGGTAGATGTAAACGTTAAAATACCTTTTACCATAACTAGAACAGTCGCCAGAGTGGACGACTAATACCCCTGCTGCACAAATTTAGTAATAACTCCATTAATAGGGCACCTTATAGTTTACTCAACTCCCCTGTATGTCTGGGATCTGTGTACCAAATTTTATCAAAATCTGTCAAGTATTTAAGGAGGATTTTCCCGGACAAAGTTGTGTCTACAGACAGACAAAGAGACAGACAGACGGATGGACGGACAACCTGATTCCAGTATACCCCACTTACTCTATTGCGGGGGGTATAAAAACACTATATGTGAATATAAGTGACACCATGATTATTGATTAATGTACCTTATATAATGCCTGACATTTTAATTCAACAAATTAAAGTACATTGACTGTTTAGATGGTACAGAGTCTTATGGAAGTAACACTTCTCCTACCCACCTTTTGTGTAACAGCCAGTATGTAGTGTAGTCGGTCTAAAGCCTCCTGAGATCGCCCGAGGTAGTGTGGGAGCTCCGCGTGTAATAGCCGCATCCCGAACGATACAATTGAACCTGATCAAGAAAAAAAATTTTAATGATGTGACAAAATATATAGAGAAACTGATAAAAAAAAACATGCATGTAGTTAAATACTAAAGTTAAATCATATGCAATAATAACTGTCCATTATACAGTCTATACAATAATAAACAACAAAACATGTGGTAATAGACACAGATTCAAGTCGAATATCTTAAATAAATACTTTCTTAAAATGTCTAGTTCAAGAGCATAATGCATTCAGTTATGAGATATTTTGATAACTGACGGATCTAATTGATCTCTATGATATCACTCATCTGGTGATACACAATGGACAGGTATGAGGACCTAACCTTTACGTCCCGGGTGAATCTGAGGATAGTATTCGTAGTAGAGATCTGGAGTGTCGAGGTTCTGGAAGCCCTGTAGTTCTGATTCCACAATGTTGTATAGCTTCAGCTTCATCAGAAGTGATAATCGACAAAACCACAGCTGTAAAAATAAAACATACAACAGTTACTATGGTAACAAGTAATGTTTAGTACCAGTATCCAGGTATTTGCTAAAGAATCTGTTATTTAAAAGTAAAGGTTAAGTATGTTACAAACCGTTCATCTTCATCATATTGTCAAAACCTTCATGCCAGCGATGTTTGCAGTTGCAATAAGAAGCAGTGAATATGATTCTCCTTACACATACATGCATTCTCAAACCAAAGTATTACCTATAAATGTATGTACCTTACACATACATGCATTCTCAAACCAAAGCATTACCTATGTCCTATACATGTATGTAATTAAATCTTATTTGTTAAAAATTGATATACATTTACAGGGGAAGGGGTCTCCCCTGAGTGTCAGCCCTGTTACCTGTAATGTATGAGATGTGTGTTGAGTTGGAGTAGTTGTCTCCCCTTGAGCGTCAGACCCCTGCCCAGCAGCAGTAAGAAGTCTGCCTGTCAGTTCTACAGCCGATCTATAACATCCACCTTCCTGTATAAAACAGACATAGTCAATGATATTACTCTGTATAAGTATTACAAACATTTTGTGTCGGATAATTACAAAGTCAATACAAACTCTGGAATGGTAATGCACTTAAGTGTTGATGACTTAAACCATTAAAACATGTTCCACTGCCGATGATTGGTATTTGTTCTCTATCAAAAACGTGAGTAGGAGAATTAGTGGGTGTTTTAAGTTAAAAAGTTACTTACTTGACACCATTACCACTATTAAAAATTTTGAGCTTCTTCAAGATATTTTGCATGCACCAAATGCAAAATAAATTATCTTAATGTATTTAGGTGTTAATTAGACACCTATATAGATAATACACTATTAAATATCAATTATTGTTCAAGTGACGGGTATTGTTTATGCTCTGTTGGCAGTGGAGCATCGTTAAGCTGTTTACAATTTGTTGTTTTAAACTGGTGTTTAATATAATACCATCAGTTTTCAAGAGGCCATATAAAGAGTCTCTCAAAACCAGGTTACATAATATTTACCCTAGAATCAAAACACAAAACCAATAATGATTTAAACAGCTGAACGTCTTGAAATATGAGTTACTGACAGATATGTAATTACTCATTTTGTAAAGTTTGTACTAAATAAAATGGTGTAAGACTATAGAACATACAAGGAGTTTTTTGAGACCATCCACATCTTGAGACACACTGTCGACTGTCAATATTTGTCTCTTTATCGCCTCCTGTTCCCCCATGTAGCGATGAACCAGGTCTCGTACAGGATCACCCTGTAAAACACACGTACATGTATATAATGATTATTACTACATGTTAGAGTTTCAATAATTCATATGAACTAATCAATCATAAAACAAAGATTAACAAACCGGAACTTTTACGATAAATTCATACTGGTATTTTTTATGCATGGTTCAGATGTGGAGCCAGATTTGTAGAGATGTTTTCGAACCTTTGTTACCTATTAGAGAATCAAACCCTTGTGAAATGAAATGTTCTCAGTGTTACCAAACCTAGACTGATACAAGTGGTCATAGAGCTATCAAATACAAGTTGATTTACATCCGTTTTCTTATTTGGCTGTTACCTGGGACTCGTTCACTACAATGCTTGGAGAGCTGATCTGTTCCTCTGTTGGTACAAAACTCCCTGGCGATGTTGTAACAGTCACAAGTATATGTCGTGTGGCGTCCGATGGGAGCCAGGCATCGTGTTGTCGGTCAGCATCACTCATGTATAGACTGGCAGAGAACGGGTCGGCAGTACTGCCATCCCCGAGAGTCTGAAAGGCTGACGCCAAACCTCCAGATTTAGGTGGAGAGCCAGCTGCAGCGGTTTCACCTATTTGTAAAATATACATGCATATATTTATACTTAAAAGAAGATGAATTATATATCTACTATTGTCATCTGATTAAAATAAATCTTTGTCCCTATTCATTATGTACAGTCGTACACTCAGCTATAGTTTACAGAACTGGAAAGAAGTTGTTTACTGGTAACACATTACTGATGGTGATAATGGAGTATGGTTTTTGAAGTAAGACCGTTATTTTTAGTAAATAGAAATATAACATGTTAATTTGCACTTGACCATGCTAGCAGGAATGTTTTAGAATACTGATGTATAGGTCACACTCCCGATTTTCAGGGTAAAAAGTCGTGACTTAAACTCCGGAAAATACGGTATACAAGTACATGAAATGGTTTAGATGTCATCTTCATTTCCTAGTACACCAATTTATTTTAACAGTTTCTCTAGGTATCACTGCCAAATATTGGTTGATATTATATTATCTAATGATTGATATCAAGCTTGCTGTGTTCAATTCTAACTTACTTGGCTTATCGTCTAGCTGAACCTCCATGTGACTGTCAGTAGGAGGCTCTGGTATAGACTGAGGGCCAGCTGGAGTGGGGAAGGCAGACAACTGCATGGGAGGCAGTGGTGTGGCCTGGAAGGGTTGGTGGGCCGGTGACAGGCCGAGATCAGGATACTTATTTGACAACTGGCGATCATAGCTGATGGGCGCACTGTCCTGAACCGTATCTATAGGGATGGTATCGGTGATGTGGAGTTGTGACATACGATCTGACATTAATTTGTTTGAAGGTGACATACTCAGGCCACTCAGAATATCCTGGTCTCCATCACCTGTTCCCTCCGCCGTAAAGGATTCGAAATCCTCCTTATCATCTATAACCTGTAGCGATGCCTCCATAATGTTAGTCTCCGTATCCTCGGGGACAACCTGAAAATCTACACTTTCTGGCTCCTCATGTGAGAGTCGGCTTTCAATAGGATCTGGTCGTGAATTAGACCCTTCTGATACATCAGCCACCGAGGGGACTGCACTTTTTGAAACTTCTTCATTACCAAGGTCATCCATTTCACCAAACACTCCCTCTGGAGTAACAGATTTAGATTTGTCATCCTGGGGAGTGTTGCTGATGTTGTCAAAGAAACTTTGTCCAAATGGGTCACTTTCGACAACTTGTGATGTCTCTGTTTTAAAATAGCTGCTAATGTGAAGAGGACTTTGGTTAGGTTTATCTACCTCTGTGTCCTTTTTGCTACTTTCTTCATTCCCTTCAATGTTTCTAGAAATTTCCATTGACGGAGAAGTACCTAACAAAGAAGATTCGGCCCCTTTCTGTGGTTTATCAGTTTCAGGTTGGTTAAAGTCTACCTGCAGGGGTACACTTGTGTCTTTGTCAGCCTCATTTTTATCTGTGTCTGTATGACTGTCATCTAGAATATCTTCATCAGCTGGAGTGGTTTCCAGTATGACCGAGTCTAGTGTATCTGTGGTAGCAGAGTGTCGCAGCATTGGTTCTGATGGAAAGGCAAGCACCTTAGAGGATGGTTCAGCAAAACTTTCATCTTCTAAAAGGTCACCAACCCCAGAATTATCATCCGACATCATTTTGATAGTTTCTGAAATGTAAGAATTGATTCATTTTATACTAGCTAGTAAAATAAAAGACACATATAATCATGCTAACCATGAATCCCTTGATCATGATCCTTTTCTGATATTAGGTATGTGAATTCTTAATAATTGGGTACACATGATTCACAAAGATATTTCCTGATCGGATAAAATCTTGAAAAGGAGGGACCAATACAAGTGAATATCATTTAGTTCTGCAGCTTCAAAAACTTGCTGACTTCAATAACAATAGAGTCAACTGCATGGTCAGCCATTTTTATTATCTGACGTTACTTTGCTAACTGTAGAAATCAGAATGTAATGTTTCAAAAGTGTCTCGTCGTGCTATACCTCTAACATAGTTGGAGTGATACTTGCTATGTAGGCTAGTTTATACATGAAATATCAGACTAATGCTGCGTCTCGTCTTGTAGCAAAAGATCCCTCCAATTGTTGGAGCATCCTTCCAGAGGTAAAGCTAGGCCGTTTTCGATTATCAGATTATAGCCTCGGATTCAGACTGACCACTGAGAATTCAGAGCACCAATTATCTTGGTCTTTTCGACAAATGCATAATTTATCTACCAAAATATAGCAATTCGTCGTGATTAGTGCCAATTTGCTTGCTGTAAGAAAATAGCGATGAAGGTTAGGGAAATTTAAATCTGTGGAAAAGAAACTACTGTATTGGCATAATATAATGTGCATGTGTGATAAAATGGATTGTTATGCGTAGATAAATTATCCATTTGTTGAAAAGACCAAGGTAAATGACGCTTCGGCCTATTCACAGAACATCATACGAACATCGACTGGGTATCTTACGGACATAGAAAAATAGTTGTTCCAGGGCTGGCTGAATGTTGGGCGGTGAGATTGCCACTTGATTCCTGACCAGATATCGGACTGTAAAAGGATTGGACTGGGTCGATCATTGGTGACCAGTTAGCTCCACGATAGAGCATTCGGCTAGTGTTTGGTGGTTCGAATCCCAAATGGCCGCTACATTTCCTCATCTCCTGTTGTTTTACAGGACAATACTTAAACAATGTGTGAAGGATATGTAGTTAAGAAACTGTTCAGGAACCATTCCGATGCTGCCAGAGAGCTGGGGGATGTATGCGGCCACGGGCCGTCCATGTTTGGTGTCTGTCCTGGAACCAGGCCAAAATGGCAAAAAATCATGCCGCAAGTACATCCTAAGCATAATAAGAAGCTTTAAGGGATTGAGACTAAAGCATAAGTGTGGTTTTAGTCTGTCGGCAGGGCCAGAGTATCGATATAGGTTGCAATTTAGTTTATGATTAAAGAAGGATCTCGTGATTTTATATTTTTTTAGACAAACTTTGGCAAAACCCTCAAAGGCCTGAATAAAAGACTGCAGGTCCGTCAGGATTTATTCTTGAAATAATGACTTAAACAAACGACCGAACCGGTTGTTCCGAATAAACAAAAACACCCAAATGGATCACCATGACTTGTCTATTATACTTATAAGAACTAACGTTATTCGGGGTATGGGAACGTATGTACGCAACACAACCGCTGTATTAATACTATAAAAAACATATTGCTATCTAGGTTTCATACAATTAAGCATAGAATTTGCATTTGAATTGTTATTTCGATAAACTTACAAAATGATGCAGATTCGTGCAAGGTTCAACGACCCGTTTACGACGGTTTATGTCGTAAAATGGAAATGCGAAGATAGTCAATATTGAAGTAATTAAGAAATACAATATTAGAATCCACTTGTTTAAATAACATTTGACTTTAATGATTTTCTAATCAATTTAAAATTAAGGGCTTACTTTCTATGCAATATAGATTTGTGAATCAATTTATTTTGCGACTACCATCGCATGTCGCAAAGTTTCAAAATGGACGACGAAGCACCCGTCATTTATGGACTCGAATTTCAGGTTACTTTTACTTATAGTTCTCAAACAATATCTTTGTAAAAATACATTTAACCAAAATTATAAAGTGAATATGCAACTTATATCATGGAAATATATCATGGAAACGTCCTTATTTTATAGATTTATGCATGTGTGGTCCGATGTGGTCCTAGGCTAACGTAATGTAACCCAGATTGGCACACATTTTTCTTATTTTTAAGCATCTATTTTTCAGATTGCAATATAATTCCAATTTTTGTATCAATCTTACAAATAGAGCCTATCATCTGTCTGTTGGTTTATGTTTGGAATTCTTTCTGCACGTGTTTCCATAAATAGCATCCTTGGATACAGGTCTAGAACGCACCTGCTATCAACCAGGTGCGGGTACCCAGATTGGCACACCCAGGTAAAAACAGTGAGCATAGGAAATATCGGAATATTTCAAATATGATTTGACTTATATTGAAACTACAATACAAAAATCAACAATTAATGCCATTGAACACTTTTCTCCATATGTATTATTTGAATGATTTACGTGAAAATCAATGCAGTCATTACGCAGGTAAAATTTCATCTTTATGGTTATCACTTACCTTTCTTACATAATTTTTACGATAATATTTAAGCATATTTTGCCCTTTTAAGCTTTGTGTGTGTTTTACTGTTAAATAAACATATAAATGGCATAAGGGAAGTAACTCTTGGATGTATAAGTGCTATTCGAGCGCACCTTTGTTTCATTTCGCATGGGCACATTATCGCAGATGAAAAATCTTCATACTAGAAAATCAACATTTACTGAGGCTAAAACAGCTCTGAACTATGAAACTACCAAGTAACTGACAACTAAATTGATTAAATTTGTGTTCTAGACATAGTTTATACCATTTCCACACTTTTTAGAGCAGACTAATGAGCAAAAAGTGGAAAACTAGAGTCATCGCACGGGGCAATATTTACCGTAACACTTGATTTTAGGTATTTTCTTAAGTTTATAGCTGAACAAAATCCCTCCTAGCTATGGTCATGTGGAAATATCACCATTAAAGTATTTCATGATGATCAGGGAATAATTATAGCAACAGATGAAAGAAAATTTCCAAAGTGAATTTAAAACGGAACAATATTATCAAAAAGTGTGCCATTTTGGGTAGCGTGCCAATTTGGGTAACATGACGTTAGGCGTATCTTCGTCTCAATGCATTGGTTTGGGTCGTTTCGTCCTAGATCCCGTTAGTCTTGTTCGTTTTGAAAATGATGTGCAGTAGGCCTATGGAGTAACTGTATACTTTACCGTATTTCAGCTCTTTATATTATTATACTATGATAGAAAATGATGAGTAAGTATACAATGTCATGTATGAAATTTTCATATTTTTGGAACATCCACAGGCCAGAGCATTATCTGCCCAGACAGCAGAGACAGACAAAATACGATTTCTCGTCGGCACGCAGTCACTTCGATCTGAGAACCAGGTAATTAAAAGTACTGACCTATTACTGGTTTTATTGCTGAGATGTATTATGTCCAGGATCCAGAATATTCGGATAAAAAAGAATAATGTCAAAAATGACATTAAAAGGTTGCACTTGTAATTCCCATAAAGTGAAGTACATTGTACATGTACTGATCATGATATGAAAGTTAGTGTGAATTACATTGGTAATTTCCTTTATAATGATTATATAGTATAGGCTTTTTATACAGAGACCTTTTGTATTAGGTAAGTGTCTGAGTTATTTGATAAATGAATGTATGAAATATCTCCATTGTTTTCGTTGCAGATCCATCATATAGACTTTGATGATGAAAACAACATAATCAACAAAATAGTTTACCTACACCGTGAGGGTGAGATCTGGGAGATCAGTGCTTCTACCCTGGACAGCAACCTCCTAGCTACCTGCTACAACAAAAGTATCTCCCTGTTATCTATCCTATTATTATACCTCATGTTCATTACAGTGTCTGTGATTAGTTGAAACACATCACATGACAATAATTAATTTTTCTTTGTTTTCATACCAAATCTGGCTTTCTGATTGGCCAATATTTTTTTTGCATACCACTATGAAAAAAAATCCGAGAATGGCGCGAAACCCTGACGTTATCGTGACGTCACAATAGAGACATTGACGTTGCGTATTGTTTTGGAAAAAAGAATCCTTGAAAAACCACTATAATGTTACATTTAAACATGCTACATTTTATCAAATAGAGTATAAAATTAATTATAAGTATTGATGTCACTATTTTTTTATTTTATCGGGTTATGAAAAAAAATTGTTTGAAAACCTTTGCAAACAAATTTTTTTTTTATACCCTGATAAAATTAAAAAATAGTGACATCAATGCTTAAATGAAATAAAACGTCGTATTTCCCTCGGGGGAAATAAAACATTGTATTTTCCTGGGGCGCAGGCCCCTATGGTAATCACCCATCTCTCACATGGAGTTATTTCCCCTTGTACAACAGTGATGCATGAAGAGTAAAACATCATTTTTTACTTATGGCAAGTTTAAGGGATATTTAACCCAGAATAGTGAATCATGAATTTTCTGTGAAATAAACAATTTATGGCCCTGGTGGCAGTGCGATATGAAGGTTTATTTACCTTCAGACGTAATATTTCCCTCGGGCAAGCCATCGGGAAATATCACACCTTCGGGTAAATAAACCTTCATATCACACCGCCACCAGGGCCATAAATGCATATTATTCTAATATTTGTCAGCCATTTGGAATATTGACCTTTGGGTACTAAATGGTGAAAATATAAAAAATATGATGAAATAATTATAGCCTCTCTCTACTCTGAATGATTAGAAAAAAATCACTAACCTCATGTTGTATCTGAGAGATAACACAAGTACCGGTAATTTAAGAATATCACCCTTTTAGTTCTAGATCTTAAGGGTTTGAAGATAACTACATAAGTGATAAAGTGGATGTAAAATGTATCTAAATTATTATAATGTCTGTCATAATTCCTACACCTGAAAAATAACTACATGTATTTACATATGTTAATCAATGATGTATTCTTGCTTTCATTGAAAAGCATCGGAATCCAAAACAGAGATGAGAGGGGCGGTGTGGAAACTTCCAGCAGACTATGACAGCTGTCAGATAGAGGACCAGTCTTCCCATCAGTCGTTGCAGCTTGTGTGTCACCTTGACAACTCAGAATATGGAGACATGAAAAGGTGATGTAATGGATATTGATGTTTATTAAAGTAACAGTATACAGTTGTTGACGGGGATTGAGGGCAACATGATTTGTTGGACCCAAAGACAAACTGTTGCCTGAGGCCAAAGGTACTTGACATGCCCATATGAGATAACTTTGTTAGATTGAGGTTTGTGAGATGACCTTTTGAGATTTTGGTATGTGAGATGACTGTTAGATTGAGGTATGTGAGATTGAGGTATTTGAGATGATCCTGTGAGATTAAGGTATCTGAGATGACCCTGTGAGATTGAGTTATGTGAGATGACCCAGTGAGATTGGGGTATGTGAGATGACCCAGTGAGATTGAGGTTTGTTAGATGACCCTGTGAGATTGAGGTACGCATAGTGAACCTGTGAGATTGAGATTTGTGAGATGACCCTGTTAGCTAACATTAATCATTGAGAGATTATCAATATTTTACAGTGTCCTTTGGCATCCGACTGGAGATAGTAGTAATCTGATTGGTCTGTCAGACAACCATATTCTTCTCTGGGACCTCGACAGCTCATCAAATACAGCAAAGGTTTGTTTTAAGTCTAAAACGCAGTGGACGGTCTGGAATACTCTTAGATGTCAAATACAAAGGTTTGTCTTAAGTCTAAAACGCAGTGGACGGTCTGGAATACTCATAGATGTTATATACAAAGGTTTGTCCTAAGTCTAAAACGCAGTGGACAGTCTGGGATACTCATAGATGTTATATACAAAGGTTTGTCCTAAGTCTAAAACGCAGTGGACAGTCTGGGATACTCATAGATGTTAAATACAAGGTTTTGTCTTAAAGTCTGAATGGCAGGGGACCGTTTGGCAAGGTTGGATTTTGATTTTTAGTGCTGTTGTATCACTTAGCAAAACGGTTTGAAGCTCAAATGATTCTAAATGAATAGTTCAGTTTTTGCGGTAATAATTGTTTTTCAAAGAAGTAATGTAGTGAATTAAGAATAAATGCAATGGAGAAGAATGTGTTATTCATTATATTAAGAACTTTATAACCAAAAATAAATGTACAAATATTGAATATTTTATACTTTGTGTTTGATATGTTTGGTAGCTGTTGCCTTCTTATTACTATTCATCTAAATCAGTTAAAAGAGATATTACTGATATACATGTCACTCATTGTTGTGCCCTTAGCTGACCGCCTCTGCAGAGCTAGAAAGTAAAGGTCAGCCTAAGATGACCTGTGGCCGGTGGAACCCCCATCACAACAGCCAGCAGGTGGCCACTGCTAACGACACTGCCATACGAGGATGGGATATCCGCTCAATGCAGTAAGTTGTGTAATCTTTAAAACGTTTGATTCAAGAAAAACTTGTGTAGTAAAGTTTTCGGTTGAGATTTCCCTGTCATCCTGACAGACCAATTATTAAATTCAATTAGTCCCTTGTTGTGCTGACTGCCAAACGAGGATGGGATATTTGCAGTGAGTTATGTAGTTTAACTTGACAATATATACTCACAGTTTTGAATTTTAGTTCCAGAAAAGATGTGTTTTTCATTGGGCTTGAAAATGGATTATTTGTCTATTTTCATGTAATAAATTCTAGAAAGATGCTCTTGCAGTAAATGTCGAAATTAAATTCATCTATGGAACCCTTTAAAGATTTTCTTGTACCATTCAAGATGAGAGTAGTATCATCTGCATATTGGGAAACTAACAATGGACATTTATACCACAAATGTCTACATTATTTTTTAATCTAATCTAATAGCCAAAACCTATGCACACAAAATTAATATTTATGGGGCTATGGGATATCCTTGCCTACAGCCTCTATTAATCACAAAAAATGGAGGTAGATTGCCACTTTGATTCAAAGCAGATATTGCATTATTATGAAAAGTTTTCACCCAATATCATTTTTCAATTTTCATTTACTAGAAAACTTGACAATATTGTCTTGTGTCCATGTCTAGCTTGGACTAATGCCATTATAGTGTAACTTGTCTACACAGGATGCCACAGGGACCAGATTTTTTGGCCGATATAGTTTCCAAGTAAACAGTTTTAAATTACCATAAATTATGAAAGAAAATGTCATTTAATTATGCTGGAAAATGGAAAAGACTGGATTGTACAAGTCATATTGTATATTTATATATAAAATATGATGTCAGCAATGAAAGACTTGTTTAAATTTGTTATTTTACATTCCAGACAAGTCTATGTTATTGAGAATGCCCATGGTCAGCTGGTCAGAGATGTAGACTTTAACCCCAATAAACAGTATTACCTGGCCAGTTGTGGGGATGACTGTAAAGTGAAGTTTTGGGACACGAGAAATCCTACAGAACCATTGAAGGTTTTATCAGAACACTCTCACTGGTAAGTATGCTACATTATACGGATATATATGTACCTGGCCTAAAATACCTTTAAAGAAGACACCATTTTCTGTCTAGAAATCTACAACATTGCAGCTAGCTGTACATATATCTATAAAGTCCTTAATGGCCTTTCAATAAGTTTTATGACTACAGCTAGTGAGCACTACTTCAAAAACAAACACAGCTTACAACTGTAAATGATTTACTCACGTTTTTAATGTTTAATAGGCCTATCTATATCGGATGGATGTCACAAGATTTGCAATCGTAATAGCCGCCATTTTGGGTGTATTGTAATAGTAGCTCCGGAGGTATTGAATTTCAGGATTTCACTAATATTCACGTTTTTAAAAAATGAAAACGGTATTATTTTTTTAGAATTTCGATGTGAATTTCTTTTTTAGAAAAGATATCTTAATAATAAAATTATTAATTGCAAAGTAATTAAAATAAATCAAATTAAAAAGAAATCAACTTTTTCTCTATCAGATTAAATTGAAATATTTTGCATACTACTCTAACACTTATCTGTATTTTCTTAATTTAGTGCTTGTAAATGTAGAACATTATTTTAATTAATTGTCCATTATTATGAAGCATGTTATCTTATTCAAATCAATACAGTATTTTTAATATTTAAATAAAGATATATATTAAAATAAAGGTAATTGGATTGAAATAAAGAAACACATTTTGAATTTTTTCATTCTTTTAATTAATATAAATGAAATTTAGATCTTTCTTGTGAATCAATTATAGTCATGATCATATGATCTGCAGATTACAATTTTCAAAATCATTTTTTTCAATCAGAATAATTAAATAGATGTCCTGATATTACTTAGCAACTCAGAGAGTTTAAAGCTTTTAAATGAAACAACAAGACAGTTTTAAAGATTTCCCCATGTATTGGAAGTTGTCGATATATATCTGTGGGAAACACTAGACTTCAAATACTCAGTTTACTCTATTCATTCAACATCAGACTTTTGTACTGAAGATCAGGGCCCAGTTGTTCAAAAGGTGATAAGCTTAATCATATGATTAGTGATTTTTTTTTTATTTATTATTTTCCGCAAAACCTGTAATTGTATCTTCTCTAAAATGGACAGGTAGGTAGAAAATGAAATGCTTCAAACATCTATAAAATTCTATAAAGTTATTTTTACAAGAAATCATTTTAGGCCCCAAAAAAAATGTCTGTTTAGGGTTACCTGACCGACCCTAGTTTTTTCCCACTTTTCTGCGAAATATAATTAAAAGTCCGAATTTTGATCTCAGACTCCGGTACAAGCCATTAATTTAGAGTGAAAGACACCAAAACAAAAACAAAAAAAAAACGACCAATGACCCTATTTTTTTTGCCAATGTAACCCTAAACAGACATATATTAATATTTTTTTGGCCTTATTTAATTCATTTAATCGTTGTTAAACTATTATTAGCCTAATCACCCTTTTTGTCCAGTAATTTAAACAGATTGGTGTTTTATTTCATTTATATTAAAAAGAAGCTATTGTACATATAAAAAAAGTTTTAGAAATAACTTGATTGGCAATGTGTTGTAACTAAGTTGTATGTATATATGCTTACAAATAGAATTATTTCTACTGCTTTGAATGCTTCTTTTGGTATTTGGGTCACAGAAATTAAGGGTTGTTTGTCTTGTCTGACAAGGAGCCCCTAATTAGGCCCCCCCCATCATTCTTCCTCCATCTATTTCCATGTCTGTTCGTCCATCTATCTGTATGACTGTCTACAATTGGTTTCAAGAGATTTCCTCAAAAACAAGTTGACTGTTTTGAGATCTGGTAATCCAGAATGGTTGAATGCCAGACGTTTCGCCCCGAAGTTGGTTAGCCCCGAAGTTGGTTCGCCTCCAGACGTTTCGCACCATACATGATGACGTTTTACCCCCAACATATAATATAGATTAGACTCAGTATTTAGTGATCAGTCATCCGCTTTTCATTGCTCAGTACTACTGTATATTCTTATAAGTCTTTAAAATTGATTTTGTATTAATGGAACGAGTTGGACGTGACCAAAATTTTTTCCATTTTTTTTTACTCTACCAACTACTGAAAATTACAATATTAAATTGAAAATTTGTCAATTCATGAAATACAGATAGTAAAAATATGACGTGTCAAAATACTTATATTTATACCCAAATTTATATTTATAACATGTCCAGTCTTTATGGTTGTTCTGTACTAATAGCTCTGCATAGTCTACACTTGTAAATCATGGTTTAAACGATTCATTCCGACATTACCAAAATCCGCACAAAACGCATACATGCCATACCTCCCGGCGTGAGACAAAACCTCCCGTATTTTAAAGCCTTTTATTGTCTCCCGGCAGGAGAGTCTAAATTCCCGTATTCTGTAAACCCCTCCGTTTTATTTTTGTAGCCACATTTGTGTACATACTAGGTTAATTTTAGCATGAGAGTAACCACTCCCTGACCCTTAGACCAACACCCCAGTAGCTCTAATAAGCAGCCTTGGGCTATTTCCATCTTGGCTTGTGGTGTCACTTTCACTCACGTCTGTGTATTATGTAAAAGTCAAGCAGCCGATCGGCCGCCTAGAAAACAATCAGCTGGCCTTTCAATAAATTTTATGACTACAGCTAGTGAGAATTACAACAAAACAAATACTGCTTACAACTGTGAATGACTTACTCACGTTTTTAATGTTAAATAGGCCTATCTGTATTTGATGGATGTCACAAACTTTGCAATCGTAATGGCCGCCATTTTGGGTAATCGTAATAGATGATCCGGATTTCATAGAATTTCTGGATTTCCTAATAACCACGTTTTTAAAAATGGAAAAGGTATTATTTTTTTTTGAATTTCTGTGTGAATTAAGAAAAAAATATATTAAAAATAAAAAATTATCAGTAGTAACTGAATTTAAATAAATCAAATTAAAAAGAAATTTACTTTTTTCTCTCTCATATTAAATTACATTTTTAATACTACTGTAACAATTCTCTGGTTTTTTTTTTTAAATTTAGAGCTTGTAAATTTAAGAACTTTATCTAAGTTAATTATCCGTTATTGTGAAAGATTATTAAAAAGCCCAGTCTAATATTTTGAACAATAAAACTGCTCCAGAACTGGGTGTATATATAGGGATGTGACTACTTTTGCAAAACCACACATTCCTTTATTTCAGTAAAATTCAATACGAATGCAGACTGTTTCAGCTACACTCTGACTAATGCTGTATTCCAAAAAGCAAAGAAAGCAAATACAATGTGAAAAATGATACCTAAATGAAGCAAAATTGTTACAGAACATGAAATTACGTGTTTGTGTTTATTTTGCAAAAAATTTCATCATAAAAAAGCAGATATTTAATTTATTCATATATGTCGCGCGTATACCTCCCTTATTTGAGACCAAAATCCCTTAAAATGGTTATCAATCTCCCTTACCACCCCTAGAAAAATATGGCATGTATGAAAACGGTAAAGACGGTATAAAGTGCATTCAGCTAATGTACATCAATACGAAACCAAATAATGACACACCACATCGCAAAAATTCCCATAGTATTATATCTTAATTCCATTTTGATATGACAATGGTAAGTGCATTTTATTTCTCAAAATAATTCACTTCCCGTAATCAGAGATTTGAATATAATAACTATTTAAATCTCTGCCGTAATCAATTTTCCTCGTGAAGTAAAAAACCCAATCTTTGTTGCAGTAGTGTCAATTATACCTGACTGACTGATTGATCAAAGGGACTGCCACGGGAGCACAATTATACCTGACTGACTGATTGATCAAAGGGACTGCCACGGGAGCACATCAGTAGACAACTGTTTTTTATCGTTGCATCAAAAAACGAAATATATCTGTTGAATTCATATATTGTTAGGATCATCCTGTTTGATGATATTCTTCTCGGGGTGACATTTCCACAGTTTTTAAGTTTTGTAAAGGAAATCAGCTTTTAAAATGATTGTATGTGGAACATTTGCTGTGCAAAGCTGAAAACAGGCCTGGAAGATGTTTTAGAATTATATTGAATTTTTACACATAATGTACATGTTATATACATAATGTACATGTAATATACATAATGTACATGTAACATTACTGAATAATAATATGAAATAAATGGTTTATTTTTTACTATTTCATGTTGGGGGCGAACCGTCGATTTTTATTTTGCCACTGGGGGCTAACTGTCAGTAGTTAGGGCGAAACGTCTGGGGGCGAACCAACTTCGGGGCAAAACATCTGGATACCGAATGGTCACAGTGGCTCCTAAAGTGATCAATATTTAAAAATCGTGAAAATCAGTATACAGGGGATTATGGAAACACAGAATACAATGTTCACAGTATTGAAATCTAGTCACAAGTCATTAAGTGCAGCTAAGGGTCAAATTAGTGGGGGCAGGGCCCTTCCAGACAGATTATAGGCTTTGCCTGTTGTCTCATCCCTTTATTGTTAATAAAATTTATTGAAAATCAGACTTAGTTTTCTAGTTCAGGTAACTAACATACAGTAAAAAACCCATAGGGTGTTATATAACAGAGATATGTTTTAAACAGTGGATTGCTAAGGCAAATTGACTGTAGTATGATATATAGCAAGTGTTAAAAACATACCATTATAATTTGTATTATCGTTGTAGGGTATGGGCTGTGAGGTACAACCATTTCCATGACCAACTGGTCCTATCATCCAGTAGTGACAGTCGTGTCATCCTCAACAATATCGTATCATTGTCATCTGAACCTTTTGGACACCTCGTGGAGAATGATGATGATAGTGATGAGGATCAACAGGTTCAGAACCGGTAAGATGTTTTGTCAATACTATAGTGATTCAAGTTATAAATAAAAACGAGAAATAAGAAATACCAATACAATGCTATCTACTTTGGCAAAAAGCAAAATTACCAGGTAGTATACATCTTCTATACAATTTAAAAGAGGAGCAGACTTTTTTTTTATTTGCAGTGGGACATAATAATCATTAGTTATTACAATATATTTGATACATCTCTTAATTACCTTAGTGATTGTAATGTCTTTGTCTCCAGAAACATGTTGTCTTTATGATGGTTTCATCTACTGCATGGTTATTCTAATCACAGTCTGATTAAAATTAATGATTTTGATCTATGTGAATCTACATGTTTGAGTCCTTGACTTTTAAATATAATGGCTAACCTATAACAGTATTTTATCCAAAGAGATCAATTTATTTCATGCATTAATAACATAACAACACATTGTTACAAAATGTTACTTACAAACAATTTTCGAATAACTAAATAACTAAAGATTGCAGATGTTTACTTACTGTAAAGCCAGTTATTTTTGTGGGATTATATTTTTGCAAAATGGAAGGTCATGACTATGATCAGGAAATTTTATTCATGAATTATTGAGACATATATGATGTATACATAACCTGAAATTCAGATTGGGAAATTTCAAAAGCTTATTGTTAGCATATTTGGCTGTATGATATATTACAGCCTATATAATGGGTAGTGTATAGTAATCTGTGTTGTAAATTGTGTTTTGTTGTTACTGCCTATATCCTGGATAGTGTAGAAATCAGTGTTGTAAATCATGTTTTGTTGTTACAGTTCCGCTGAAGTACCTAAGGATGGAGTGATAGCTACATATGAGGAACACGAGGACAGTGTGTACGCTACAGACTGGTCGTCTGCTGACCCCTGGGTGTTCGCCTCCCTTAGTTACGATGGACGCTTAGTCATCAACAGAGTTCCTAGGGCAGAGAAATATAAAATATTGTTATGATTGAGAAATATAAAATATTGTTATGATTGTTATTGTGTACTGTGTACAAATCAGATGTTATTACATTACAAAGTGTATAGAACATTTAAAATGTTCCTTTTCCCCTTAAATCAGAATACTGTAATTAATGTAAAGTCCTTATGAGCTCTGAACCTTTCTGTAACCTTCTACTGCTGTAGGTACATTTGCAGAACAAATATTAGTACCATATTCAATCAAGGTTCTTTTATTTTTGAGCTCTGGGTATTTATTTTGTTAAAAACAGGACATTGTAATATGTTGATTTCCATATATCAAAAAGATGTGGGCAAAGTACAATTTACCATTGATTAGCGATAATTCATACTACCAGGTGTAATCTAGCAAAGACATTTGTGATAATACATGTGTAGAGGTTAATCTCAGATAACTGTTGATGACTTTGCCAAGTTTATCTTATAATTGATAATCTATATGTCATTTAATATTATAATGTATTACAATTTGATGTTAATGTTATCTACGTGGGGTGTAGCATTTATTCATGTGGATGAATTCAACTGATTGCAATATTTTACATTCATTGGAGGATAGATAAAGGGGTAGTGCCGTTTGAATGCTGATTGTATAGCCTAAATGATTCTCTATGACGTTCTTCTTAGAAGATGCCAGCCTATTCTATAGTGTATTAAAATATGTGACCAGAAATACTTAGGCTACAGACAGTATGATTAGTGCTTGTGTAAATATGTATATTGGATACTTTAAATTCTACAAAGTAATTTAACATAAAATTTTAGTAAGATTATCTAAGAAGATGTTAATTAACCACTTGCCTTTAGTCCCCTATCTTGGACACACTACATGGACTAATTTTAGCGCAAATGCATAAAAAATGTAAATTAAAATTTATTAATCCGTTTATAAATCATTGCTGCTTCGGTGGGTCAAAATTCTATTACAAAATAGTGCTGTATATGAATAAGTGCTTCAATGACAGCGCTAAACGTGCAATAATAAATCTACTGCTAAATAATTACATATACAATATTTAAATATTTGATATGATTTTGAACCTTACATACACAGTGATAGGTCAACAGAAATTAGGAATTAATTATCCTCAGTGGTTGGAGGGGCTAGCTTTGTTGGTTGTGTACTCTGTAATTATTGTGTTCATGCAGTTGTATATCAGTCCACTTGGGCTGACATGCATGACTGAAGGGGATATTTCTTTCTAAAAGATGAAATGAAATATTACAGAAGTCAGAGTAATCATTAGGCAAGTTTGTGTTTGATTTTGAAAATGTAGTTGGAGTACATAAGAAAATCATACAATGGTCTACATTTATAAAGTGCTTTTGATTTATCTTATTCTCTGGATCTTCTGGGTTTTGAGAGAGTTGTGATATAGGGAAAACACTGAATTTACATTTTATTTACGAGGGGAGTATATGCTAATTATGAATATCTGTGTTTTGGATGTATAAAGACTTGTTAAGGAGTATGTTTGGGTATTTATATAACACTTGTTATGTACAAATGATTCCTAGAACAGGGACCAAGTGCAATAAAGAACTTTTACATTATCAGCTGTCAAATGTCTTTTTTTACTGGTAAAACACAGGATAAACAGACAAAAAGTACAAAGTGACCAATCATCTCTCCATCCAATATCTTATTGTTTATATGGATTTAGTTTGCTTATCATCCTATTAATAGCTAGTCTCTTAAAGATGACAATTCAAGTTAAAATGTATGAAGTATTTCAAAAATCGTTTATGAGACATTCATCTGTCGAGGACAACCATTTTTGTTTTAGATTCCGACGTACTCACCAACCACTATATAAAGCATATGAATCGACATACGTGCGCTCAGTCTATACATATAAACCTAGCAGTTTTCCACTGTGCATTACCTACTAATACGCAAACAAAGTCCTTACCCGTAAAGCTGTATTGGGCTTGTTTTAGTAAGAAAACATGTATCCTCTAAGCTATCATTTAGATGTTTGTCAAAATGAAAAATATAAAACTACAAGTGAATAGAAATCCAAATAATAATCCGTCCACATATCTCCACATATAATCGTACTTGATGCATTCGACTGGCCATGTGCATCTGTCCCGAACAAACAACTCTAGCAAGGACACACCTGAATTGGACAAATTTTGGAATCTGGTGACAATATTTTCGTGTATTACTTCAATGAAACATTGTCAGGTGAGTGCAGTGTCTATTTTCAATTTGACATTGTTATTTGCAAAATCGGGACATGTGTATCTAAGACTAGATATGTTTACAATGACACACGTATGGCAAATCCTGTGCTTTATATTACACTGTATATAGGGGGTTGACAAGTGAAGGTTACAAAGTAGAGGAAAAGAAATATATGGCTGCCACTTCTTGGATACGATACTGTCATAACTGGGGGATGTCTTTGAAACAATTTGAGAAAAAATAATTTCATTATATTTTTAAAATTCAAATGCATACTTTTTAACTTGCGTTGTCAGCTTTAAGGTTGTGCAAGATTAAAGAGGTGGAGAAAACATTGAGTAACTGGAGAAAAAACAAGGGATGTACATTTCATACCTGCCAACTCTCTCATATGGGTTTTGAAGTTGCAACCAAGAGGTCATGGGCTAGTAATATACTACCATTGCAGTGCCCCCAATCCATTTAAAGCTAATTAATGAAAAAAATGAAATAAAAAGTTCAAATTTCAAAGAAGAAAATCCTGTCAAACATGGATGTGCCAGCTATAGATTTAAGTCTGTAAAGAATATTGAATTTACCGGCAGACATTTCTGTCACAAAGGGATTTTACAGCTACTGATAGTAGTTCAATATTTATTTGATTATGCTGTCATCCTTCAATTTGTTAGTTTTGCTATTAGTTTAATGTCTTATTAACAGCCCGTGTCATGTAAAGATGTGCCAGGTTTGTTTGTAAAGGAAGGCATGTGGAGTACCCACAGAAAAAACCACATGGGATTTGAACTCGCGACCAAGATGTAGAGGGCTTAAATACATAATATGTCGAGACATCATAACCACTTGGACAGCCACTGCGCTCCCCCTAAACTTCCTAAGTTAATTTAAATCAGAAACATACAAATAAATATATATTAGTGTCAGAAACATGTATACATAATAATAATATGTTTCTTTTAGTAAATTATGAATTTGTTTCTGTTTCGATGCAATAAGACACAAAACTAAAAAAAAAAAAAAAAAAAAAAAACAACAACACAGAAACATAATAATTTAATGTATCTGGTATAAGTTTTTATTGCAATATGTTTTAATTCTATTAGTTAGAAAAAGCAAATAATAATTAAACAAAACAAAATAGAAAAGTGAACCAGAGGCATAAATATATGTATTATGTTCCACGAAACTTTGAAGATTGAAGAACAATGAAGAATAGCTGGGATACTGAAACTTTGTAATACATTGTACCAGAAACATAAAGACATGTACTTATATATATGTATTAAGTATACATGTTTCTGATTGTACATTGTACATTTAAAAAATACATTGTTGTAATTTCACAGAAAACGATATTTAATCAAAATCATGGGGCTGTAAAATAAATTATTTCGCATACACGGTTACTAGCTCATCTAAAATCGAGTCATTTAATATTTTATTATTATTCCCGCCATCAATTCAAAGATCCAGCCATTAAACTTACATTCCTAAGCATGCGCACAAAGTTTGTACAAAGGTATTGTGGGATATGCTAAGTTTTGCATGCACACTAGAGCAAACCATTCAAAGGACAATTTTTTGCAAATATTTTTTAGTTCTGTTCGGTACTTTTAATGGTTCCAAATGCCTAAAAGAAAACAAGGTAAGTGATAACATATGTTAAATGAATTACGTTACTTCCGTACATGTGAACAAAGAGGAACTGAACGATCCTCTATCCTGTGATGAGCATATAGGACACTGTATTCAGGAACAGATACAATGTTGTACAGCCTTTCACGGGGTAGTATTTTGTGTCGCTACATTGTTCAACAATGTTTGTAAGATAACTGTATATTTTACCACTGTTATGTAAAAACGGGCACCTGTTACAATATGTAAACAATGCTCAATTCCGACCTCGTGTTGTATGACGCGCATATATTCCCGCCATTAAAGTTACGTTAATGTTGTTTATTTCGGAATTTCAAGATGTCATTGTGTATTGAAGTAACACACAAGCTCACGACACCACAAAATTACCACAAGCAAATCCCACGATCTGTAGTTACAGGCAATGTTGTGTGTTTAGATTTTGTAATTTCGTTTTGGCTTGTGTTTACATGTGGTGATCGAGGGAGTGTCACCAGTTTTGACGGATTATGACTGGTTGTAATCTCTCAGTTTATGCCCAGTTTAAAGATATTTTTCGTATCACAACTATTTTTTCTTGACTTTTTATTGGTGTTTGAAATAGAAGTGCATTATTGTCAGTTATTATGATAAATTAACAGTGTGTGACGTACAAATGTGTTAATTAGTACTAACGTTAACTACCTAGGCTTTACATTTGTACTTTATGTTATCTTTGATTACATGTTAAAATTAACTTTTGCAAACTCAATATTATGTTGCACAACTGTGTATTTATATAAACAAGTGTTAAGTGCAATATGAAAATGCATAGGCAGCGGGGTTTGAACCTGGGACCTCCGAACACTAGCTGGATGTTCTACCACGTCATCGACGAAGCAAGTGGTCCCCATCTTAGTCTGTGCCTGTTGAGAGGAAACAGGAGTTAACTAAATTTTTGGGCGAAGTTTTAGAAAATAGATTCACAAGCGTGTTAACAAAATTGAAGTTACTATAATTTGTTGATAAATGATAATATAGTAGTAGTTTTTTTATATTGTTATTGGTTTGTTTTGTTGTTTATAAGTAATGGTTGGAATGGTGGATGAGCCAATTGAAGTAATCACGATCAAATCTGGAAATAAAACGAAAAGCCATATTTTATCACAGGTAAGTAAAAACTTATCATTATATATATATCGATCCGAAATATGTAAACCAATCAACAGTTACAAATTCATGGAATCTTTGGTGTTCATACAATTATTATATTTATTATACCTGGTAAGCTACACTAAAATGTTTATGTAAGATATAATAATGATTTGACACAAGCTTTAAGTTTTCAAGATTGTTTACTCCAAAAAGAAATTTAAAGAGATTACCAGTTTTTGTTAGGAACATACATTGAAATGGTTAGACAGTTATTGAGTATATATACCAGGTAAAAACACGGAAAGTGAGGTTTAAACATATATATGTATTGTATACATACCGGATAAGTACTGCATGGAAGTTGACATCCATTGTATATTAGCATCATAGAGACAAGCTTGTCAAATGCCGAATCTGCATTTTGATGAAATGTTCATCTTTACAAACTGTTTAATTGCTGCAGGTGTTTGTTTTTGGTTGAAACACAGCACACATTTCATTCTTAGCTGTATTACTGCAGATGCTCGCAGTAAACTCCTGACAGATTTAGCTATTATTCTGCATTACAAAGACAATTGTTAATGGACATGATGTCAATTACCTGGGAACAGTAATTAATGTTTCAAGGTTTAAGAACAAATATCTGTTACTTCAACATCATCTCCTAAGATTTGTTTTGTTATTGATTGTTGAAGCTGACCTGGAACAAGATAAAATCTAGAAATAGGTTACACTGTATAGTTAGGGGTAAATCAGTAACTGAGAAGAGCCAAGAGAACCACTGCTACAATATATTTGTTTGGGGTTGTGGATATTTTCAGCTTTTACAGGAGTCCACATCTCCTTCCAGCTGCCCTGCTGGTAATAAGTTCTTAACTTTCCAGCTCTTGGCTGCTGAGAGGCCTTATATCGACATTTTCATCATCCACATAATGTATGCAGAGACTTGTACAAAAAATCAATAGATGTCGTATTTCATCAAGGAAGTGTTATAGAAGTAGCCGTGTGTCTTCTACAAATTACTGGCTCTCACAACATCAGTTCTCTCCTTTCTGTCCTCAAGGTCATTAACTGTCCTTAAGGTCAAGGGGTGTGCATCTTCATACAGCTTTTATCATACCTTACACAACATCGGCCCCCACCCTCCTTCTGTCCTCAAGGTTACGAGGAGTCTGCAGTACTCTAAGGCAACAACTGATTTTAATTCGAACTTATTTGGTGGTTTGAGTACCATGTATAATTGTACATGTCAAATTTATTTCAGTGCAGCCCTGTTAACTCCTTGTGAAGTTCACACCCTGTGAAGTTATGATATTCCTGGTAGTAATTGTATTCCTCTGTAAGGTTGATATATTAATATCATTGTGGAGTCTATGTATTGTGCATGGGTAAAATATGGACAAAAGAAGATTATGTTCAATTTGATGAGCATCATGGTCAAACAAAACTTTTAAACTTACGTGTTGATGTGTCTAAAGGATGAAACTTGTATCTTATAAAAGTTTGAGAGGAAAGAAAGCTAAGAAAACTTTGGACGGAAAGAAATAAATATAGCTTATGGAAGGACGGAAACTTAACACAACTGCTGCAATGTCATGTAAGATTATAAATGACATAAGTGTTTTGAAAGGTTTCTTGATTATACCTCTAAGTTGATAAAAAGTATAGTTTTTAATTTAAAATTCATCTAAGCCTCTTCACTCATTGTTAATTGGAGATTATGGTACTGTCACCTCATTGTGATGTCGGTTACCTTTGTTACAGTTTTAATGATGTTTGATGATTTTGTTTTTTAAAAACTGGCTGTTGATGTAGTGAAAGTTTTCTAATGCCTATAATTAATGCTGAGACACAGAGCTCATTGTTTAAACATGCATTGGCAAGGTTTCCTTATCAGAGCAGGCCTTGAGGACTTGACACTGTGCGTCTGCCTCTAATTCTGATATATAATGATGGATTAAATAACGTGTGTTGGACCCGTAGGTAACAACAGTATTAGTATATGTTTGGTGTTTTCGTTTTGTTGATACCCATAGAAGCCATGATCATACGCAGTGTCTAATTTACGTTGACCAGGGCTAACGACTTGCTAAAACATACAGGTACAGACTTAATTTACCTGAACTGTCCTTTATTATTGTGATAATCGTCAGCTGCGATCGTCAAGTTACCATGGTAACACTATTTTGACATGAAGGCAGTGTTGAGTGTGGATGCTGGGGTATTGATCCGCGCTGTGTCTGTCATCGTGGCTCTGAGCCTAGTATTAGGATCCGTACACTGATGGAATTCCACCAACTTTTAACTTGGACATGTTGGGCCAGCAGATCGCTGGCCATGGAGTCTATATCTCGGCCAACGTCAGCAGCTTCCTACTAATGAAGTTTTATAAAACATGTTAGAAATTTTGTTTTTATTTTGTTGGCCATTTTATTTCGTGGAATACTAGAAGTGGTAACACTTTATGAATAATTTTACAATAAAAACACGGAAGATTCAATTATTTATTAATGTGGTTAAAGCAGTTGATTTATATGTTATTTCGTCAGCAAGATTTGCCACATTTTAAATGTAGTACTACATTAATTACCTCTTCAGCTACCTTTTCCATGCACTTTCATATAAGTTAGCTAATCTGAAAAGTGATGGTCATTTAAATTTGACTATTCTGAAAATATAGATGAACAGTAATCATATGATTTGATTTGACAGGCTGTGATCATCCTGATTGATAATTAGCTCTAGGTTTTATAGCATAGATACTTACTAATTACCGGATTGTGTAAATTAATAAGATGAAAAAATGTATTGCCCATATTGTTAAGTGAATGGAAAAATGATCCCTGAATTTATAGACAAGATTGCAATGGCACTTTTGAATAACTTTGATGTTGTTCTATTGTTCTTGAGTTTAAAAAACTGTGAACTTAAAGAAAAAAAATACTAAAATTTATGGAGTTGAAAAAATTGTGATTATTGAAAAAAGAATTAGGGGTTCAAAACTAAATTAGGACTAGCCTTCATAAAAAATAAAACTAAAATTGTACAAAATTAGCCACAAACCAAAAAATCAAATGAATAAACCTACAGGGTTTTCATATTTCCAGTCTTCATTTAATTGAAGGTAATTAAAATTGGTGCCTCAAAAACTCAGGGATGAGGCATTTATTGGGTTGAATACAGTATCCATGATATTACCTATCTCCTTGAATACCAAATCGGAAATGTTCTTGCTAAAACGAGAAAATAATGTACCAATGTAATTAAATATAGTCAAGATTAAAATTTCCCACCTCAGTCGAAAGCCCCTGTAACATGGGTAGTCTTGTATATATCTTTCCTTTTCAAATATATTTAAATTAATGAATTATATAAGATATTTTGTAAACATGGCTTTGACAATTAGATTATATCACAGTAGTCTTACAGATTCATGCTTATAAGGCACTAAATATGATATCAGTACTTATTCAAGTGTGTATTGATTTTTGTATAATTCATCGATGAAGTGATTTTCATATGAAGTGAATTGAATATTTTATTTTGTGTCAAATATCCATTAGATTTTGGATTATCATAACAATATCTGTGTTCGGCTGATAGAAAGTCGGTGTAATATGAGCAAGTTCAGAACTATTGATTTTTGTACCTGTGAACAGAGATTCCCGCCATCTCTGTTGTCTAGGAGAACAGTTATGGATGATAGAAGTGTAGAACTTCACTATAATTACTAAACTTGTGATTCTATATAGTTTGTCACACTTGACTGCACACCACTGATTGACATGTGTGCCTGTAGAAGAGAATCCCCTTCAGTACTATTATCTCCATCAGATCAATACTTCATATAAATGTTAAAAGTGACCTCCATTTTGTTGCCAGTTACCATAATAGGAATGGTCCTCAGGAACGCCAAGAGTATAAATATCTCTTACCGCTACTATTTATTGTGTAGTTTTCAGATAATCAGACAGTGAGTTTGCCCCTCAGGGCTAAAGAGAATCCGTTATGTTGTCTAAAGCATCAGAATGTTTAGTTGAACTCTATAGTATAGCAATTTGTTTGTCTGTTTTTGTGTGTTTTTCGGGGTAGAACATATAGCCATAGGTACAAAACAGGTAACTGTCAACTATTGAAAAGTGTCGCCTAACTTTGTGTGACTCCTAGGGGAGTTATTGTTCAACATCTGTTCAAGGTATTCAATAATTCAAGTACTTGATAATAGAGATTCATTACCATGCATAGCTAAAACTCCAGTAGCCAATCAGAGCGCTCGACTCATAGGACAAAGGCCTGTGTTGGTGCTCTGTGAGAGACAGCCACAGCAGCTCCGAGGCAGCTTGGAGAACAGTGTACACAAAGCAGGCTTAGTGCTTCTATAGGCTTCATGTTAATGAGGGTAGCCTCACTTGCCGTACTTGTAGGCCGTCACAAACTTACCTGCTAGTTTGTTCCTACATACCCATTGTGAAAACCTACACATTTAAAGTGGTATTATCCAGGTGAGTTGTATATTTGACAGATGTTGCACCTGTTTGTGTCACTTTGGAGGCAGATTGAAGCGGATTGTGCTATTTTTCGACAGTTGTGTAAAGTCGTCCAAGTCTCTGACATTTCTACAGAGTTGTGCATGAAACTGATTAATTATTAATGAGACTGAAAGTATTGGTGGTTGTTTGTAGAACTTTTGTTACACCTTTGAATTGGTCATCAGAATATAGGTACAGGTAAGTAAAGTGGACAGGTGGTGAGGATACGACAGGTGACCATTTTGGAACAAAAGTACATAATCGATGAGGTCTCCAACTAAGTCGTGGAAACTTATGTTAATGACATGAGTCAAGTTCTGCCAGTTTGATCCAATATGGCTGATAGCTCAGAAACTTGTTGATGTAGTGTACGACAATAGTTTCATTGTGGTTGGAAATGTTGATTTTGAACCTTTTTCTATGTCTGTTGGATTTTGATGGACAAATACATGGAGATATTTATTGATTTTTGACAGAATCAAATTAAATCAACAAATCAACAATTCACCGGATTGGAAAACCGCTCCAGAAAACCAGGGTCAGCACCAGCATCAAGTAAGTTACTTGTTTTTACTCATCTTACTTCAGTTACACACTTATTTTCACAGTTTAATAAGTTTCAGCTATAAATATATTGTAACCATCAGATAAAGGATGATATAGGTATATAATAGATACTTACAAACTCCAGCAGGAAATTAAGGTTTCTTTGTGAAGTTATATATTATTGATTTTCTTGTTACTTTGTTTGAGGAATAATATTCTGTCACGGATTAAAGTGTGCGCAGTATTGAATATCAGATTTAATTAGGTGTAGGAAAGCATGGAATTTAATAGAAAATGATTTTAGAGATCTAGAAATTGTACAGATCACATCTGCTCTATTAGTTGGACTACTTACATAAATACATCTAGAAGAAGAAAAATAAGAAATAAAAAATTCTAAACTTGTCAAGAATTGAAATTTATTCTTAAATTAGGTACTTAATTTTCATTATTTTTATTCCTTATGTGGTTTTGAAGTAAATGTTTAGTTCTTTAAGGAAAAGGCCGAAATGTTTTTGTTTTAACTTATTTTGTAACTTTTAATCTTTTATGTATTTTCTAAAAAAAAAACATGGTTCTTCTATTTTAAAAACCAACTGGTACTTTCAGTATATATGTGATATATTCATAGGCCTCATTAAGAAGATATTCATAGTTGATATGACGAAAGAAATCTGATCTTTTGTGACTTACTATTAACAGGTATTGATTTTCTGGCCTTTGTGGGGTCATACCTGTCGAGGATTTACCTGTGATGTGTCACACACAGAATTATCCCTATTCTAACTGTATAAGGGCAGATGTTAGCCAGGTAAAGGGGATACCAGCAGGTGTTTACCGCACGTGAACGGCTCGCTTTAGACAGACTCAGAGTAAATACCTAGACTATTGTTTGGTCGCGTGCCGGCTGACTCCCGTGGCAAAACTACACACTGAAAATTAAACTCTCACATAACTACACAAAAGACTCTCCAGAGTTATGGCAAAATGATTCTGAAAAGTTTCTCAGAGGGTGAATAGATAATGTTAAACAGTGTGGGGTAGACAAAGAGTACATGTGTGTACTTAAGGATTCTAGACCTTCATGATACTAAGGGGAATTAAACATATCACTGATGTTTGCATGCATATGTGATTAACCAAAAAGTGATAAAAAATAGATAAAAAAGAAATACCTTTAAAGTAACATAAAAGCCTTTACATATTTATCTTCATAACAGCAATGAAAAACAACCCAGTAAATTTATAAATTTGTATTTATAACATTGCTTTTATTTCCTTTATGTTAAAAAAAAATACTATAACTCGTGGTCTTATAATGTAGTTTTGTTGGTAATTCTGTGAGAGTAATGTACATGTGCATGTAGTAGCATTTTCAGAATAGCCTGATCATGAACAACATTAGGTTTATAATATGAAATGAATTCAAAACCAGGAAGAAATAATTATTATGGTCATAGTATGGGATTCTATAAAAACATATAAGTTTGAGTCCAGTTTCATTAAATATCATGGATTAAAATCTGTTTTATCACATAATCCGCCTGATATCCAATGATTTCGCCTGTGTAATATTTTTGCATATGTCACTAGTGTAAGTTAACCTGGAGCGATTTTCATTGGCTGGAAATGCATTGTGACATAATACAGAAACAATATAATGGCGTCAGGAAACATGGCGTGACGTCGAGATTATGAGGACGGCGGGGCAAAATGGCAGCCTCTGTTGATGTGCGTCATGTCTGTTATTTACATGTTGTTGTCAAATTCTGAAATTTTATACTTGTATATCACTCACATAGGTATATATATCAAAGTACATGTATATTAGCTCTAATCATCAGACCTGGTCCTGATTTCTCAAAACGAAAGTACAGAATTAAGTCAAACCTTTTACCCTATGTAACTTACTTAATGAAAAAAAAGTTACTTAACTCAGCTTTGACTTGGAAATTGTTGGTTTTTTTTTTGAGAATAATAGAATCTTACATGGGTCTGTGAAGTGGACAGGGATATCTCAAACCTCGTGAAAGAAATTGGCCGTCAAAACCAGCCAAAATCTTTCACTCGGGTTGAGATATCCCTGTCCACTTCACAGACCCATGTAAGATTCTTTTTCTTCCATACTTAGTAGAAAAAATGATGAAATTTCACTTGGTTTCCAACTTTTTCCTCGCAGGAACGTTATACGTTATACGTCAAAATTGATGACATCATCTACAATGCAATCCGAAGTTACGCCGCATGTATTGATGACTTCACGTTATTGTCTAGCGCGTGTGAGCTGTCTTACACCCCCCTGTGTATGATAGAAATATCTTTTCCCTAGCAACCACGGGATATCCCTGTGAAGTATGAAAGAAATCTGGGTGTGATTCGTCAGTTAACCCCCTTTCTGGGTACATCCTCAATGCAATCCTTTAACTGGGTAGGAGAATGTGTTATTGCTGGTCGTTATGATCACTACTGTCAGTACTTGTAAAGGTTGTCATTAGGGAAATCAATTAACTGTTGGTAGGATTCCCAGCTCCGATGACATGATCAACTTTTACTCTAATAGGGATATTGAGCATTATGATACAGGCTGATATGTAATGGCCTTTGGCCTCTAAATCTTGTGGATATTACTTTTCTTATCAGATATTGGAAACCTGTCATCCTAAAAGGAAATTTCAATCATAGCTATTGTGATCATTCACTAATACTACACATAATATGATTGGTGCCTTGTTAAGAAAAAGGTAAAAAATTACCGGTACTAATGTAAACATATGAGATATCTGCCACATGATGTATCAAGCTAATTATATTATGACAGTGTTTAGTTCTTCTTGACTATTACATTACCATACTGATAGTGTAAATTGTAGCCTTTATGCTGAGGTTCCTGTGCATATGTGACATCCCAGATTTAAACTAAATTTGTTTTATATCCCTAAATGGTCATTCCTTTGACTTAAAAATCAATTTAACTAGATGATTATGAGAACAAGATGTTTATTAACCTTATGTAGATAAAACCCATTGATTAAAATTTGTACCATATCAAATATCTGTTCATTAGAATAAACAAAAACACTTGAATACATGGATTTTGAGAATCTTTTAAATCACTAAAAAGTTCTCAATATTAATTTACTTCCACTTTGGTTAACAACTCTGCAGGTATATGGTACAGGTGTTTTAATGAAACCTGCTTTCCCGATTATTGCATGATCATAAAAAGGTGACTAAACTTCCTCTTTTTTCCTCACCAACTTTCTTATTATAATAGTCCACATTAAACCACAGGGGACTATGTAGTGTTTGATCAAGTCGGTGTGTTTTCCAAACTTGACAACAAAGTGATGACTTCACACAAAGGTAGCATATGAGAAATATACCTTCGGATTGAATTTGGGGCCAAAAGGTCAACTACAAAGATCGCTGTTACTAAAAAAAATTTGTTTCACAACTTTTAGTTTCTGGATAATAACTTTAAAACACATCAACAGAATTTGTTCAAACTTCATACAGTGGTAACATAGGAAATAATACAGCTTGGGATTGATTCTGGGATCAAAATGTCAACTACAAAGGTCACTGTTGCTAAAAATAGATTGTTTCACAAATTTTAATTTCAGGATGATAACTTGAGAATACATTCCATGACCTCTGGCCTAGAATTGGAACATTTCAGGTCATACTAGTAGCTGTTTATATTTGCGTGAGAATTAACCCCACCAAACCAAAGTTTCCATATGCGACTCACTGATTGGTTAACCATAGGGGTCATGCTTAGATGACCCGGAATAGGGAGTTGTTGGATCTTGTATTGGAGCATGTGTAGAGCATCATAGTAGACGGGAATTACAAGACTAATTTTGATAAGATTGCCCCACATAGGGATACAAACTCATGACCAAGAGGTTGAGGGCAGGTGGATAACTTAGCCACTCAGCCACCATTTGAGAGATCAAGTACTATACATATATACATCTCTAGCTGTCATATCACATTTATATGATATCTTTGAAAAACTGTGGGTAACTGATTTAAATGATAGGTTAACAATCGCCAACATGCTCAGTTTTTTTGTTTTTTTTTGTTTTTTTTTTCATTTTGTCAAATTATTAGGTCAGAGTACCTTACACCATAACCTCCCATCTGACTCATGGATAGATACAGCGTGTTTAACAATTCTAAATTATCCTTTGGCATAGTAAGTGTTTCCACTTTTTATCAAGCATCCTTATCAACAAATGTGGAAGGATTGTTTTAGATTCAGGACACAGCTATATATAGACAGATCAATGTGGAGAGTACCTGTCTTCTTAGAACAAGAGATAAAAAAGCATATTTTAATGTATAACAGGATACAATCATTGGAATAGATTTTGCTGAAGGCATTAAAGGTTTTACATTTAATATTGATATTTTTCTTTAGCAAAGACATTTTTACCCTGTAGCAGTTAAGAAAGTAAAGGTTTCAACTAAATAGCAAAGAAGAATATTGATTTTTGCTCAACTATGAAAACTGAGAGCATCTGATATGTAACGGGGGGCCTAGCTATTACTGTGTATGGGCACAAAAACAAGATGAGGAGATCAAATGGGAATGAAGCCACAGGGTGGCAGAGGAATAAAAAGGCAACAATACAAAACCGCAGGGATAAAATGGCAACAATATGAAATAGCAGGGTGGCACAGGGATAAAATGGCAACTATACAAAACCAAAGGGTGGCACAGGAACAAAATAGCATCAATAAAAATAGCTGGGTGGCCCATGAATAACATGGCACCAGTACTAAATCACAGGGTGGCACATGCAAAACTTGGCAACAATACAAAACCATAGGGTGCCAAAGGGATAACATTGCTGCAATAAAAAACCACAGAGTGCCACAGGGATAACATGGCAACAGTACAAACCACATGGTGGCACAGGGATAACATGGCAACAATACAAAACCACAGGGTGGCACAGGGATAACATGGCAACAATACAAAACCACAGGGATAACATGGCAATTATAAGTACAAAACCACAGGGTGGCACAGGGATAACATGGCAACAAAACAAAAGCATGGGGTGCCACCACGGATGGCACAGGGATAACATGGCAACATGGGAATAGAGTTTGTATAAATTTTGGCTTTGACCCCCTGGGGCAGAAAGAGGTGGGTCCAACAGGGAATTTAGAGGTAAATCTTGAAATTCCTTAGGGAAAACAATTATCCTGTATTCAGAACATAACTTGGCATTTCAAACCAGATTAGTGATACAGGCCCTATCGACCTCTTGTATAATTACTGTTATCAAACCTAAATTTGTGTGCAGTTAATTTTTGGGTATTTTGCAGATGATAGGTGACCTCAAAAAAGTAATCAACACAAAGTAGCTTAAAAAACAAAATAGAATCATAAGATTGTAGATCAAGAAATTGCATTGTCGGATAAGTCGTTTGGCAGAAAAACAAAATTAAGTCATTGTGACATTAATTTGGTTTACAGTATACAAATGTATATATAAAGTATGGGATATAACCCATTGGTTCTGATGAATTATAAATCATATGAAAGTCAACAACATTTCTTTCAGCCTTTCATTTCTTTTTTCCATGCAGTATTATTACGTCTTGCATACATGTTTATATCTCTGGTTGAAATCTATGCATAAGATAATGAGGGATACAACTACTTGTCTGTGGCTGTAACTTAATACTATTGTGATCTGGTAACGAGATTATAACTTGTACTTTCAGATGCTGCAAATACATGTGGTTTTACTGAGGTTAGTGTCTTAAATCAATATAACAAGGATATTCGAAAGAAAATATTTACGATTGTTTTTATTTGGTTTGTGCTGAAGGAAACCTTATAGACTGATGACCAATTAGAAGCTAATGGTACTAGTTTGTTATTGTACATAGACAGATCATTAGGTCTTGTTGGTTTCCCTAAATCTATGTTGAAAGTTTTAAAATTCTAATTAATTTGTGATTATTCATGATCAGAAGCCATAAATCCGGAAGTTGCCTTTATTTAATTAACCTTGTTCTTTTGCCATGATGTTGATCATATAGACATTTAATCTTTATTTACTTCATGTTATATTCCTAACAAATTGATTATGATTTACTTTATGGAAGACCATGCATGCATTAAAATATTTCAATAGTTTAATCTACCACAAGCATTACCAGCTATTTAGGTGAATTAGTGGCATAGAGTTTTAATGAGTTTAATGATTTTAATCATTTAGATTTACATATAAAAACATAACATAACTTTTAATTTATGAATTACATGTAGGATGTTTGTATATGTTACATAACTTGTAATTTATGAATTATTTCAATTCCATGTAGAATGTTTGTAATCGTAAAATCAAAATGAAATTGTCAAAATGGCGGAGATTTCCCATTACATCTTTATCTTACTATAATTCAATTTTACTTGTTACGAGCATTTTCATTGGCTAAAAATTTTTCTTTACCGGCCCATATAGGAAAAAATGGCGTCGCCGTTTGTAACATTGCTTCTGATTGTCTGAAATGACAGCGTAATGATTTCATTGACAAAAGAATTCAAAAAATGAATTTGAATATTGAAGATATTATCTTTAGTAAATTGAACTATAAGGATTAATTTGAATAGATTTTTTATGTTACGGAGATATAACACAAAAATCTGAGTGTACTCTCAGTCACTCATCATAAACCGCTATGCAGTTTATTTAGAGTACACTCAGATTTTTTTGTTATATCTCCACAGCATAAAAAATCTATTCAGGTTAATCCTTAAACAAACAAAAAACTGCAGTAACAAATGTTTCAACTCTGTTTTTCAGAACAAAAATGATGAAACTGATGGAGAAATGAAAGAAAAGGATGGTATGTATCAGAAAACAAAGTTTTGATTATTTTACTTAAACAATTTTTATACACATCCATAAATTATATATTATATATTATATATATATATTATTAAGCATCCATAAATTCTTTTATTTTTCGTACAAGTTTTCACGATTTGGGCTAATAACGAGAAAATCAAATTTGAGCATTCTTCAAATTTTACATTTTGGTAATAATGGCAAATGATTCATCAATTGTTCACTTTTCAGCGGATCTGTAAGAATATCAATCTAAAAAAACAAAAACAATTTCCTATATAGTACATATGCATGCAGGCATAAGAACTGACAACCTTTTCTATGAATACAGGGGGCAGATTTTAACTTGGATCATAAATCAAAGATTTTAACTATAGACTAACTACATTTTTGTTGCATTTATTGTCATCCTTTTACATTTATATTTTGATGATAATTGACCTAAATTATTGTGGACTCCTTTGTATATTTTGATGATAATTGACCTAATTAATCCCTTGTGTTGTAGATGCAGTAATAACTGGTCTGTCTGTGGGTCATTCTGCAGGAAAATATTCTAGTCACAGAAGGTAATTTAATATTATAAATGTTATGACTTTTATATGTAATATTGAAATTTGTACATTTTATAAGGTCTTTTCCTAAGTCCTATCTGAACATCAAGGAATCTTAAACAAATTATTCATAGCAGTATGTTGACTGTACATTGGTGCATACCAGGTACCAAAATTTAAAATGTTCATCCTTCCTTTGTTATTTTCAGTATCGATAACTGTCCAATGGCAGCTAAAAAGAGGAAACAGGCGGAAGCAGGGGAGGATAGTGATGTACCTGTAACTAAGTGTATCAAAGTGGAGAAAGTTGACCCCGCTGGGGAAGTGGTAGAACTGATCAAAGTCAAGGTCGAGAAGGAGGAGGACAATGTCGTTACTGATGTAGAACAGCAGTGCTTTAAGGAGGCCGAGAAGGCCTTACGTAGTCTATCAGGTGAGATGGATACAAACGAGGTGATCATTGATGCGAGTGCTAATGTGGAGATTAAAGAGGAAATCTGTAGTGATGGAGAGGATGTTACCATGGAAACAACCTCAGAGGACACGGTAATGATCACAAAAGTGGTAACGGCTCCTAAACCAGATGTTGTAGAGATCAAGGTGGAGAAAATTGATGATGCACCGACATTGTCACAAGGCACAGAAAGTGTTGTTAGTGACCAGTCTCAGGAGGAAATTCTCATCAAGATAGAGGAGCAGTGTGCTACTATCCAGTCCCAGACTGATCAGACCTCCACCACACAAACAAATGTAATGGACACTAAGGTGGAGATGGAGGTACCTACCATACAGACCTCTAACGCTACAGGTATTCCTCTCCCCATATCTCTCATCAGCAACCTCAGTCAGATCCAGGCTGCCATGGAGGCCACGGCAGAAAACGTCCTCCCTAAAGTGGAGGAAAACGAGGAGGAGGATGAGGAGCCTGGTTTCCAAGTCGTGGCCGAGTGGGGTGCTTCTGAAGCAGCCAAAACAGCATCTGGAACTGTGGGAGTAGGAGGTGATGATATGAAACCCATGTTAGCACCAGATGAAACTAAAGATAAAGGTTGGTATTGGCTTCCAATAGATATGATTGGAAGCAATATTAGTTTCTTAACTCAACCTTGTGGTCCCCAAAGCCATACTGAGTATTTTGAGTAATTTTCACTATACATTTTAGTATGCTGCATTTAAATATTTGGTAACATGTAGTTTTACCATAGATCTGCTGAATTTTAGCTAATGAGGTTTGAATTTATAGACTTACCGGTATAGCTTTGTATTGTTTGTAAGATTTGTTTTTGTACATTGTAAAGTGTGAAGTTTATCTTTTCTAATATATTCATTTTGAGTTGAGAATACTTTAGGTCGTATTAAAGTGATCATATATGTTGAGGAATTGAATATTATTTCTTGGAGAAGTGAAATTGTTTCTTTTTCCCCCTTGTGTAGACGTGAAGTGTCCCACCCCAGGATGTGATGGAACAGGTCATACCACAGGGTTATATTCACATCATAGAAGGTAAGGCACATCAAAATACAGATTATAACACACAGTATCACATCATTGAAGGTAACGCACATCAAAATACTGATTATAACACACACATCAAAATACTGATTATAACACACAGTATCACATCATAGAAGGTAACGCACATCAAAATACTGATTATAACACACAGTATCATATGGAAGGTAACGCACATCAAAATACAGATTATAACACACAGTATCACATCATAGAAGGTAACGCACATCAAAATACTGATTATAACACACAGTATCACATCATAGAAGGTAACGCACATCAAAATACTGATTATAACACACAGTACACATAGAAGGTAACACACATAAAATACTGATTATAACACACAGATCACATAAAGGTAACACATCAAAATACTGATATAACACACATAAATAGAGGTAACCACATACTGATTATAACACACAATCCACACAGTATCACATCATAGAAGGTAACGCACATCAAAATACTGATTATAACACACAGTATCACATCATAGAAGGTAACGCACATCAAAATACTGATTATAACACACAGTATCACATCATAGAAGGTAACGCACATCAAAATACTGATTATAACACACACAGTATCACATAGAAGGTAACGCACATAAAACGATTACACACAGTATCACATAAAGGTAACGCACATCAAAATACTGATTATAACACACAGTATCACATCATAGAAGGTAACGCACATCAAAATACTGATTATAACACACAGTATCACATAGAAGGTAACGCACATCAAAATACTGATTATAACACACAGTATCACATAGAAGGTAACGCACATCAAAATACTGATTATAACACACAGTATCACATCATAGAAGGTAACGCACATCAAAATACTGATTATAACACACAGTATCACATCATAGAAGGTAACGCACATCAAAATACAGATTATAACACACAGTATCACATCATAGAAGGTAACGCACATCAAAATACAGATTATAACACACAGTATCACATCATAGAAGGTAACACACATCAAAATACAGATTATAACACACAGTATCACATCATAGAAGGTAACGCACATCAAAATACAGATTATAACACACAGTATCACATCATAGAAGGTAACGCACATCAAAATACTGATTATAACACACAGTATCATATGGAAGGTAACGCACATCAAAATACTGATTATAACACACAGTATCACATCATAGAAGGTAACACACATCAAAATACTGATTATAACACACAGTATCACATCATAGAAGGTAACGCACATCAAAATACAGATTATAACACACAGTATCACATCATAGAAGGTAACGCACATCAAAATACTGATTATAACACACAGTATCACATCATAGAAGGTAACGCACATCAAAATACTGATTATAACACACAGTATCACATCATAGAAGGTAACGCACATCAAAATACTGATTATAACACACAGTATCACATCATAGAAGGTAACGCACATCAAAATACTGATTATAACACACAGTATCACATCATAGAAGGTAACGCACATCAAAATACTGATTATAACACACAGTATCACATCATAGAAGGTAACGCACATCAAAATACTGATTATAACACACACATCAAAATACTGATTATAACGCACATCAAAATACTGATTATAACACACAGTATCACATCATAGAAGGTAACGCACATCAAAATACTGATTATAACACACAGTATCACATCATAGAAGGTAACGCACATCAAAAATACAGATTATAACACACAGTATCACATCATAGAAGGTAACGCACATCAAAATACAGATTATAACACACAGTATCACATCATAGAAGGTAACGCACATCAAAATACAGATTATAACACACAGTATCACATAGAAGGTAACGCACATCAAAATACTGATTATAACACACAGTATCACATCATAGAAGGTAACGCACATCAAAATACTGATTATAACACACAGTATCACATCATAGAAGGTAACGCACATCAAAATACTGATTATAACACACAGTATCACATCATTGAAGGTAACGCACATCAAAAACTGAGATTATATATACACATCACAGTATACACAACCGTAACATCATGAAGGTAAACAGCACATCAAAATACTGATTATAACACACAGTATCACATCATAGAAGGTAACGCACATCAAAATACTGATTATAACACACAGTATCACATCATAGAAGGTAACGCACATCAAAATACAGATTATAACACACAGTATCACATAGAAGGTAACGCACATCAAAATACTGATTATAACACACAGTATCACATCATAGAAGGTAACGCACATCAAAATACTGATTATAACACACAGTATCACATCATAGAAGGTAACCACATCAAAATATTATAACACACATATCACATAGAAGTAACACACATCAAAATACTGATTATAACACACAGTATCACATAGAAGGTAACACATCAAAATACAGATTATAACACACAGTATCACATAGAAGGTAACGCACATCAAAATACTGATTATAACACACAGTATCACATAGAAGGTAACACACATCAAAATACAGATTATAACACACAGTATCACATAGAAGGTAACACACATCAAAATACTGATTATAACACACAGTATCACATCATAGAAGGTAACACACATCAAAATACTGATTATAACACACAGTATCACATCATAGAAGGTAACGCACATCAAAATACAGATTATAACACACAGTATCACATCATAGAAGGTAACACACATCAAAATACAGATTATAACACACAGTATCACATAGAAGGTAACGCACATCAAAATACTGATTATAACACACAGTATCACATCATAGAAGGTAACACACATCAAAATACTGATTATAACACACAGTATCATATGGAAGGTAACGCACATCAAAATACTGATTATAACACACAGTATCACATAGAAGGTAACACACATCAAAATACTGATTATAACACACAGTATCACATCATAAAGAGTAACGCACATCAAAATACTGATTATAACACACAGTATCACATAGATAAAAAAAGATAAAAAACGCACATCAAAATACTGATTATAACACACAGTATCACATATAGAAGGTAACGCACATCAAAATACTGATTATAACACACAGTATCACATAGAAGGTAACGCACATCAAAATACTGATTATAACACACAGTATCACATAGAAGGTAACGCACATCAAAATACTGATTATAACACACAGTATCACATCATAGAAGGTAACGCACATCAAAATACTGATTATAACACACAGTATCACATAGAAGGTAACGCACATCAAAATACTGATTATAACACACAGTATCACATCATAGAAGGTAACGCACATCAAAATACAGATTATAACACACAGTATCACATAGAAGGTAACGCACATCAAAATACTGATTATAACACACAGTATCACATCATAGAAGGTAACGCACATCAAAATACTGATTATAACACACAGTATCACATAGAAGGTAACGCACATCAAAATACTGATTATAACACACAGATATCACATCATAGAAGGTAACGCACACATCAAAATACTGATTATAACACACAGTATCACATAGAAGGTAACGCACATCAAAATACTGATTATAACACACAGTATACACACACAGTATCACATAGAAGGTAACAACATCAAAAAATACTGATTATAACACACAGTATCACATCATAGAAGGTAACGCACATCAAAATACTGATTAAAACACATATCACATAGAAGGTAACGCACATCAAAAACGATTATAACACACAGTATCACATAAGAAGGTAACACACATCAAAATACTGATTATAACACACAGTATCACATCATAGAAGGTAACACACATCAAAATACTGATTATAACACACAGTATCACATCATAGAAGGTAACGCACATCAAAATACTGATTATAACACACAGTATCACATCATAGAAGGTAACGCACATCAAAATACTGATTATAACACACAGTATCACATCATAGAAGGTAACACACATCAAAATACTGATTATAACACACAGTATCACATCATAGAAGGTAACGCACATCAAAATACTGATTATAACACACAGTATCACATCATAGAAGGTAACGCACATCAAAATACTGATTATATACACACAGTATCACATCATATAGAAGGTAACGCACATCAAAATACTGATTATAACACACAGTATCACATCATAGAAGGTAACGCACATCAAAATACTGATTATAACACACAGTATCACATCATAGAAGGTAACGCACATCAAAATACTGATTATAACACACAGTATCACATCATAGAAGGTAACACACATCAAAATACAGATTATAACACACAGTATCATATAGAAGGTAACGCACATCAAAATACAGATTATAACACACAGTATCACATCATAGAAGGTAACGCACATCAAAATACTGATTATAACACACAGTATCACATCATAGAAGGTAACGCACATCAAAATACTGATTATAACACACAGTATCATCATCATAGAAGGTAACGCACATCAAAATACAGATTATAACACACACAGTATCACATCATAGAAGGTAACGCACATCAAAATACTGATTATAACACAGTATCACATATGAAGGTAACGCACATCAAAATACAGATTATAACACACAGTATCATGATAGGTAACGCACATCAAAATACATTATAACACACAGTATCACATATAGAAGGTAACGCACATCAAAATACAGATTATAACACACAGTATCACATCATGAAGGTAACGCACATCAAAATACAGATTATAACACACAGTATCATATGGAAGGTAACGCACATCATCAAAATACTGATTATAACACACAGTATCACATCATAGAAGGTAACGCACATCAAAATACTGATTATAACACACAGTATCACATCATAGAAGGTAACGCACATCAAAATACAGATTATAACACACAGTATCACATCATAGAAGGTAACGCACATCAAAATACTGATTATAACACACAGTATCACATCATAGAAGGTAACGCACATCAAAATACTGATTATAACACACAGTATCACATCATAGAAGGTAACGCCACATCAAAATACTGAATTATAACACACAGTAATCACATCATTGAAGGTAACGCACATCAAAATACTGATTATAACACACAGTATCACATCATAGAAGGTAACGCACATCAAAATACTGATTATAACACACAGTATCATATGGAAGGTAACGCACATCAAAATACAGATTATAACACACAGTATCACATCATAGAAGGTAACGCACATCAAAATACTGATTATAACACACAGTATCACATCATAGAAGGTAACGCACATCAAAATACAGATTATAACACACAGTATCACATCATAGAAGGTAACGCACATCAAAATACTGATTATAACACACAGTATCATATGGAACCAGTATTCACATAGAAGGTAACGCACATCAAAATACTGATTATAACACACAGTATCACATCATAGAAGGTAACACACATCAAAATACAGATTATAACACACAGTATCACATAGAAGGTAACGCACATCAAAATACTGATTATAACACACAGTATCACATCATAGAAGGTAACGCACATTAAAAAACAGATTATAACACACAGTATCATATGAAGGTAACGCACATCAAAATACTGATTATAACACACAGTATCACATCAGGGTAACACACATCAAAATACAGATTATAACACACAGTATCACATAGAAGGTAACGCACATCAAAATACTGATTATAACACACAGTATCACATAGAAGGTAACACACATCAAAATACAGATTATAACACACAGTATCACATAGAAGGTAACGCACATCAAAATTGTATCTACTTCTCTTGCTAAATTAGTTACTGATGATTTTAACCGTAACCAGATTTGTTTCACACTTCCATCATGCCTAATGACACTTTCACAAAAATTTAACTTTGTATGTTTCTACTGTATCTGCTTCATGTATTTTGGCAGCTTCTGATCAAATGCAGAATTTAATGAAAAGAAATTAGTTTAAAGGAGTAAAAATTAGAAGACCCTTAGTTTGTGAATCAGTGATTTCATTAACATATGGAAATGTCAGTTCGAGACCGTATGTAGACTGTACTATTATTAATTTGTATTTTAATTTGTAATCCACAGGTTAGATTTACGTCTAGCTTAGAAATGCCAAAATTAGATTTTCGAGTACTAATCATTTGCCCAGTTCTCCAAAAATATTGACACTTCCAATATTGTTATATGGTAGTTGAGAAATTATCTTGAGATTTGAAACTTTGAAACAGAAATAAAGAAAAAAACACCTGCAAGCTTGCCAGGTTGTCCCCGTTAGAACATGGCGATTTAACTTTGCTATTTTGAGTCATTTATTTCTGCTACATCTGTGCTCAAGAGTATTTTCGTGGCAATTAGTTTTCACAGTTTCCGATCATCCATGAAATTTAGTTTTTATGCGAAAATGAAGTTGGTTTAAAAAAAATAAAAAGACCTTTTATAATGGCTGACTTGAATGTTCACCATAATACAGAAATGTCATTTCAAGATTTTATGTAAAATCTGTATTATGACTTAATGTGTTTTGTAATGGACATATATGCCCATAGGTTAGATTTAAGTGTAGCTTAGAAATGCCAAAATTACATCTTCAAGTTCCAATTATTTGCCCAGTCCTCTAAAAATGCAGACACTTCTAATATTGCAATATGGTAGTTGAATAATCATCTTGAAATGTGAAACTTTAAAAAATTAATTCAAGAACCACTTGTTGTGTTTATTTTGCAGCTTGTCGGGTTGTCCCCGTAAGAACATGGCACCACCAGAAGGTAATAACATTTGTCAAGTTTTTGCCACATAGACGTTAGGGCTGGATCAATATATCGATATACCGATATGTATCGGTTTTCAGCAGCGTATCGAATATCGATACGCAAACATGCTGTATATCGCTGTACCCGTTTTAAACAACTCAACCTACTGTTTTCGTTATAGAAATAGGAAATTCCAAACAAAAATTATTCTAAAACATTATTCAAGTAAGAGCATTTCCAAAAGCGATGTTTAATGAAAACTGTGTCACCTTGTGGATTAGAAATGACGTACATTTAATCCTTTAAACACATACAGCTAATTTATTTAAAAATGGACTGAAAGCAATTCCTCTTAACTCAAGTTCAGACAGGAAATATTCACAGAACCCTTCTCATTGAAGTTGCTTTGATATTGTTTAAACTTACCTTTGACTTCTCATTCTTGTATTTTAGTTGTTGCCTTGCACGAAAGCCTTGCCAGGTAAGTGTTTATTTTGTATAAGGCCAAACAAAAAATATGTATATTTAGGGTTACCCAACCAACCCTTATATTTTACCATCAACCCTAAAAAGTTTTCCCCACTCTTCTACGAAAAAAAAAAAAAAAAAAAAAAGTATTTCGATCTCAGACTCCAGTTCCAGCCATCCATATTTTAGAGTGAAAGACACTAAAAAAACTGACCCTTTTTTTTTTTGCCAATGTAACCCTAAACAGACATATTTTTTTTTAGCCTGAGAAATTCAGAGGTTTGTATTCAGATGTAAATATTTAGATACAAAATGCACAATAAATAAGTGGCTATGGTAGTGTAGCTGTATATAGCTGTCCATCAGTCACATCAATTTTCCATATTTGGTATTTACCATTATCAGTTTATGATCCTACACTTAAACCTCTCATAATGTATTTTAAATTCTTTTTTCCTTTTGTTGATTTTTTTTATTGTTGCTCCCCACCTTGAAGATACCTGTAACTTTTCAAACACTTAAATCGTCTTTGGTATGATTTCAAATTCCTTTTGCCACTTTTTACTGGTAATAGGACCCTCTTAATTGACATAAGCTCTGCTACCTTTTTAATTAAGCAGGTGCCCCACCCCAGGGTGTACAGGAAAAGGCCACATCAATAGTACTCGTAGCACACACAGAAGGTAAGATTCACACAGATTATGCACTTTGCTAAAAGATTTAGATAGCTAACATACATTAATTGCTATAAGTGACTTATTTTTAGCAGCATTACTTAATTGACCTGCTATGAAAATGTGTATTTGCAACTTGTTTTAAGTGACTGAATTGTTGTTGTTATAAGTAACTTACCAGGTATATGATATAAAAAAATTTTAAATGAATTAAATTAGCTGATTAATATGTAACTCTACAGAATTGATTGACTTATTCAAGTGTCTGTCATCTTCTGCAAAATCTTGGCTTCATAAACTATATGATGAATGTAGAATCAGGGCATTAAGTTTGCGTTGAGCTTGTTAAGAGTTTGATCGAGTTTGATCCTCCGTCCTATTATAGTTTGTCTGGTTGTCCGATCGCTGCCATGGGAAAGTTAGTCAGCTCCACACAGGCAAACGCCAGAAAATCAGGTGAGTGAGATTTATTGATTGAAAATAAACTTGTATCTTAACAGTTTACAAATTATTTCATGTAATTGGTAAATAGAATCAAGATATCTTTATCTAATTGAATATAACAAAAAGGACTGTGGTGGGTTAAAGTTACAATGAACCCTCTACCAGATCTCATATTAATATTTGGAACTTTGACCCAAATCTCATATTAATATTTGGAACTTTGACCCAAAGAAAACTCAGGCCCTGTGAGCCTGTTGATAGGTTTGATAGATGGGCAGATCTGATGTAGATATATGAAAATGTGAATCAAATGCTGATGAGGTTTATGAATATGTAATTTATGGCTTATAAATATAATGCCACCGCATATAAATGTAAAATACACAAGTATAAAAGCTGAAAAAAGAAAACCCGATGTTGTTTTGGATTTGTAGATATATTAAAACAACCAAATTTGGGTTTGTATAGGCCTATATATTGTGTGGTTCAGTCATTATTTATCGAGAATTTAAAGTTAAAAAAAAAAAAAAAAAAAAACACTGATTGAGGACCACACAGTATATCTCAATTGAAAGTTCTTTTCTGTTGACAGTTATTTTTGTTTTAGATCCATTGTTACCGAGTCTATGCAGATCAATATTTTTAGATTTTGTTTATGATTCATGATTACCTTATGCATTTTGAAAATGTTGGTAGACTGACATGTTAGAGGACTAAATGGATTTATGATGATATAAAGTGTATGCCATATGATCTGCATAGGCTCGGCTCATCTTTGTTTTAATTTTTGATTTTTGATATTTCACCAACACAGAGCATGGCCGCCTTTAGTTTGTATCCCGATGGCTATTGTTGAATGGTCGTATAGTGGGTTCCTTTGTAGTTTTGATGGTCAGTGATTGTTTTAGCTTGATGTAAGTTTTTTTGTTTTTTTGTTTTTTATCGGTGTCAGGGCTCCATCTTGTTCTGCTTCCCAAAGAAGACGACCCCTCCAAGGCGGTACTTGCCACATGCAATGAAAAAGAGCTCATCCGATTGGCTGCTCAGAAGTGCAAATTATCCGACAAATCAATGAGTAGCTTGGCTGGACTGTCTGCCGCGGGTCGGTACCACTTCCATGTACACCTGGTGTTTGTGTTGACTCATCCGTATTCAGGAAGCATTCAAAATCATTATATTACTGAGAAAATGGGATTATCAACCTTAGGTGTTATTCAGATAAAACTTAACTTATAATCTGACAGCATTTAGATTGTCGTCATACTTAAATTTATTTCAAACTTTTTGATGTGGCAGATGAGTTAACATGGATTGTGAATATCTTGGATCTTTTTTTTTTTTGACAATCTTTGTGCCTGAATATGGGATGAGACGACATTGTACAATGTTTCTGGCTCTTAAGGCTCAGACTGTCATTGCCCAACCATACACCGTTTTCCTAGCAATCTGTAGCATCATCTGTCTCTGCACATGTCACTTTGTTTCTTTTGTGAATTCCTGCACATGTAGACACTTGTCATTTCAGCACATCCATCTCCGAACACTCTATCTTTATATCAATCATCTACACATAACCTGTAGTCATGTCAGCCAAACACCTATCAATAGAAGGGAATAGAATTTATAACCCTGATTGTAAAACCCCTGAATAAGTACTTCAAACATTTATCTTTTTCATCTTTACTCATTTGAAGAATTAATATTGTGGATTAGTTATATAGCTGTTGGTGATTTCATATCGTAATTACAAGTAGATATGGTTATTAGAACAATATTGGTATTCGAAACTCATCATTAAAAAAATAATTTCATTTTGGGCCATGGTGGCTGAGTGTAAAGATATCCCGACTTATTATCAAAAGCCTTCCACCACTTGGCCACAAGTTCAAATTCCATCTAGGGCAGTTACCAGGTACTGATTGCTGGTAGGTTTTTTCCTAGGGTGCTCCAGCTTTCCTCCACCTCTTAAACTGACACATCCTTAAATGACCCTGACAGTTTATGGGACATTAAACGAATCAAACAATACTATTTTGTAGAATAATAGCAGATATTAATTTTGATCAAGGAATCAAGAATGCTAGTATATAGTAGTCTTTGTCATTTAGTTTGTTTATCAGAAAATCCTGTTCAAACTTTTATCACCAACCAAATAATTAGTTTTCAATAATTCTTGCTTCTCCATTAGCTATATATAGCCTCATCATTAAATTTGACTTTTCCTCAATATCAAACTTTCTAATTTCATCATTTCATGAGCTCTATTTCCCTATTCTAGCCTGAGAAGTGCAACAAGGGTACATACATGTATGTAAAGCTGTTTAGGGTTACAATTTGGAAATGTTTCAATCATGTTTTGTTCATTACCAAATCTTTGATCGATAAGAGTTGTTTGTTATCATCTTCTTCTGTTTGCATGCCTTTTATAAACCCTTCACTTGTTCTGTTTCCTGTTCTTTTTCTATTTGCATGAAAAAATGTATGAATTTTCACATATTGATAGATAAGATTTTACTTTCATTCTCGTTTAGATCATTTAACGTAATGAGATGTTTTCATCAAAAGCATGTGCTCTAAGATAAAAAGTGTTTTAATTACAATTTGAAAAGGTAATTCAGATAAATTTCTCCTTGAATGATTGCTATTTTTAATCTGATAATAATGATATTAGATGTTGAAATGAATATTATTTTCATATAGATAAAGCAGCTAGTTTACCCTGTTTTCGGCAAACATGTGTTTTTATTTACAGTCAAATTTCATTCCTTGAAATCAAAAGGATTAGGGAAAACATCTAGCTTGGTCCAGAGGATTTGCAATTTTTTTTTAAATATGTATTTTCAAAAAAGTCATGCTGAAAATTAGATATTTTCATCTAAAAATTAGATATTTTCATCTAAAAATTAGATATTTTTATCAAGTTAACAAATGTGATTGTAGTAGAGTCATCAGCCTAGTAAATAGTAACGATGTCGAGGACAAGTCACATGAATTGTTTTGTATATGTGAAGTTTGACTGCATCTCTTGACACAGTGTTGCTCTTTGTTAACGAAGTTTGAAATTTAATGATTATTTTGAAGCACAATATTTCGCTGGCTGTTGAATTGGTTGTTATGAGTTTTGTTTGATTGTTCTACACCAGAGACGGACAGAGTGCTGCGGCCAATGATACTGACCAAACAGCTGGAGCTTCAGAGTATTGACTCGGTGGTGTCAACCTCCACGCCACGAGGCAATCTGGCTAAGGAATTGGAGAAGTATAACCGTCCAGAACTACAGGGGGCACAAGCGGCCCCTGCCCCTACACTCAACCTTGGACAGATCACTGCCCCAGTTGAACAATCGAGTCCACCAGAAAGATCTACCACACCCCCGCTTCCCCCGGCCAAACCCAAAGTCATGAAACGGGACTCCGACCGTCCTAATATCCTACGACGACCGAGTTTTAAGTCACAGAAATCATCATCAAGCAGTAGTGTAACATCTCAATCATCGTCTACAAATAGTCTATCGAGGAGTTCCTCCAGCACCTCTTTAGAAGGAAGTGACTTCATGAACAGTGTTAGTGACCTTCTTGGCAGGAAAAAAGTGCCCGCCGGTGGGGCGACGTCGGCCAATGTAGCGTTTACCAGGTCTGTTACGACGTTGACAATTCCTAACCCCCTGATGGCCAAGTCTAAAACTCTCACCCCCGGATCTATACTCAATGCCTCAGTCAAAGCTAGACCCCCCACCAAACCCACGATCAGCTCCATATACGTCAGCCCCTCAGGACAAACTATCAATGTCCCTTCAGGCTACGTTTTACTTCCTCAATACAAGAAAAATTAACTTCACTCCTCATTAAGTACAGAGTTGGGTATTTACAATAAGCTGTCGTTTGAATAACTTCGGTTTATTTGGGGTAAAAGATAAAGGAATGTCTTTCTCCTGAATAAACTGGACTTACAGGACAGTGGAAGCTATAGGGAACTGTCGAGTAGCTAGTTATTTTGTCGGGGACAATATTTTTCGTGATTTCGCAAGACATTGCTATAATGGGGAAAATTTGATCCAAGATTACCCATTATGCTAGATTGACAAAATTTAAAACCATTTGAATTAAAATGTCATCCTGAAAATGTTATCTCACGGAAATAGCTGGCTATATACTATATCAGTAATGTCCTTATAATATTGATTCCTATTTAGTTAAATGTTACGAGGGTTCTGATTTATAATATCACAGAGAAACTTGGTAAGCACTGCTGTAGGTAGTTCCCTATAGTTTTTAGAGAACCTTTTACACCCATATCCTAATAGTGGATCTGTCCTTCTATAGTCATGGGTCATACTATTAGTGTTTATAGGAGTGAAAAGGTTTATTATTGCCTAAATGATATCAATTGTGAACTGTTACTGACTTGAAAAATTTCGCAAAAGAACTTTGGTGAGTGTCTGGTGTGTAGGCACAGATACATGTGGACAGTATTAACTTTCTGTGTAATATATGTGTACAATAAATGTATTAGATAGAAAACAAATATTTCATTGAAATCTTCTGATATACCGGTAAGTTTGACAGGATTCTCGTTGATATCTAGGTTATGGAATACTGGGAAAGTGTCCTCAAGGTCATAGTACAATGTGATTTATTCTGTTTTTGGGTATTTCAGAGTTATCTCCCTTATGCGTAGGTATGGATTCTTACATTTTTGTTTGTGTTCAACCTATTGATATTATGGACACACGCTGTAACAATTCATATCTACCTGAAGGAGAAGATAATGAATGAATATCAGATACAGAATAAGGTAGACAAAATCCAAATAGGAATTAATTACATGTTTGTTCAAGGTTAGAACAATCTTAAATAATACTTTTAATGGAGCGAGGGAGTTATTGTCATTCAATTCATTTTCAGAACGTAATGAATCTGTAGGTATTTGATTTTTTTTTTTTTAACCTGAGATGTAATACAATTGGTCATTATTGTCGTTATCGATGGAAATTATTCAGAATGGTCATTCCTATGGGGTAGAGTAGAATAGGGCATTTTAAGGATAAATGCTTTAAGTTTTACCGTAATTTGTTATTGTTACATCTGTTTATAGAAGTCCAGCACTTCTACACCTTGTTAATTACCAGGGCAAGTCCTCTGGCGTTATTCTAACTTTACAACTGTTTTCTAATTAAGATCAACTTATTATACATTTTAAAGTAGAAAATGGGTCAAATAAAATTAAGTCATATATAATTATACAATTTATACTTTTAAAGATATTTTTCAGACATGTTAACTTGCAAGTTCAAGGTCATGTTTGCTTGATGTCGGTTTGGTTTTGAAGGTGACACCAGTATCATCTGAATCGTAAATAAAATAAAACAGTGAAAAATCTTTGTTCATAGAAATGAAAAACACCTTAGACATTTAGTTTTGATATTCTTGGATTTCAGGCATTTAAGTCCCTGCAAGCCCTGCAATTATTTTGGGTTTGTTAAATAAAATAATATATATATAAAAAAAAAAGAATATAATAATCCTCAAAAATGAAATCAATAATCCAAATTAATTTGGTATGTCCTAGACTCTATTTTTATGGAATTCAGCTTCTATGTACAGATTGATGGAATTGTAAATTTCCAGGATATTAAACTCCAATTTCTACTTCCAGGTGTGGGGACTTAAATGCTGACAGGTAATTAAAGTTAAATTTATCTACATGGTTTCCGTAACCATGGCCACACCCAGGATTATCTCCCCTAGATATTATCTCCCTTATTACTAAGTAGGGGAGGTTTATACAAATGGAAATTAACTGAGGAGTTTTAATTTTCTTGATTTACCGCAACTGATGAAAGTTTATTTTACCCGTATATATAATTTTACCATAGTTACAGGGGAGATAACTGGGTGTCAGCCATTGTTAGTACTCCAGTACTATGTGGAGTGTCCCATCATTAATTGTTGTCACTCCCTTGGCAGTAGTCACAACAGATCAGTGGTTCACCACTCTATGTTGTAGTACATGTTGTAAATATTGTGAGAAAATAAAACATTGTTATCGCTCAACTGTCTTTTAGTTTGCTTTTTCAACTTTTTGTTTTGTTTTATTATCATTTTTCTTTTTTGAGTTTTTCTTTCTTCTGTGCGTGCCTACTTTTGTTCATCCTCTCCTCTCATTTGTCATCCATTTCAGTTCTGTATATTTTGTTTTTTCTGCCAATTTTCCCTGCTTCCTTTCTTGTTGTGGTATGTGTTGTAATAACCCACAGTTGATAGATCCAGAGATCAAAGGAAAAATCTGTAAATAATGTAGAATGCTTAAAAATGGTGGAACTTTAAAGGTGGGTTGGGTGGGCTTCAAACTTTTAGAAACAAATAGGTTTATAGTACAGTATAAAAGGTTTCCATAAAGAGGTACCTAAGTGACTCTGGATCTATCACTGCCTTGTATGTTTGAGAACATTTATAGAAACTTTACTAAAACTACATCGTAACAATAATGCTGATATCATTCTTCATCTCCATGCTCATTATTGCATGAAAATACATTGCTGATACCAAGTCGCCTCTCTTGCATGGCCATCTTAGATTATCAGGGGAGCCCGCTAGTAACCATGACAACGAAGCTCGTTCTGAAAGTCCAGACTTTATCAGGATCAAGACGGAAAATAAAGAGAGTCTTCAGTGTCCTACTGTTGGATGTGACGGATCGGGACACATAACAGGAAATTATTCTTCCCACCGAAGTCTATCAGGGTGCCCATTGGCTGATAGAGCCACGGTACAAGCCAATCAGATTGAATTAAAGTAAGTTTTGACCAATAGCTATAATATGATAGGTCTCCATAGTGACGGGTCATTCTGTCAGTGTTCTCCTTTCCTTGTGAGCTTTCTGATTGGTCGATTAGTGACTGTATACCCTGTTATCCTGCATGAAATGCAAGAATGCTGCTGCATCATTCTCATTTCATTTTATTATACCATCATCATCATCTTCATCATAACTTGTCTTGTTCATGTTTTTAAAAGGTTGCATAAACAAAAAATCAAAGGTTTTAAGGAACTGATGATTAATAGTGAAATGTTTTTTGGATAAAATATGTGTTTATTATGAGTTGTATGTATAGTCTTAATCTTTCTGTAAAAACAAAAACATGTATGGGGTTCATGTGCAATTTATATATGATCACATTCATAAACTTGCAGGCTTGTTAATTCCATTCCCTATACTTCTTGTTTGTGTAGAGTCTAGTGGCTGTCTGGTGATGACTAGATCTATATCATCAATGTATGAAGGACCCACAGCAGAGTCCATGTTTTGGTGACCTTTGTTCTAATTCCAGCCCCTCTGATTGGCTAGAACTTGGGGTATCAGAACATGATATGCTGTTGTTGGGACTATGACATATGTACAGGGAAAGGAATTATCAAACCAGATACCAAAATTAATTTATAGTGAGACACATTGGGTGAAAGTAATTCAATTCATATAAACTCTGAAGCAGTGACAAACTTTGGCCAGTCGGTCTTTTTTGTTGATACTTTAAAGTGATAACTTGTTCTTTGAACCATTTCTAGATTGTATCAAGTCGCTATAAAACAAAATGGTACATGCATGACAGTGGTATACATGTCAATGATTATGTCTGTAAGTCTATATAAATATTGAAAATAAAATCTTCTTAATGTATGTTTTCCATTCCTTGGTTTGTATATATATGGTTGGAAATTGAAGGATATATCCTTAGTAAAGTTTTTCTTAGATGTTAACATCATGACGTTTGAACAACAATGCGCTAGTTACTGTAATACTCCAATTATTGGTGTATGAATTGTATGCCTGTAAACCACTATCAACCTAACAGATGTCCAACCCCGGGCTGTGACGGCTCTGGTCATGTGACCGGTAACTACGCCTCCCACCGAAGTCTGTCCGGCTGTCCACGGGCGGCCAAACTCAAAAAGATCCTTGGTAAAGAAGGTGACAGGAAAGAGGATGAGCCACTAAGGTAAGACAATATACATATCTTTAATGGAAGCCGTCGTCTGGTGACGATCTAGTCTTGGGACTATTTTCTTATCCTCTATGTAGGTAGAAAAACTTTCTGTAATTGCTCATTGAAAATCTGTTATAAAACAAACCCACTACTGTAGCATGTTATTGGAAAGCCACGGTTGGTTGCCCTACACTACAAAGAGCAGTGTAGCATAGCTAGTGCAATCAACTGGGTGTGATACGATGAAATTCATGAACTGAAACAGCTGATCTATTTTAAGGATGACCTGGAAATCTACATTTGGTTGTTATCAATAATTTATATAGAATCAAAACATGCTATCTGTGTTGGGTATGTATTAATTTGGGACTCGACTTTTCATCGAGCAATTGTACAGAAGGAAATGTAACAGAGAGATAACAGTGTCCTGGTGATGGATTGGTTACTGGTGGTCAGGTGACGGGCCGTATATATACATGTATAGCTTGTGTTTGTCAACTTCACATAGGTCTGCTTACCTACCTATAACTAGACAGAGTGCTTAAAAATAACATGAATTAACTTACCCTGAAATACCTATAAAGCAAGATTAATTTCAATTATTGGCATTTTGAGAATTCATTATTTCTACACCAAGGTTATGGTGTGTCATACACCAAACACAGGTTATTGTGATGGTTACTGTGGCCTATATTTTATCCTTTGACCTCAATTAAAAAGATGTTCGGCTCTAAAAAGAAGTGTGCAGAGTTCATTACTATGAGTCGCTAAGGCATATCTATAAGAAAATATGAGTTCATCTAGTCTGCGTGCACAGCTTAATTAGTGATCTAGTGAGATTGACTCCACAGTCTCAAAAATAATGTTTTGTCTCACATAGGTTATGTACATAACATAAACAGAAAAATATGCTTTAGAATTATGAAGGTCAACAAAATCTACAATAATCTGATGCTTGATTGAGTGGAATTTGATTAGATTGAATAGCTATATGAATTACTATCTAATACATGTACTAGTAACCTTAACCTTGACTAACCTTGAATGATACAACTCACTTAAGATGAAGAGGTGCTTTCTATTTCAAAGTTAAGTTTGTTTTAAATCAAATTAAAAAGTATTGAAGATACAAATGTTTAACAAGGTCAATGACATCTTTAATATATATTTTGAATTGTGAATTAATTTCGATTATTTTATGCCATTAATCACTGATATGAAGATGTTTTAAAGAAATTGTATCAATCAGTTCTATAGCTTAAGGAAGGACTGTAAACTCACGCATTTTCATGCTTGATTTTTGCATATTTTCGTGGAGAGAAAAAAAATCATCGAGAAAATAAATATGGGAAGCTGTGAAATTGTTTCACATACAACAAGTACGATAGAATCAAAAGAGTCTAGATCACGAAATTAAATTGTTGTGATTATAAGTATTTAGGCTGAAAAATACAGAATTATGCAAAAATAAGTTGGTTAACAGTTACTGACCAGGATTAGGAAATTGATAGAAAGAGCCTTGCTTACTTACACTGATATTTTAAAACTTGGTCGCTTGGTTGCATGTTTTAACTTTCCAGCAAGTCGCCCCTAAGCCAATAGACTGTAGACTTATTAACACAATTTGCTTGTAGATGTCCAATCCCTGGGTGCGATGGGACAGGTCATGTGACCGGAAAATATTTATCTCATCGCAGGTACTTGAGTGTCGAAATCTTCCGTGGTCTTGTAAATGTTTGATTGTCATGTGAGATGTCAGTGATTCCTTTAGCACCTTCCTTTGGTTGCATGAACTTTATATCCATTTCTATACTATTTCATTCTGTTGATGCATTGCGTTATTTACTCCATTGTTTCAGAAGTATACCCAGTGATTTATGTTGTAAATTTAAAATGCACCACTTTTAAGTTCAGGACTTTGCACAAGTTGTTGTTCTTCAGGATACTGCATCAGATTTGTGTCCTTTTATCAATTCTGTATTACCTAATATTTATTTCTTACTATGCTCGCCAGCCTGTTTTAATCTGGTAATCCACTAGGATACTTATATTGTCACCCATGCATGGACTGGCTGTCCAGATTCGGAAGCCACACAGAATAATGTAGATCTGAATTTCAACAACTTTTTCTTTTCTTTTTCGAAATTCGTTTTATGGTTAACATGTAACTCTGACACACTATATCATCTCATTAGCGTTAAATTTTCTTTTGTCTTCAACACAATGGATCCGTCTCCTGATGTTGCTGTATTCGAACAGTACTAAATTGGTGAACATTGACAACCCTACCATTAATTAAAGTTAAGGGATGCTGTATATATATATAGAATCTTACTGTCTAACACTTGTGACTATGTGATATGAATTTTAACAAGCTCAGTAAAATATTTGATACCAATTACCTAAAGACACGTGGCATATCAAATTGTTGAACTCGTTTGATAAGATTCTGTATTTCTTACTCTTCTTCTTTCTTTCATCCTTAGAGTTATTTGAAGAGTTTATTTGTTGTATTTCTGAGAGAGTTATGTCTCAAACTTCTTTCATGATCAAAATTTGGATGTTGTATATATTTCTTCATCCTTTCAACACAAGCCAGTGAAATTCACATAAGTATCCATTGGTAAATCCAATCAATTTTTATTCAATTTTCCTTCAGCACCTTTTGCCTGTGGATATTTTTAGTTTGATATATATATATATATAATTTTATTTTTCAAAGTGAATGTACATTGTTTTTCTAATATATCCCAAAGATGTTGCATTTTCCATGCATTGTTTGAGATGTGCATTTATCAACTTTTACAGTTCATTTACTTAGCATTGCATGTCATTATTTTACGTATATTTTAGAATACATGTAATGCGTTATTTCTAAATTGAATATCGAGAAGAATATGTAATGGGCAATCATTCAAACTTACCAATATATTGTGAACATTTTAGTGATAATCTTAGTTTTAATAGCATGTTTTGTACACAAATTAATGTGCTAAGTTATGATTATGATAATTGTATTTTCTGTATATCCTACAGGCATTTAAATAAAGGATAAGAATTCATTATTGCACTAACATGATTCAGAATGCTTTTGCGCAAAAATTAATTTTGCTAAAATAGTATATGTTTTACTAAAAACAATCAGATTTATATTGACCGATTAAAGAACAATGGGTTTTATTGGAGACAGGAAGTGGTATTCACTAGTGTGGTTTCCTATCAATAGAGAATAGTTTTACTATTGTGTGTGGCTCCCTTAAGTTCTATAATTGATATGTAAGTGATGTGTTGTTTACAGTGCCTCAGGATGTCCCCCTTGTAGTCAGTAATTGATATGTAAGTGATGTGTTGTTTACAGTGCCTCAGGATGTCCCCCTTGTAGTCAGTAATTGATATGTAAGTGATGTGTTGTTTACAGTGCCTCAGGATGCCCCCCTTGTAGTCAGTAATTGATATGTAAGTGATGTGTTGTTTACAGTGCCTCAGGATGCCTCCATATAGTCAGTTATTGATATGTAAGTGATGTGTTGTTTATAGTGCCTCAGGATGTCCCCCTTGTAGTCAGTAATTGATATGTAAGTGATGTGTTGTTTACAGTGCCTCAGGATGTCCCCTTGTAGTCAGTAATTGATATGTAAGTGATGTGTTGTTTACAGTACCACAGGATGTCCCCTTGTAGTCAGTAATTGATATGTAAGTGATGTGTTGTTTACAGTGCCTCAGGATGCCCCCCTTGTAGTCAGTAATTGATATGTAAGTGATGTAATATTTACAGTGCCTCAGGATGCCCCCTTGCCAACAAACACAAACTACAGAGACAATTGTTAGCCAGCTTGGATGGTCAAGATCCGGAATTAGCCAAGTCACTCAAAATGGATGGTGTTGTGTAAGATTTTTTTTTCTATTAGCTTACAGACATATCCTGCAATCTTTTCAGGTCCATTTTTCACACCAATACTTATTGATTTAAAAATAATGTGAAAGTATGGGAAAAGTCAAAATAAGAAGTAATTTTAGAACAAATGAAAAATTTAATACATTTAGTACCAGGTAGCATTTAGTCATAAAAAACAGACTGACACTAAAAAACTAAGATCGAAAAGTACAGCATGAAAATGAAGTATTTGTAATGTTCAAACTTTTATTGTTTTCTTGGTTAGAGTTGAACTATGAATAAAGAGGCAACTGATTTGGTTTATACATTATTGTACTGCTGTCACACTGTCGTAAACAGATATAGTTTTACCCATGAAACACTTTGAAAGCTGCAAACCATAAATGATAGTGCCTACGAACATATTCATTTTGTGCAGAGGTTTGTAGGAAAATTTCTACCTTAATACAGAATGATACATATATGTACTTGACCCAGTTTGTGTAAGATTGGTGGTGTTTTGTTTTAGGTGCCCTACCCCCGGCTGTGATGGATCTGGACATGCCAACGGTAGCTTCCTCTCTCATCGCAGTCTCTCCGGCTGTCCTAGAGCCACTCAGGCGATGAAAAAGGCCAAACTTAGTCCTGCAGAGTTAACCAACCTCCACATGAAACTACAGAATGGGGAAGGTACACATCTTCTGTGACATAATATATATATCTCTGTTACAGTGAAACACAGTTATAATGAACCTTTGGGGACAAAGGAAATCACTGTCATAAGCTTATTATACGCTTATTACAGATATTATATACTACCCTTGATGGGGACGAAAATTACTGTGATAACAATGAATTGTAAACAAGTTTATTATAAACAGGCTTTATTGTGTACATGATTGTAGCTGTAAGGGTTTGTCATCAGATAGTGCATTAAATATACTGATCATTTTTTGACAACTAAAAATGTTACGATCATCTTGACTTAATGATGACAAGAATCTATTGTAAAATATATTTGTTATTCTGAATTATAACTTTGTATTATTGAAGACACTAACAATGCTGTTGATATGTTTCCTATACAGATTTAGAGGACGATGAAGAATTCCAGCAGATGGATGAAGAAATATCAGAGCTACGAACCTCCAATATGGCTATTGAGTCCAAAGTGATCAAACTGCGATCAGAGGTGTCCAGCCTTGAAAACCAGGTCCACCAGGAGGAGAAAGAAAACACAGCTATTGCCCAACAAAATGAAAACCTACAATCCTACCTCAGCACACTCAAGAAGGAAATTCTCGGGGTGCTAGCCAGTCGCAATATACCACATCTCAACCCAAGCCTAGTGAATGAGGACAATCTGGAGGCGTGTATCAGCCAGCTACAGAGTGTGTACGCTAGTCGGTCTGGGGATAGTAGTGTGTTCTATAACACTGTAAATATTGCTGTCTCAGAAATACAGGTCGCGTAATCTTTCAGCTCTCTCAGAGGTACATGTGGCTATGTCACTTTAACTTCTCCCAGACATAAAATTGCCTGAATCTCCTCCAATTCTCTCAGAAATAGGTCACTTGGTTTATAATCTCAAGTTTTTTTCAGAAAGAGATATACTTTAAGTTTCGACATTATCTCAGAAATATAAATGACTTAACTTCTTCAAAATTTCTCAAATACATGTGGGTAGATCTGCTCAGACACTTGTAGTGCGAGATAGGAAGCATGGTATAAAACTTTGCTTGACTTGATCTATCAACTGTCTTTAAGATACAGGGTGCTAACTCTATAACACTTACACTTTGTTGTGAGATGTACATACTTGATAGATTTAATCATCTCGAGTGCAAGAGGCTTCTATTGTTGGGCATAGCATTGCTTCATTTTGAGAAATGTATTTCCCAGTTTGACCCAGTATATGGTGATCATTAATTAAGATTAGGAAAGTGTAATGAAAACATTGAGAATTCCCTTTCCATTAGATAATACATTTATAACAGGAGAGGAGAAAATGTAGTTGGCCAGACCAAGGCTTGAACTCGGGACCCCTACACATTAGCCAAATGCTCTACCGATTGAGCTATGTAATACCTGGTCACTGATGCTCGACCTCGTCCTGCTACACATGTAGCAAAACTGGATTACAGTGATGCTGTGGTCATGATTGTGTGGCCTTGAGTATGTTTTATATGCTGAGTTCAACATTATAGATTACTCTGGGTAGTACACGAAGGAGAGATTTAGTTTACGAGGACTTGTAAGTAGGATTACTGTCTATAGATATATCCCGAGTACCTCATCAGTACATGTATAACCTAAATTAGCGTGACTGCCAGACTTGTTCATCCATAAATCCATTGTTGTAAAACAGAATACTGTGTATGTGGTGCTTCATCATGATCATGTGATACCTTTCCTCTAAACTAGTAAAGGGACATAATCCATACTTGGTCAAGTGTGATCAAGGGAGGTAACCCATCATGATTTATTCATCTTAATTTATCCATCACTTTAAGCTTAAATGTTATTAATTTTCTCTTTACTTTCCTTTTTTAGCATTTGCTTTAAGATATAAGTTACCATTATTGTCGCCCTGGTGAAAAATATTAAACTTTCCACCCCACCTGATGAAATGTAAGTTAATAAATATTTAGGACTATCCTCTATTTTCTATACCAGATACTAAAATAAAATGTCTACCTGGTAATGATGTCAATGGTGAAATGACCGATTATCATGCATATATACATCTTCTCTCAATATGTTATTCATTTAGTTCTGAAGGGATCATATATTGTTATCTGTTTAAATTTTAATCATCTTCTTATTTAATAATTTATTATACTGATCTCGAAAGGAGCTTCATCAATTCAATAATTTATTTTACTGACCTTTTAAGGAGCATTCCACTTTGAGTCTGTTTCTATTGTGTTATTTATTGGGTGTTGTGTTGTTGTTGTTGTTGTTTTATTTATTAATGCTACACATATCATTGTCATTTTTATGATGAATTTTGCTTGTGCTTTTATCTGGAATTTTTTATAGCACATATAGTAAGAGTACATTTCTCACTATAATAAAGGATTACACTGCGACGACTTCTAAGGACGAATAAATACTGTATGTACTAGTAGTTAAATTTGTTAAACATTTGGAAGGTCTGGGGTTTACATATCCCTGCTATATACAAATTTTCTTTTAGCTGTAATTAATCTGGAGTTACCTAATGTAAGCAGTCATTTACATTGATACTTAATATCAAGTTAGTCATCACATTGAAGTTAGCCATGTTTTTATATCTATTTATTTCCCTTAGTTCTAATCAATTAACTTATTGTAAACTGTCATTTAGGAGAAACATGTAGGTATAAATTGACACTAATGGTAGTGATGACCTCCAAATGGTAGTGATGACATTCATGTGGTAGTGATGACCTCCAAATGGTAGTGATGACCTCCAAGTGTAGTGATGACCTCCAAATGGTAGTGATGACCTCCAAATGGTAGTGATGACCTCCAAATGGTAGTGATGACCTCCAAATGGTAGTGATGACCTCCATGTGGTAGTGATGACCTCCAAATGGTAGTGATGACATCCATGTGGTAGTGATGACCTCCAAATGGTAGTGATGACCTCCAAGTGTAGTGATGACCTCCAAATGGTAATGATGACATCCATGTGGTAGTGATGACCTCCAAATGGTAGTGATGACCTCCAAATGGTAGTGATGACATCCATGTGGTAGTGATGACCTCCAAATGGTAGTGATGACATCCATGTGGTAGTGATGACCTCCAAATGGTAGTGATGACCTCCAAATGGTAGTGATGACCTCCAAATGGTAGTGATGACCTCCAAATGGTAGTGATGACATCCAAATGGTAGTGATGACCTCCAAATGGTAGTGATGACCTCCAAGTGTAGTGATGACCTCCAAATGGTAGTGATGACCTCCAAATGGTAGTGATGACCTCCAAATGGTAGTGATGACCTCCAAATGGTAGTGATGACCTCTAAATGGTAGTGATGACCTCCAAGTGTAGTGATGACCTCCAAATGGTAGTGATGACATCCATGTGGTAGTGATGACCTCCAAGTTGTTTTTAGCTATTTATTGACCGTACTCTCCATTAAATAAGGCACGAGTTGTATAGTAGAGTGCAGTCTGTGTTATGTATCCTTCCAGCCCTTTTGCTGTGTCGTTTGGCCTTAGTTTGATGTTTTACATTACCATATCATTTGTATTTTAATGCTTGCCACTTGTTATACTTATCAATATTAGAGTTGTAGGTGCAATTGTTACTAAGTTTGTTTTTAATTTATATTTTTGTGAAACATTCAAAATATTGTTATGAAAACTCCAAATTATTTGTGAGTTTTTTTTACTGCATTGTGTTCAGGGAATATCTTATGAGTAAAAGAAGTCACAATCATTCCTTCTGAACCAACATACGAGTTCCAAGTAATTTCAATCATTCCAAGTGGATCCATTTCTGTTGCATTCATAGAAGAGTTATCCCCCTTTGGAGTAGGCATTGGTGATTTAAACTATATAGTTACATCACCAATTTGTGTCTATATTATACATATTAAAATTAATTTCCAGAATGCAGGGATCCTGTAGTTCCCTGTACCAAGGGTACCATATAAGGTTAAAAAGTGCCATTTTTCCATTAGAATCTTTCTGCTGTGTTTTGAAGTAGTGTATGTTAGTTTTGTTTCCATAAATATTTTGCTCTGTTGTTGCTTCACAGTGAAGACTTATGGTGATAACATATTGATATATATAAGACATTTATGTATATAAATTCAAATCCTTTACATATGTGTATTACATTCCCACCATTTATTTAGAATTTAAAATTTTACATACCTCAAACTGAAAGGCTTATTTTGATATGCGAGAAAATGAATGATTGAGTTTTTCACCCAAAAGTCATCCCATGTGTAAATCTTGATCATTTTTCATCACATAATTCTCGAGATGTTACTTTTGTAAGATGTCAATTGAACTGCTGTACCAGGTGACTGTCGTCTGCTCGGTCAGTATCGTGGTGCATGCTGGTCCTAATTCTATAAGCCTTACATACTTGCCTTACATTTTGATACTTAACTTTAGATCACTGATGGCCAAACAAGTTCTCCAAATTCGTTTGTTAAAATTAAACATGATTACGTACAGTAAGTCTTGTTATTAGAACTCGGAAATAATTGGTAGTTCCCTCCAGGTAAATCTCATTATCAGGTTGTAATATATACAAGTAGATATTCAGATAGGATTGTAAATAGATAATAAATCAAGCGAAGATGACTGGATTAATTATTAAATGTTATTTGTACACCCACATGCTTTATTTAAGATGAAAGTCAGGTGTGTGAATGAGTGAATGTTGTATCATCTACATTAATTGACTGTAAATATGTAACGTTCCCAGCGACAACCATTCCAACATGTTATGAGTGTGCTGCAGTTGTCTCCCCTGCTAAGGCTTTGTAAACTTAGCATGCCTCATCAGATGGTCAAGTGAACCAGTTAAACAGTGTTGTGTCAGAAATGTGCAATATTTTATATAATTGTAATAAATGCTTTACATTTTCAAATGTGTTGCCCTTCACTTATTGGCATGTAAGATCATAAAAACAGGATCAAAGGAAAAATTAAACAACATTTGAACAAGTCAGTATTCCTTAGAATGTGTCACGATTTTGATGCTTTGCCTTGTTGGATCAGGGTAACTGCAGTAACTATATTCAACAACTAAATGTCATGTGGCTTTTAATACTTCTTGGAATGTTGCCTGGTCAGGAAACAATGTAACAATACACATACAAATTCAAATAATAGTGATAATCCTTTTCTAATTTCAATGTTGGGAATTTTGTCTTTTGTGTACTCTCCAATTTTACAAATTAAAAATTCAATATTAAATTTCATGAAATAATTTTGATGATGTGAAATTCTTAAACAACCTTGTGTCCCATCCACAGGCAAAGAATTATAGAATGGCAAACAAAATAAAGAACAATTTTAACTGCAAAACTTTTAATGTTCACACTGTACAACATATTTATTAACAATCACTGAAGAATCGGTTAGTGGAGTGTAGTCCTTGCTATATACACATTGTGTAAATACAGTACAAATGAACACCATTGTTTTACTGATCCACCCCCGAAATGTGTATGAACTCTTCCAATTATATAAGGCTGGAATAGTTCATTATGAAATTTCAGGGATGAATGAATTCAAAGAAATCCTGTAACTGTCCTTATCTAGTACATACAGAAATGAATCCTTCTCCTTTTCCGTTTGTTCTCCAATACGGAAAAGCCTTGGCACAAATCAATGCAAATTCATAATACATATTAACATGTATTAAGTAAAACTCATATAAATAAATATATGTATCTACAACTTAGGGATGCTGATTCAAAACCATTCCAATATTCATATGATCATAGATGTAGATTTCTTAATTCAATTAACTATAAACATAATTAACATATGAATTATCACTCCAGATTAGTGATCCATTCTTGAATTACAAAACCAACATGTAGGAACAATCGTCAGACACCCATATTTGAGAGCACAATTATACTCTTTGGTGCATTTATCACTATGATCAGTGAAGCGTAATGTAGTGCAATCAACCATGGGTCACCGACGATTGTAAGGGAAGGATATTTACGAAGCCTTCTATGCTGAAATTAAGAACCCATGAATATGTGTATCTGATACTCTGAATTTGTAAAATCCTCCTAGAAAGACAATAGTAGTGGAGAAATGTACAACATCATTTCACGAATGTTAAATTTCAAAAGAAATGAAAGAAACAAGTGAACAATTTATTGTGAGCTAAAGACCAAAACCAAAGCGATTATGATTTAGATATAGCAATCACTAATTAAGGTAAACCCATTCCTCTAATTGCATAGGCATGAAAGATCCTTGTATAGAAATGACATAATGTACACACAAAAAACCAAAAAAAATGCAATGTATAGAGAAATACAAAATGTATTGAACGTGGACCACACAAAAATGAAATTATAGATCAATTTCAAGTTGCAACGAATTAAAGAAATATTGATTTCCATATGATCCAATTAAAGGAACATTAATGGCCTATCATAATGTACATAATCACCATCGCTATCATAGCAATGGGGATGCTACTTCTCAAGCTAAATGCATGTCTATATCATCTATTGGTTCTTTCCTTTTCATTGAAAGAGAGTATATGTGTATAAAATGCATTTATAATCTTGTGGAGTCCTACTTGACACCAAACGAGGTTGATAAAACTACTTAAGAAGAAGAATGGTGCTTACAGGTGGGCTTCTCATCCGGCACATCGCCAGACAAATACATACACGCTATAACTGGTTCACCTTTAACTATTCTGTTTTGTAAATTACAGAGTTGCCTCCCGTGTGGGTAAGTAAATTCAACGTCATGTCATTATTTTGTGAGCAAAATAAATGTTTTTACGTCATTTTGCTCCCAAACACATGACGTCACAATCAATACCTACCCACAAGGGCAGATTTCTCTGTGATATGCAAATTATAGAATACCACACAGGGGTTTGGCATGAATTCCTAGCCCACAGCTCATGTTTTGTATATTGTAGCTAGATATATAACAGTGGGTTGGGATTTCCAGCTTGCCCCTGTGAGTGGGCAATTACATTGTATAACAGACAATAAATTTATATACATGTATATATAAATAGAAAGCATGCACATTTAACATAGACCAACAATACAATTATAATCCAATTAATGCATTATATTTTATCACTAAATTATATATACAATTTGTGTATGAATTAAATATATTTAATTTCCATTAAATGACATTATTAACAGACAAATATCACAGCTGGAAAATTCCCATCAATATATCTGCAAGTGTTTATGTTGTACACATTATGCAAGAAGACTGTCATGTAAACATCAAAATTGGTTTAAAAGCTCATGAATATAACTTATACTTACAGATATACTGATTTCTTCTATATTACGTAAGCAATGCTTCTTGACCTCCTATACTTGGTTGGAAATCAGGTGTGAGTTTGCTCTAGGTGATATTCCTTATAAATGTGGATGTGAAGGATATAGGGGTATCTTCATCATATGACACCCATGATCGAATACACTATACGCTTGACTGATGAGTGCAGCATAGCATAGTATAATATAGGTTTCTAGTGCAATCAACTGTGAGTCTCCAACTAAATGGTATTTATACTAGAGGCAAATCTTGGCTTTAACATCTTGTGGTGTATTTACATTATTTATTTTTGTTCTAAAACAAAATAAAATACATCTTCTTTCACTCAAAATTTCTTAAATTTGAAGAGACAATACAACCTGGTACTTATCTTTGAAATGCTGAACCTAAAATAAGCACATTGCACATACTATACACAGCATACTCGCTGTATATATTATCCTGTGTATTAGACAACGCATTGAAAATTAAAATTAAAAACTTTATAGGTAAATAACAATATATATAAATTCAGAGGACATTTTTTTTTACTGTAGACGTATATAATATAGTACAGTAGTCTTATAAGCACCGTTCACTACCAGAAATAAATGTCCTCAAAAATGATTGTGATGTTTAAACCAGTACTAGATAAAGAAAAAAATTAATAAATTTTGCCCTTAAGTACAGTTACAGTATTTGAGGTTCAGAGAAACATATCTCAATAGAAATCCTTTGACTAACAAATCAAATTGGGAAAGGAGACAGTTTAAATGCTTAAATAAGTTTTGGATTTCAGTATATTAAACAACCTGGCATTTTGATGCTCTTGAGATCCATGTTACACAGGATGTCCGAATATACAGACGTTGGGCTAAACAGGTTGTGGTAATAACAAGAGTCAGATTGTACAGTTGATCCGAATATATAGAAATTAGACATCACAGTAAGAGTCAGTTTAAACAGGATACCATAATACACAGGTCGGATTAATCCAGTTGTTATCTGTGGTTATATGACAGTGTCATAATTACCGTTATAAATGGACAGATTTGCATAATAAATGAGTGTGTTTTATGGTAATTAGACTTACCTTGATGTTTAATATGACACATCACTAAAACCTCGTTAACTATACAAATATGAAAGGATATGACAAATTAATGGCACTAGACTTCAGTAGAAAACAAAGATATCTTTTGTAAAAGTATTTCTAGTTTAGATTTAACGTGAACACTGAAGCACTAGAGTCATGACATACAATAACAACAATGTACTCGCTGCTGTTTATTGTCTTTGCAGAGATGTCTACTTGTTTGCTATTTACATAGTATATTATAATTATTAGCAAATGAAAAATAGATAAAACAACAAGAATACTGCTAGCATCTATGTAAGTCTCTCATTATCTACGTATACACATTTCATGAATGTATATATGTAACAGAAATGAATTTCTTCTCTGTTATAAGAGATTCTGAAAGATATTCCCCACTGATAACATTTTTTATCATGATTGTGTTTAGATCTGCAATATAACTGGTGTACAAATGCCCGCAACACATAGGCACACTAGCATGACTTGACTAGTGAGTAAGGGGAGATCACTCCAGTCTTACGTCATTCTCTGTAATACATGAGGAAGGCCTTCAGAGCCTCGGGAAGAGGCAGCAAGTCAATTTTCTCCTTCATGTAAGTTTTAATGCACTCTTTAGGAGCTGCGTCTATGTCTATACACTCCGTACCCAAGAACAGATCTGTCGGACTACCCTCCACAGGATTGGCCTGGGAGCACGATGGGCTCATGGCCTGCATCAAAAACAGGTCCTCTCCCAGCGATCCCATAGCTGATGTCTCGGAGAGAGAACCGATGCCAGAGGTCTCTGAGGTGTCAACACTGGTACTGGAGGAGTACCGTTGTTTATGTGGCGGACTGCCACTAGAGGAAGGAAGAGGAGGAGGGGGGAACATTTCAGTGAAGTCAAGTTCCATGTCCTCTTTATCCTCCAAGTCCTCAAGTGAACCACCACTTTTACTTTGTACTTCCCCCTTGTCCTCACTAATGTCCTCCACTAGTCCTTCATCAACACCATTACTTGTCATCCCTTCCTCCACCCCTTTATCATCCTTCCCTTCACTTTTTGTATTTTGATTTTCCTCTTCCTCTACCTCCTCCTCCTCCTCATGCTGTAAACTTGCCATGTGGTCCCGGTTTCTTTGTGCACTGAGCCGCGTCCTGACTTCATGAAGTCTTGTGGCCAGTTCCTGTAAAGTTTGATGGGCAGTGGCTCTATGTCTGATACTAGTTTCAAAATCTTCATCCTCCTCCTCATCTTCTTCCACCTCATCTTCCTCCACATCTTCCTCTATATCCTCCTCCATTCTCTGTCGAGCTGACTTTCTGCCGTTCCTCCTCCTCCTTTGTCTATCCTCCTCCTCCTCCTGTTCTTTGTCTGACCCAGAGATCTCCTCCTCCTCGCCTTCGTCTCTACATGAAAGACCCTGATGGTCTATAATGTTGTCCTCGTCGCTCTCATCACTTCCATCAAACTGGCCGAGGATCATCATTCCCATACTCATTGGCACCATGTTGATGCGTTTTCGTCTTTGACGTCTGGCCTTCTGTTTTTTGGCAGGTCGCTTACGGACAGCATTCAAAGATGGATGTTCCTTATAAATATTATTACGAATTATTTTCCTGATGCCATCTCGACAAATGCCCTGGAGGATTGGAATGCTCGCCTCCGCTGAAATACAAAAAAAAATTAAGTTGACACAATTTATTTTTCCCTAAAATCATATTAAGTTGACACAATTTATTTTTCCCTAAAATCATATTAAAATCTTCATTATCTTACTGAAGCACAACTAAATTGAATGTCATTATATTTTAACTTGATTGTTGAATTTACTTTGAGAAGAAATCAAGCTTGGCCAGTTTGAATATAACAGAATATGTCATTGCAATCCTAATTTGTAAGGATTTAGGAGTGTCTCTATTGGACGATATATTGCAGAGCACTATAAAGTGTGGATAATGTACGTAGGGGAGATAACCCTGATACACAGTGTAGGACAGTATGGCCGTTTTCGATTATACGGTTTGACTGGTTGGACCTAAGTGTTCGTTTATTAATTAAAGACGGACCTGGGGCTTTTACATTGTTTTCAGACGAGCCTAAGCAAAGCCCTCACAGGCCTGTATCAAAAACTGCAGGTCCGTCAAAATTTATACTTGAAATAATGACTTTAACCAATGGTCGAACCGGTTGTTCCGAATAAACGAAAACGACCCAGGTAAAGTGTATGATGTTGGACAGTACATGTAGTGTATGATGTAGGGGAGATAACTCTGATACACAGGTGTAATGTAGGACAGTACGCGTAGTGTATGATGTAGGGGAGATAACCCTGATACACAGGTGTAATGTAGGACAGTACACGTAGTGTATGATGTAGGGGAGATAACCCCGATACACAGGTGTAATGTAGGACAGTACACGTAGTGTATGATGTAGGGGAGATAACCTTGAGACACAGGTGTACAAATAGGAGATTTCAGAAAAGATGGCGTGACGTCACAGAAAGTTTACATCCGGGTCCTCAAAGGTACAAACACAGTATGGCGACTAATAAACCCTGATACACAGGTGTAATGTATGTAAGTACACATAGTGTATGACGTAGGGGGAAATAATTTCGCATCTCTGTCTGAAATCTCCTAGAAAGCTACCCTGGCAGTGACCTATCACCCCTAAATCTAAACCCTGATCCCGGCAGAAGTCAACTATTGTATTTAACTTTTATAAAGCTTTCCTATGAGGAGTTTTATGTTAAGGAATTCTTTACAGATAACAGGAATGTTTGTGAAATTGGGCCCAGTATGGTCAGAAAGAAATAGAACAGTCTTTAGTATGCAGAGGTTCTTTTTCATACATGTGAATGATGTATACTTACGTAGCTCCACCGTTTCATTAGAGTCTTCCTTAGTCGGACTTATCAGGGTAGCGAACGATACCGACATCACTCCCTTGGATTCCCAACTAGTCTCCCCAGTACGACGGATCTGTAAAAGCTACAAGGATGCATCATTCTTAATTAAATCCTGTTATAAGACTTAGTAGTAACAAAGTCAAACATATGTATGTATAATCTATAAATACACTGTACCATTTTCACAAATTTCATATGTGTACATACATATATTTTGTATAATAAAATGTATATACACACAGCATTTAGACATTAAGTACTATTGTACTAACTATCAGTTTTTCTAAATTCAAATTGCTCACATGTTCAACTGAGCTATCCATGAATCACACGAGTTTTTGCTGGTTTTCAGAAAGGCCATGCACACTTAACAGAACCAAATTTGGGCAGGCCTTGCATTAAATTATTCCACAAAGCAAGCCACAAATCAATTTGCAAAAGAAAATCTGATTTTCTTATTTTCAGTATGCATTTAGTTTGAGATAAGGGCTTCAAAAAGTGCTATAGGATTCTAAATTTTTAAATACAAATGGTGGAATCAAAAGAATATCATAATCTATATACATGTGGCATCACCAGTATGCCACTGACAGCAATGTTTATCTGATCATTTAGTGGCATCACCAGTATGCCACTGACAGCGATGTTTACCTGATCATTAAGTGGCATCACCAGTATGCCTCTAACAGTGATGTTTACCTGATCATTTAGTGGCATCACCAGTATGCCTCTAACAGTGATGTTTACCTGATCATTTAGTGGCATCACCAGTATGCCTCCGAGAGCAATGTTTACCTGATCATTTAGTGGCATCACCAGTATGCCTCCGAGAGCAATGTTTACCTGATCATTTAGTGGCATCACCAGTATGCCTCTAACAGTGATGTTTACCTGATCATTTAGTGGCATCACCAGTATGCCTCTGAGAGCAATGTTTACCTGATCATTTAGTGGCATCACCAGTATGCCTCTAACAGTGATGTTTACCTGATCATTTAGTGGCATCACCAGTATGCCTCTAACAGTGATGTTTACCTGATCATTTAGTGGCATCACCATTTTACCTCTGACAGTGATGTTTACCTGATCATTTAGTGGCATCACCAGTATGCCTCTGACAGTGATGTTTATCTGATCATTTAGTGACATCACCAGTATGCCTCTGACAGCGATGTTTACCTGATCATTTAGTGACATCACCAGTATGCTGACATATGCCACGTATGCCTCTGACAGCGATGTTTACCTGATCATTTAGTGACATCACCAGTATGTCTCTGACAGCGATGTTTACCTGATCATTTAGTGACATCACCAGTATGCCTCTGACAGCGATGTTTACCTGATCATTTAGTGACATCACCAGTATGTCTCTGACAGTGATGTTTACCTGATCATTTAGTGACATCACCAGTATGCCTCTGACAGTGATGTTTATCTGATCATTTAGTGGCATCACCAGTATGCCTCTAACAGTGATGTTTACCTGATCATTTAGTGGCATCACCAGTATGCCTCTAACAGTGATGTTTACCTGATCATTTAGTGGCATCACCAGTATGCCTCTAACAGTGATGTTTACCTGATCATTTAGTGGCATCACCAGTATGCCTCTAACAGTGATGTTTACCTGATCATTTAGTGGCATCACCAGTATGCCTCTAACAGTGATGTTTACCTGATCATTTAGTGGCATCACCAGTATGCCTCTGAGAGCAATGTTTACCTGATCATTTAGTGGCATCACCAGTATGCCTCTAACAGTGATGTTTACCTGATCATTTAGTGGCATCACCAGTATGCCTCTAACAGTGATGTTTACCTGATCATTTAGTGGCATCACCAGTATGCCTCTAACAGTGATGTTTACCTGATCATTTAGTGGCATCACCAGTATGCCTCTAACAGCGATGTTTACCTGATCATTTAGTGGCATCACCAGTATGCCTCTAACAGCGATGTTTACCTGATCATTTAGTGGCATCACCAGTATGCCTGTAACAGTTATGTTTACCTGATCATTTAGTGGCATCACCAGTATGCCTCTAACAGTGATGTTTACCTGATCATTTAGTGGCATCACCAGTATGCCTCTAACAGAGATGTTTACCTGATCATTTAGTGGCATCACCAGTATGCCTCTAACAGTGATGTTTACCTGATCATTTAGTGGCATCACCAGTATGCCTCTGACAGTGATGTTTACCTGTCCATTTAGTGGCATCACCAGTATGCCTCTAACAGTGATGTTTACCTGTCCATTTAGTGGCATCACCAGTATGCCTCTAACAGTGATGTTTACCTGATCATTTAGTGGCATCACCAGTATGCCTCTGACAGTGATGTTTACCTGATCATTTAGTGGCATCACCAGTATGCCTCTGACAGCAATGTTTACCTGATCATTTAGTGGCATCACCAGTATGCCTCTGACAGTGATGTTTACCTGATCATTTAGTGGCATCACCAGTATGCCTCTGACAGCGATGTTTACCTGATCATTTAGTGGCATCACCAGTATGCCTCTAACAGTGATGTTTACCTGATCATTTAGTGGCATCACCAGTATGCCTCTAACAGTGATGTTTACCTGATCATTTAGTGGCATCACCAGTATGCCTCTGACAGCGATGTTTACCTGTCCATTTAGTGGCATCACCAGTATGCCTCTAACAGTGATGTTTACCTGATCATTTAGTGGCATCACCAGTATGCCTCTAACAGTGATGTTTACCTGATCATTTAGTGGCATCACCAGTATGCCTCTAACAGTGATGTTTACCTGATCATTTAGTGGCATCACCAGTATGCCTCTAACAGTGATGTTTACCTGATCATTTAGTGGCATCACCAGTATGCCTCTGACAGCGATGTTTACCTGATCATTTAGTGGCATCACCAGTATGCCTCTGACAGCGATGTTTACCTGATCATTTAGTGGCATCACCAGTATGCCTCTAACAGCGATGTTTACCTGATCATTTAGTGGCATCACCAGTATGCCTCCGACAGCGATGTTTACCTGATCATTTAGTGGCATCACCAGTATGCCTCTGACAGAGATGTTTACCTGATCATTTAGTGGCATCACCAGTATGCCTCTGACAGCGATGTTTACCTGATCATTTAGTGGCATCACCAGTATGCCTCCGACAGCGATGTTTACCTGATCATTTAGTGGCATCACCAGTATGCCTCCGACAGCCAACAGATTCTTCATGTAGTTCTCGTGTTCTGGAGGACATGAAGCTCCGCAGTATACCCGGTCATACAGGCGACAGCTGGAGGGAATCTGCAGACAGTTGCCCTGTACAAACCATGGCTCACAGAAGTCAAAATCCTCAAACGTTGCACACTTCTGTTTAAACTCCTCAAGTCTCTTCTGGGCGTACTCAACAACATCCATATGGAACTCCACACCATGGTTGATTCCATAGGGACCTAAAAACATTCATATAGCCATATCATAAAATGTTCAATCAAAAATTTATCTAAAGACCTTACAAGAGATCCCAGAGGGATCTTGGCGCCCACCATAGAATGATCTATGTCTGATAATGGAAAGAGGGATCTTTTCTCTGCTTTTCAAACTTGTGCAAACATACTACATATAAAATTTGAGACAGATCACTTCAGTACTTTCTGAGAAACAGCAGTAATAAACTTAAACTATCAAAATCCAAGGTGGCTCCTTGGCGGCCATCTTGTAGATCAATCAGTCCCAAATCGCAATATGCACAACTAGGGCCCTAGGGAAACCTATATATGAAATTTGAGACAGATTCATTCAATACTTTCTGAGAAATAGCGATAACAATCTTTAACTATCAAAATCCAAGATGGCAGCCTGGCGGCCATTTTGTAGACCGATCGATCCAAAAACATATTATGCACAACTAGAGCCCTAGGGGAACCTACATATAAAATTTGAGAAAGATTTCTTCAGTACTTTGTAAGATATAGCGATAACAATCTTTAACTATCAAAATCCAAGATGGCTGCCTGGCGGCCATCTTGTTGACCGATCGGTCCCAAAATGCAATATGCACAACTAGGGCCCTAGGGGAACCTACATATGAAATTTGAGAAAGATCCCTTCAGTACTTTGTGAGAAATAGCGATAACAAACTTTAACTATCAAAATCCAAGATGGCTGCCTGGCGGCCATCTTGTTGACCGATCGGTCCCAAAACGCAATATGCACAACTAGGGCCCTAGGGGAACCTACATATGAAATTTGAGAAAGATCCCTTCAGTACTTTGTGAGAAATAGCGATAACAAACTTTAACTATCAAAATCCAAGATGGCTGCCTGGCGGCCATCTTGTTGACCGATCGGTCCCAAAACGCAATATGCACAGCTAGGGCCCTAGAGGAACCTACATATTATATTTGAGAAAGATTTCTTCAGCACTTTCTGAGCTATAGCGATAACAAACTTTAACTATCGAAATCCAAGATGGCTGCCTGGCGGCCATCTTGTTGACCGATTGGTTTCAAAATGCAATATGCACAACTAGGGCCCTAGGGGAACCTACATATGAAATGTGAGACAGATCTCTTCATTGCTTTCTGAGAAATAGCGATAACAAACTTTAACTATCAAAATCCAAGATGGCTGCCTGGCGGCCATCTTGTTGACCGATTGGTCCCAAAATGCAAGATGCACAACTAGGGCCCTAGGGGAACCTACATATGAAATGTGAATCAGATCCCTTCAGTACTTTCTGAGAAATAGCGATAACAAGAATTGTTAACGGACGGACGGACGGACGGAAGGACGGATGGAGGGACGGATGGAGGGACGGACGGAAGGACGGACCACGGACCACGGACAAAAAGCGATTTGAATAGCCCACCATCTGATGATGGTGCGCTACAAATTTAAAGTTTGGAATTCTAGTATGAGTGTTAATAGATGGTAAAGAATAACCAAAACAACAAGAATCGATCCATCTAAATTGTGAAATTGATATCTCTTTGGAAATCATTCAATTCCAGATCCAGTAGCATATTGTTGTATTTCCACCATTTACTATGAAAAGCATTTAGTTACTGTAAATGTACATATTTTAATGATAATTACATCAGATTTCACACTAAAGCCTTTGTACATGTACTATAATACCATTGTGCTAACTGAATCCATTGTGCTAACTGAATCCATTGTGCTAACTGAATCCATTGTGCTAACTGAATTATCTGGAAGACATTGAAGTATCTTCATCAAGATACCTAGTATAATAACCAAGACCATATTAATGTCAATATCTTTTAGTGTCTACATACTATACAGTATAAAGTAATGGAAATCACTAGACCATTATACATACCGAGTATGAGCCCCACCATGGTGTTGAGATAGCCAGTACCACTGCCTAGATTGAGGAAGGATTTCCCAGGCTCCAGCAGCAGCGATTCCATCACTTCTGAGTAGATACAGGGAGCAGACAGGTGCAGGTGGCCGTGTTTCCACGCCAGATCCTTGTAGGCATTGCCTCTCTGGTCCGGAAGGTAGTAGTTAGCCCGATCCACTGCCCGGAATACCTTCTCCACCATGGGTGTTTTAATGTATTCCGCATTCATCAAGTTATCCACAAGTTCATCATTATCTTCCCCTGTACTCACTGCCCCACCCATATCTGTAGTGGGCTGTTACAAGACTGCTGTAATGTATAAATTGTATGTAATTACAATGAAGGATTCAATACAATGTAGCTGTACTAAAATGAGGTCAGATTATAATAGCTAGGCAACAAAGGTTCAAGGTCAGAGGTCAAAAGGTGTTTCAGTGTTCCGTCAAAGGCTATCACAGCAGCATAATGCCAGAAGTAGAAAAATGTGAGGTCAAAGGTTGCAACAACAGCACAAGGTATAAAAGTAATAGCCTGAGGTCAAAGGTAGACTCCCATGACAGAGTAAGGTCAAAGACTTCTGTAAAATAGCAAAGGGTCATAGGTTATAAAGAGTCCAATATAAGGTTGCCATAACAGCTCAAGGTCAGTGCATGGGTTGTGTCCACCAAAGGAACAGTGTGAAGTCAAAGGTTGTCACAAAAACACAAGGCCAAGCGTTAAATCTAATCGGACACTATGAGGCCAAAAGTTAATAAAACTTAAATACCACAACAGGACAAGGATAAGGGTTATATATATAGGGAACAGTATGAGGTTGAAGGTTGTTGCACCAACAAAAGGTCAGGGGTTGTATCTAAAGGAACACTGTGAGATGAAAGGCTTCCACAACAGCACAAGGTCATAGGTTATATAGAGAACAGTATGAGGGCAAAAATTGAATACCACAACACCAAAAGGTCAGGGGTTATCAGAAATTATATAAGTTCCAGAATAGGATCAAAAGCTGCTAAATGTCAGGGGTTATCAGAAATTATATAAGTTCCAGAATAGGATCAAAAGCTGCTACAATGTACAACAGAACAAGGTCAGAAATTATATAAAGAACATTTCAAGGTCAAAAGTTGCTACAACAGCAAAAGGTCAGGGGTTATACAGGGAACAGTGTGAGATCAATGGTTCCAGACAACAAAAGATCAAGGGTTATACATGTACAGGGAACAATGTGAGGTCAATGGTTTCAAACAGCAAAAGGCCAGGGGTTATATAATGGACAGTTTAAGTTCAATGGTTCCAGACAGTAAAAGGTCTAGGGCTATACAGGGGAAATTTAGAGGTCAATGGTTTCAGACAGTAAAAGGTCCAGGGTTATACCAGAGAAAAGTGTGAGGTCAGTGGTTCCAGACAGTAAATGGTCAGGGGTTATATAGAGAACAGTTCCATGTCAATGGTTTCAGACAACAAAAGGTGAGGGGTTATAAAAGGAACAATGTGAGGTCAATGGATTCAGACAACAAAAGGCCATATGGGTTAAGCATGAAACAGCATGAGGTCAATGGTTTCAGACAACAAATGGTTAGGGGTTATACATGGAACAATGTGAGGTCAATCTTTTCAGACAGCAATAAGTCAGCTAGGGGTTATACAGGGAACTATGTGAGGTCAATGGTTCCAGACATAAAAAGGTCAAGGATTACATGTATATACAGGGAACAGTGTGAGGTCAGTGGTTCCAGACAGTAAAAGGTCAGGGGTCAATATTTATATAGGGAAAAGTTTCATAATGAGGTGAAAACGGTATAAAGCTAGTATAATAATAATCCGAAATAAACGGCCAATATAAATTCAAAGTAAAATCAAATCATTTCTATGGAATATATATTCAGCCACTATAGGGCCTTCTTTAGTCCGAAATCACGAACACAACCTGTTCGTCTACATGTTTGTTTACATCTATAGAGCGCAGGTACGAAATGTCTCGGCCCATTTGATGAAAAATTTGAGCTGGTCTTTGCTGCATGAGGTAATTATATACATAACCCGAGAGACTCTGGCCCTGACACCAGACTTAGACATTATGACAGATAGATGTCTGGCTTAGGCATAATAGACATTATGACAGATAGATGTCTGGCTTAGGCATAAAAAGTGTAAGGATCAATTATAAAAGCAAGAGGGAAAGTTAGTGTGAGGCATTAGGTCAGTATTTTGAAGAATGGCAATGTCACTTAGCTGTAACATATATTTGGACACGCTAGCTGGGTTTTGGAAAACAGGAGCATCTTTAAAGGATTGCATTTTATGTGCTCTAATTTATGTTTGTTAAGGAAAAACTCTTAAGTTAAGGAGCCTTCCTTGAAATCTATAATATGCTTTCCTATTGTGGCCGGGTCAATTTACTGTAAATCCTGCACCCTGTTACACTATGATAGATAAATAAATAATTGCACAATTGCTAATGCAGCATCCTTGATACTCCAGGAGTTCACTTACGATCTCTTCACCTCTGGACTATCTTGTAGTAAAACTGGAGGCAACAGAACAGAGCAGGTAATTTAGTCTGTTGATGTACATCAAAAGAACCATATAACAGTACATTGTGCATGGTTGACTGTGTGGCTTTAAAGTGGGCATCAATCTCTCTGAAGTCTTCAAAGAAAGTTTCTGCAGGCCTGCGATTTGTTCAGGATATTTCCCTGAGCTGCCTTCAGTTTTACCATGAGATAGAGTCCAGGGGTGTAGAGATTGTATGTGATCAGAACCTCTGGAGTTTTGAGGATACTACTGCAGTAGCTATAGCTTATCATAGATTTTTTTTCAAATCTTTACATTGTTATAGCCATATAACTTTTTCCAACATATATACCTCTGTGATATTTTGGGTTTGCACAAAGACATAGTTGTACCCCTACCTTTTCAAATGTGCGAGTAAAATTAACCCACCCCTCCAAAAAGTACCTGGTGCAAAAAGCCATGCAATGAGTCCTATAATGAAGCGTATAAATTCAAAGGTATATATATTTTACATAACATTAACTAAACAGATTACAGTCAGTGAGGATTTCTTGAACAAGAATTTAATATATCTATAGGACCTATTACATAAGTGTTTAATATAAAACAAAAATCATGCTGTACTGCGCATGCATATGTATATATTAAATTGTCAAAGGCATATCCCTCTGAAACAATTTCGAACAGATTTGACATCGACATTGATGTGATATCTGCCAGTGTGTTTAGAAGGATGGCTTCATGTTTTGTTGACAACCCATAAACTGTATCTATTTTACATCGATTGAGAAACAAGTCATACAACTTATGCCTGGAGAAAACCCATGTGATCGGGTAGGTGACCCCTAACCTTTTCACATCCGTGCCAGGGATCGAACCCCGGCCGGCTAGGTGAAAGGCAGGCAGCTTAACCACTACACCACCCGACCACCCATAATTATATCACTGTGCAAGTGAATGTCCTTCATCAACTGATGATATATAAACAAACGGTCACGTGATTGGTGTGGTGCCATTACATTTTTCTTTTAATTATTAATGACCAAAAAATATAGAGTCAAACCATGCAATAATGCAAACGCGCATTTTCAAAAATTGATGCATATGTCATGCTGTTGCGATAAGGGTTTGTGAGGTCGACGTCAACAAAAAGAGGCCATATCAGCTGTTTCTGACATTTTGTGCACGAGCTCCGGATCTCCACTTGACCTGCACATACCATTTTATATCAACTCACATGACACTGCTCTGTTTTCAGGGCTTATGTGAGTTTTAAGTTAAGTGAATACATTAAGCATTACGATACTATTCATAACCTTACCAGCTGTATCTCAAAACAACGGGTCTGTCAAACGAGTTCACAAAATTTTCCTCTGTGAAAAACCAAAACAACAACAGAGTATGACGTCAGATCACGCACACGCATTATGAACGTGATGAAAAGGGCAACAAAAAATTAATGTTTGCCTTCAAAGTCAACCTATTTTACAAAAAATTTTCTTCTGACTAAACATTTGTTGATTTATTTTTTTCGGGAAAAAATCAATTAAATCAATATCCCTAAAGCGGAGCAATAAATAAAAGCACTATTATGAAGATAAATCGAAAGTACTTCCGAACGGTAATGGAACAGCCGACAATATACGAAGGCTGTGCTATTACCCTCCCACCACAAAATATGTGTGATGGCGATGTGCTATTGAAAACATAGGTAAGTTGAACATTTTTTGAGGTTTTCATTATTACATTTACATACCCTGATAAAATCGAAATAAGAGCAACACGGAACCAATTTGTTTTTCACTTCGTTACCGTTAATTATTGTCTGTCTGTTTGATTTTAACCTGTTTTTCTATGTCAAATATGTATATTGGCCAAGTTTTCGTTTTTGCTTGCGTTTCCTTCGGCAAAAATAGTAACGTTCCGTTGCTAAATTCGCAGTTTATTATTTAACCAGACAAGGAACAAATCGTCGTCCTATTAATATGTGGAAACTGAGTAAATTTGCAATTTTAGGTGCGCATGATAAATTTATTCAGCATTCTAAAATGAACTTTTGAAGTACTTTTTGGTTTATTTCTATTTCTTGAACCTTCATAATTTACTCACCAAAACGAGGCCGCACTCACGCGTCGACGTTTTCGGGAAATAAAAACATAAAAAGGCCAGGAAAACACAGTGCAATTAAAAGAACATTTCAACAGATATCAGTAAATTTGTTTTGAGTTAAAAACTAATGCAATAATTAATTTTCTGTAACAGTGACGGTGTTTGAAATGTGTTTGTTGATAGTCTTTCTCTTTTCGGGCCGCCATTTCTGTAATGTAAAAAAGGTCACAGTTTTTCGGGTTCCTTGTTCACTGTTTACAGTTGAAGTACAATTTTATTTGGCCATGTCAATATCAAAATGATCATCTGTTATTTTTATAAGTATAATATTTATTGAAATGTTTGTTATTTTGTTTTTATGGAGGTGCTATAATTATTTTTCTGTTTATTTCAATAGTTTTCAATAGGTTATCATGTCTCCAAACAGGATACGCATCATGTGATATACTGTAAAAATTATTTTCGGCTGGACGCGGCAGGCCCAATATTATTTGTACGGACGTGTTTAAGGCATAGACGACGGATTTCAAATTGTTTCACGTTGTAAAACCAATGTCACTATGGTTACATTGATTCTTCCTCAGAGGTATAAATAAATAATATCTAGTATGAATACTTTTACTGTTAATTGTGGTCTGTTTTATTATGGAAGAAAATAATTTAAAAAAAAAACCAGTGAATACAATCATTTAATTATAATATTTTGGCACCTGTAGACTATTCATGTTTGCTTAAAAAAAGTTTTTGGAGTGTGTTTTTTTATTATTATTTTTTTTCCATTCAACTTTAATAATCAATTAAAAAAAATATTGATACATCGTTCATTCATTCATTTTGAAAATAATAAACATTTATAAGAGTTAGAAAGCTTTTATTAAAATCATATTAAAAATCAATATTTAGACTGCATACTACTTTAATTTTTGTTTAATTGTTGAGCTCTAATTTTGTTAAAATTTTCTCTTCATACCATTTTTTAATAAATATATGCCTCATTGTGTTTGACAATAATTAGTGGCTAATCTATGATTTAAGATAAATCTATCCGAATCTGTAAATACTCAATCTCAGTATATGGACAAATTTTCCATAAATATTCCATGTACCGAGTTTATTCCTTTTCCTTACATTGATCCCTAAAGTCATATGGTTTTGCATTTAACTCAAACATGAATTTATGCTAGTATAACAACAACACTTGATACTTAAAGACTATTACAAGGTCAGAAAATATATTGCTTGTGACAAAGTGGAGCAAGTTGAAAAAATTGTTTTGAAAAATATGGGTTTAAATGGTTAAAATCAGTTGATTATAAGTGACCTCACCTGCCCCCTTTCTGTGAAATGTGAATCTAATTTTCAGTATTAATGTTACAAAGTGATTTCTCAACTCCCATCACCCCATTTAGGTACCATATTCGACCCAATAAATACCCCTGTTCTTCTAAGTGCCTCTCCCCCTTTCAGAGGCCTTGATCAATTTCTCTTTCCCTATATGTATATGTTTCTGATACAATGCAGACTGAAAATATGAAACCTGTATATGTATATACCATATATACTTTCCAGAGTATCTGCTGCAACAGAAAATAAGGTTAAGCCACACGTTTCAGGTAAAAGAATTTAAGTCACAGCTTATACATTTGTTTCTTTATTTTATTTCATTTTAGAAATTGATTTTAATTAACTTTTGTGAAAGATAGTCCAGATTTGGTTCTAATAAGTGGAGTTGAGTCTTCCCCGACCCCTTCATTTTTAGCTCACTTGAGCCGAATTGTCTTATAAGTTTTTATGTTTCATTTTTATTTTGTGCCTTCGATCCCAGGGCACAAAAAAAAAAGAAACATTAAAACTTACAGGGGTGCTTAATCATTGCGTTGAATACATTATTTGAAACCTTGCAGGTATTATCTAGATATAATAGGCCTTCACAATCAAATGTTAAAAACAATCAAATTGCAAAATTTAGAACGGCCAGACGTGAACTCAGACTTCCAAACACATTCTGCTTGGTCCAGTCTTCAACCTCAGTAACATGTACGATCTTTTCATTGCTACGACGTGACATATAACAAAAATTGGAATACGACAAAATAAGAACAAATTCATCAAATGAATTGTGCTGCACCGATAACCTGTCAGAAGATGTGTCGCGGTATAAATTACATGGTTTGCTTCACAGTACATTTTTCGTATATTATTATTATACACCCCACGATTTTAAATTTTAGCAATGTTAAAGCAATGTGATTTGTATTCAGAAGTCAAAAGTGCAAGTGTTTTATTGTTCTTTTTTTTTCATTTGAAGTTGAACAATAAAACCACAGAAAGTTTCCAATTTTTGACTGATTAAAACTGCTTCATCGCTGACAAATAGCATTTTTTCTCAATAAAAATCGAGAGTAGGCGATTTAATATTTTTCTTCAGTTACAAAAGTTACTTACTTTACACCATTACCACCATTGAAAAATTTGGGCTTCTAAATTTACTTTAAAGATCAAAATATTACAAATAATTAGATGTACTTGCATCCTAAAAAAAATCTGTGGCACTATGTCCAATATGGAATATGGTACTGATTGTGCATGCACCAAAAGCAAAATAAATTATTTTATATTCTTTTTTTTTCTTGATTAGACATAAACATGATTAAACACCAATTATTGTTCAAGTGATAAGTATTGTTTATGCTCTATCAGTGACAGAGCATCAAAAAGAAAACACCATATCGTGATAAACGTCGTATCATGATGGGGATCATTACAACAAAACTAAGTAACCTTAATTTGAATAGTGATGCACCATCCTTTGCCTTGCTGACAGATCTAGAGTTTCCATCCTCTGCATGTGAAAGAAGACAATCCTAGTTATCTCCCCTCTTAATACCCTTGCACCCTTTTTACAAAAAAATGGGTCACCCTCTATTGTCTTGACAATTAATACATCTTCCAGCCTTTGATATGAGATAAATTAAAATATTAGTTGATAAAAAAATCAGCCATTAATTTAAAAAAAAAAAAGACAAAAAATTAAGAATTGAAGTATGTATGCACTTGAGGCTTGTACGGTTCCATCAAACTCAGAAGCTGGAATGTAGAATAAAACAATGATTGTTCTCCACTTTACATACACACTCATAACCAGTAGACCTAGACAAAAATGTTCAACTTTCTATCAGTATCGTAAAAGTGAAATACATGAATCTTTCAATGTAACTGATATTCTCGATTTTGCTTGAAACCTTGAATAAAAAAAAATATTTCTGTGGAGAGAAGCAATCAGTTTGTTTCAATTGTTCAAGAATATATATGTGATTATGTTAATTATAACTGTCAGTTTAAATAAAAGGATGGAGATATAATTGAGCCTGTATTATCAATCGATGAAGATTCAGAATAATTAATGATTATAAACTGGGAGAAAAAAAAAATTCATGGCAATTTCATGCATCACACGCAAATTTTCATCAAGGAAAAGTAATTTGTATGTATAATAATAATAATGAGTCAATGACAATGTTTGAAAATTAATCAAGTCAGATCCATGTGCGGCAATTGTAGTTGTAAAAAACAAATAATCTAACAAGGAAAGTGTTTGTAACCATTTAGATATTGTCGTCATGCATGTTTTCTTTTTATTCATTAGGTTTAAAAAATGTCTTCGTCACAGCCTCCAAATGAGCCGAGTCCACCTCCGGCTAAAAAGGCCAAGACTGAGGCCATTGAAACGAGCAAACCAGTTGCTCAACTTCCTGTGGTTACTATGACAACCCCTTCCATTCCGTTAATGACGACCACTCCTGTAATCTCATCCTCGTCGGCTAATTTTCCCAGTGCTATAAGTCTCACGATATCAAATGGTAGGTCTATGTTTTGTTTTCTTTTTCTGAATCAATACTATAAAATATAAGATGGTCAAGAAATATTGAATATAATACAGTGACATGAAACATGCAAGTGCTACTGGTACTGGCACACTATATATGCAGAAACGAGAAATATCACTCCTGAAATGAACACTTGTATTGATTTATTCTGCTGATGATGACAATGGTGGCTTTCGAAATGCATATGCCTTATACGGCTAGATTTACAAGAAGATGACTGAAGCTGGCGTGAGTACTGAGTGTGTCGTCCCCCATAGCCTTCAGTATATGTGTATTTGTTACTGGGGGCTCTCACTATGTTCTAATTGAAAGACTTAAAAAATCATTTACGTGTAATTTATTTTTGTGTGGGGTATTTATAAAGGATGACAGCTGTACATGTGTTGTGTGCATGCTATTTGTGTATATGTACTATGTTTGCATCAATGATAAAGTTAAAGCCTTTTAATGGTAATATTTAATTAAATTGTACAACAGCTGCAACAACTTACAAAAGTCAAAGCAACAAATGTGATATGACGTGGTACAATTGGGCAGACACCCAGATATTTAGAGTTCAACTTACAAGATAAAATATATTCAGAGATTTAAGTTCAATTTTACCAAGATACAATTTAACTTATAACATAAAATATATTTATAAAGTGCTCCTGTTAAGATGAGTACACAGGTAAAAAACTCCTTAAAATTTGTTAATTACTCCTAAAAATAGTATGAATGTGTACTAATTACCCCTAACAATATTTGTATTACACAACCCAATTGTTATTAAGTGCTTACATCCAGAAATAAAATCAGAAAAAAATTAGTTAAATTAGACAAATAACAGTCATATATACATTTATAGCTTGTCATTAGGATAATTTATACTCTATAACCACATAACTTTTTCCGACATATCTGTTAACTTTTGGATTCAAACTGAAGTCAAGAGTTAAATAAAGTTGTACCCCTCCCTTTTCAAAAGTGTGAGTACAATTACTCACGGCCAAAAACTATCTGGAGCACTGTACAGATAGAATCACAGTTCTGCTAACGAAGATTAACTTATATAGATAAAATATATAGAGATTCACAGTCTTTAAGATGTATGTAAAATATATGATTTAATTTTAAAAAATAATGACGGAATGTATTGATATTTACCAAGATAAAATTTTATTCACAAAGATATACAGTGGAACCTCCCCAAACCGATCATGGTCGGTGCATAGAATTTCGGCCGGTTTAGAGAGGGTTCGGTTTGGAGAAGTTAACCGAATATCGATCATTACGATCCGGATTTAATTGACCGGAAGACGTTTTCTATACTATGATATAACCATATACATGTGCCTATATAGGCTTAGTGTTCGGTATAACTGATCGATATTATTGTTAATATGAAGGTTGTCACAAAAAAGAGAATTGTATCATTAAAATGAATGATAAACAACAATTTTGACTTTGTTACCGCTTATTAACCGCTTATGAGCGTAGTAAGTTGCGTGAATATTCCATGGAATGCTCTTGGCTGTACTGACCTACATACGGCCGATCGCTTCCGGTTGAGGGGCCCATAAAGGGTACACATGATACACATAACAAAATAAAAACAAACATTGTATATATTTTGAATAATTTAATTGATATATAATTATCATGCATTGTACATTTTATTTCAACACTTGATATTGACTTATAACGTTAATATGCAGAACACAGCTAACTTATTTCTACTGAATGTAAAGGGATACAAAAAGTGTCACATTCATAGATCGTAATTCCGCCTAGACAGAAATCCAAAAATAAATCACTGTCACGAAAGAATTCATTTAAGAAATTGTTCTTGTCCAATATGAACGGAAAGTTATTCAACAAATACATCACAGAATATAATCTATAATTTAAATCCAGGAAAACTTGATAAATGCACGGAAAGTCTGTCAACAAATTCACCACAGAATATAATTTATAATTTAAATCCACAGAACACTTCGTTGATAAGTACACGGACAGTCTGTCAACAAATACATCACAGAATATAATTTAAATCCAGGTAACACTTGATACGTACACGGAACGTCTGTTAACAAATATGTCACAGAATACTGTTCATGCTTTAAATCCGGAGAACACTGTCTTTTCTTTCATATTACATAATCACTTCAGGAAAAAATTGTCCAATGTTGATTGAGTCAAATTGCAATGGTGTCGGACCATAGCATCCTCACTAAGGACACGGAGATCATGTGCAATGTCTAGAAACCTATCGTCTCTCAGAACAGCAAACTGCCTCAATCGTCGCGAGAATTCGGAGATCTCCTTCAGTGTCACAGCGGGTTCATCAGATGTGAGAGCACCTGATTCCTCTTCAGAATCGTCGTCAGCTGCATCTTCGTTGGTACACAGATGTTTGGTGACCAGGCTCTGCTCCCACTCCTCGCCGTCATCTTCCACAGGAATGTTGTCGTCAAATGTCAGAAGCGTGTCCTTGTTGATGTCAGCTGTCTTGGCGATCCTCATCAGCTTGGCAAGCGGTATGTCGTCATCACCTTCTTCATCATTATCACTGTCGTCCTCTCTAGCGTCGGTTTGGCAGAAACCGGAAAGGGCAAAGCACTTCTGGATGGTATCGGTACGAGTCTCGCTCCAAGCATCGCGTATCCAAAAGAGAGCATCAAGCACACTAATCTGTTTACATAGTTCTTTAACATTGTCAACACGGTCAATCTCGGTCACTAAACTCTTCATCATCTTTGATCGGTAGCGGGCTTTAAACGCACGGATAATCCCTTGATCGAGAGGCTGAAGATGAGATGTGCAGTTGGCGGGAAGGAATTTTAGCTTCACGTTGTCCAACTTAATGTCCTTTGCATGTGATGTGGCATTGTCTAAAAACATGAGAATGTTCCGTTTCTCTCGTTTCATCTGTCTGTCTACACCTTTAATCCACTCCCCAAAAATGTAACTGTCCATCCATGCTTTCCTGTTATGGCTCCATGTAACGGGCATCTTGGAAGACTTAAGATTTCTGAAACATCTTGGTTGTTTGGCTTTTCCTATCACTAGAGGTTTCAGTTTCTCTCCGGTAGCACTACACGCAAACATTACAGTTAATCGTTCCTTTGAGTTCTTAACACCTTTAGAGGAAGATCCTTTCTGTGAAAGTGTCTTGTCCGGTAACACACGGAAGTAAAGTCCTGTTTCATCACAGTTAAAGATGTCACTGGTGCTGTAACCGTCACAGATCTCTGGAAGCTGCTGTTTGTAATCTTCAACCAGTTTGTCATCTATACCAGCACTTTCACCGCTCACTTTGAAGGCCTTTATAGAATGTCTAGTCTTAAACTTATCCAGCCACCCGTTTGATGCCTTAAAGTCTGAGATCTGTAGCCAAGATGCGAATTCCAATGACTTCTGTTGCAAAATTGGACCAGAAAGAGGAATAGACTTGTCACGAGCCTGTCGGAACCAGTCCCACATAAGTTCATTTAACTGTTCGTATTTCGTCGTCGCCGAGAATCGAAACATATTTCCATTGCTGTTTTCTTCTATGTTCTTCATGTAGACGTCTTTCCGCTTTAAAATGTCGGATACTGTACTTTTACCGATGCCATACTTTTCACTCAGCTGTTTGTGTGTAGGTTTTGGTAATGTCTGTGATTCCGTGATGATTTTGATTTTGTCGTCCAGAGATAATTCAAGACGTCTTCGTTTGGTAGGTGGTTTTGACATTCTTTACGTGTAGTGAATTAATCAAAATGATATTGACGAGTCAAAGTTCAAAGTAAGAATGACAAGAATCAAATATGGTCGAAGCAACCGCACAAACAGGGCTAAAATTCATAACTATCATTGGTTAGTTCTTTATTAAAACATAATCACAGCGGATAGACTTTGTAATATTTTTTGTTTTGAACATTTGTTTATTCAACTAAAAGTATGGAGAATCATTTAAAAATCATGTTGTTTCTAATTACACAATGATCAGTCGATGCCGGTCATTATGTGATTTGGCCATTTTCTAAAACAATACATGGCTTCGGCTTCTTCATACAGAGAATGTGCGTTATCCGACAGCTAAATAAATAACCCATGTGAGGCCTCTCATAATTGAATACGAAACTTTCTCTTTACTAGCTCTGCTTGTTTTCATACAGTAAACAAACCGCGTGGTAGGCCTACAGTTCCATGCTTCACTTCGTTTAATATTTAAACAATAGACATGATTAGATAATTACACCATCATCTCCGGTATAATTACCGTGTACAGTACATACATATAGCCTTCACACCTGTATACACGCCCCAGGACATGGCATGCGACAACTATTTGGACACTTGTGTATTTCACGGTCGGTTGATCCGACCTCAAGCGATCGGTGTCGCTCAGGTAAGGCCGGTTTTCAGAAGTTTTTTTTAGTTATATTTGACTATTCCGGTCTCAAAATCTGTCCGGTATTCGGAATGGGGAGGGATCGGTTTTGGGAAGTTTTAATTACTATTAATAAAGAGGAATTCATTCCGTACATCACATCCGTGATCGGTTTCAAGAGGTGATCGGTTTTGAGAAGGATCGGTTTCGGGAGGTTCCACTGTATAGAAAAATCTGAAATATAAAAATACATAAAATATATTGATAAATTCACAGTTCTATTTACCAAAATAAATTTAACTTATGAAAGTTAGATACATTCATAGATTTATGTTGCCATGTACCAAGATGAAATTAAATTTATGATGATAAAATATATAAAATATATTCATAGATTCACAGTTCTATCGTTACTATAAATACTGTTGCTCTGTATGGATGGATGCTGGTTCATCTTGCAGGCTGAGCTGGTTAATAATTCAGTTGTGGCATTATTGTTAAAATGTGTAGCAACAGTCTGAATTAAAATATTGATTTATGTGTATTGTGTAAACCTGTTGACGGGTCAAAACCTGTAGTACTGTAGACAATATAGTTGTTTAATTACGCAGACAGAAAATTTTGTGTACTCCTTATTGATGCTTATTCGTAGGGAGAAATGTTCGTCCCTTTGTCAATTTTCTGGTAATAAGCTGCATATGTACACAGTTATCTTATGTTGCATTCTTTCTATTTAATTCCTAATTAAGTTAGAGGAATTTAACCTTCACTGTAATTATAGTGAAATTTGATTCCCTGTGAAAAAAAAGCAGTTGTACATGTACAGTAGTGAACAAGCTGCACATACCAAACTCCATTGACAAATTCTACATGCTGGCTGTCAAAAAAAAAATTATCAAAGTTTTGTTCCTTAACAATTCGAAATCTCCTCCTGCTTCTATTATAGTAACAGATATTACAGGGAAAATGTAACAGATTATTATTGGGAAAAACAGGGAAAAAAATTGGTACCATATTCGCTGTAATAAGCGCCCAGGGTCCAGTTGTTCAAAGGTGATCAGCTGCAGGTTAATCACAGTTTAACCACAATTTTCAAATCAAGATGAAATAATTGATGGTAGTACAAATTATTCGAAATTCTATAAGATCCTTAAAAACCCCATTATTTACCTACTTCATGATTTCAATGAAGATATATAATCCCAGGTTATACAACAAATGTGAAATGAAGATTTCTCTAATCATGTGATTAAGCTAATCAGCCTTTGAAAACAACCGAGCCCTGGGGGGCTGCTTATTAATTAACCAAAATGTAACATTAATCTGCCATATTATAAATCTTTCTGTACTCGTGGTACATTTATCTGTTACAGTAAACATGTATATGTCTTTTATCCTTTAGTATGAGATGGACTATTATCTCATGATTAACATGTAAAAGACTCGCAAGTTTATGTAATATGGGATACAATGCTGATGTTAGAGGCATCACATGTTGTAAAACATTGTTAAATCCTTGGAAAGCATGTGTTTATGAAACTTCAACTCTCTCCAGAAAAGGGGAGGGAATCTTATAGGGTGAGGGGCGCTAATTACAGCGAATACAGTATATCATTAGGGAAAAGGCAACAAAAACAATACAAAATTTGAAAGCATACTCAAAGACACAAAGGAAATATTTGCAGAAAATAAATCAATAAAGAAATGAAAAAGGAAATAAAACTAATATAATCAATAAAAAAAATAATCAACAGAAGGAAAGATAAACAGGCTTACATTAGAGTCAAGCTCATATCTGTGGTATTGTGATATTAGAATCTAGCTCATATCTGTGGTATTGTAAGGGCTTTATATTACATAATGTTGTGGTATAGTAATACATATTAAGCAGTCCATCCCGAGTGTCTCATGCACAGGATGTATTACATGTGTGAGAATATCCTGATCAATAATTACATCATATTTACTCTAGAATATTCAGATGTACAAAGTACCATGTAAAAATTGATTGTCCCCAGCATATAGGGCTGACACAGTATAGGCCGTCTTTGGTTGTAGTTTAGGAAAGCTTTTAGTATCTCACGGTTCATTTGATGGATTTGTAGACCTTTTTGAACATTTGCATACCCAAGAGGCTCTATCACTTCCTCAGTCATCAGTGGAATATTTGCTAGCCATGTATGCAAACTTATTAGAGAAATCACTATATCAATGAAAATAAAATTTTCAAAGGGGTTTTCTTTTCGACCTCTGATATACTCAAAGTGACACTGAAGGAGTTTTGATAAATAATTTTTAGCTCACCTGGCCCGAAGGCGCGGCGTCCGTCGTCCGTCCGTCAGTCTGTCCGTCAACATTTCCTTTAAATCGCTACTAGTCATAGAGTTCTGCATGGATTGTAACCAAATTTGGCCACAAGCATCCTTGGGGGAGGGGGAACAGAACTTGTATAAATTTTGGCTCTGACCCCCCGGGGCAGGAGGGGACGGGCCCAATAGGGGAAATAGAGGTAAATCCTATAAATCGCTACTTGTCATAGAGTTCTGCATGGATTGTAACCAAATTTGGCCACAAACATCCTTGGGGGAGGGGGAACAGAACTTGTATAAATTTTGGCTCTGATCCCCCAGGGGCAAGAGGGGCGGGGCCCAATAGGGGAAATAGAGGTAAATCCTTTAAATCGCTACTAGTCATAGAGTTCTAAATGGAATGTAACCAAATTTGGCCACAAACATCCTTGGGGGAAGGGGAACAGAACTTGTATAAATTTTGGCTCTGATCCCCCAGGGGCAAGAGGGGACGGGCCCAATAGGGGAAATATAGGTAAATCCTATAAATCGCTACTTGTCATAGAGTTCTGCATGGATTGTAACCAAATTTGGCCACAAACATCCTCGGGAGAAGGGGAACAGAACTTGTATAAATTTTGGTTCTGGTCCCCCGGGGGCAGGAGGGGCGGGGCCCAATAGGGGAAATAGAGGTAAATCCTTTAAATCGCTACTAGTCATAGAGTTCTACATGAATTGTAACCAAATTTGGCTACAAACATCCTTGGGGGAAAGGGAACAGAACTTGTATAAATTTTGGCTCTGACCCCCTGGGGGCAGGAGGGATGGGGCTCAATAGGGGATTTAGAGGTTAATATTAAAATTCCTTCAGAAAAGAAACAATGAACTTGTATTCAGAACATTACTTGGCATTACAAACCACGTGAGCGATACAGGCCCTCTGGGCCTCTTGTATTGTTTGAAAAGACAATATAATTATATAGGGCTGAAACGATTAGTAATTTTGGTATTCGATTATTCGGTCACATGCATGTAATCGATTACTAATCGATTAATCACTTGAATTGAAGGCAACTGAAAACGTCCGCCATGTTTTGGTATCAACTAATAATAACACCTACTGTACGATATGCACATGCCTTACATAATATAAGCCCACCAATAAATAAGAATAGATTTATTGACAAAACAAACATATATCTTATCCCAAAAAAGCGCTGAATTCCGGTCCTGTATTATCTTCTGTAACATCGTTTAAATCCAGTCTGCTAACCCGCTGTTTTGACGTGACCTTCACACGTACGACTAATCAACCAAATCTGGATCGCCACGGAGTGACATGACCAAATTTTCGTCAATGAACTTTTTTATTTCCGTGATCACAAAATATAAAATAAATCAACAACTCGTATTTTTAATTAGAATATGACCAAAAACATTCTTTTTATATGATAAACACATGCAATAGTAAAATTAAAATGTTCAAGATTGGGCTAGTGAAAGTTGGCGAACAGCGTGTTGCAAGCTTTCTCATGCAATCCATTTTCTCATTGATTAATGACTTTAATTCCACAGCGACATAAGTTCAAAATGTTTAGATAAAGAGGTGAAACTACAGTCGGAATGGCTTCCTCAGAAATATATGATTTGTCAACGTGTTTTGTCAGCTTACAATGCACTTGCTATGCATGTTACGATTAAAGATTACTTAAATCTTTAATTGATTATTAGCGATTAGTTTCATTAATCTAATCGCCTCCGATTATTCGACTAATCGTTTCAGCCCTATATAAGACATGAATATAGAAATTGATTTTAATTAAAGAAAAAGTAATGCTTGGTTTCTGTATAAAAGTAAATGTAACAATCAATTTGTGTATAAAAGTAAAGGTAACACTTGGTTTCTGTATAAAAGTAACACTTGGTTTCTGTATGAAAGTAACTCTTGGTTCCTGTATAAAAGTGAAAGTAACACTTGGTTTCTGTATAAAAGTAAATGTAACACTCGATTTGTGTATAAAAGTAAAGGTAACACTTGGTTTCTGTATAAAAGTAAATGTAACACTTGGTTTGTGTATAAAAGTAAAGGTAACACTTGGTTTCTGTATAAAAGTAAATGTAACAATCAATTTGTGTATAAAAGTAAAGGTAACACTTGGTTTCTGTATAAAAGTAAAGGTAACACTTGGTTTCTGTATAAAAGTAAAGGTAACACTTGGTTTCTGTATAAAAGTAAAGGTAACACTTGGTTTCTGTATAAAAGTAAATGTAACAATCAATTTGTGTATAAAAGTAAAGGTAACACTTGGTTTCTGTATAATAGTGAAAGTACCACTTGGTTTCTGTATAAAAGTAAAGGTAACACTTGGTTTCTGTATAAAAGTGAAAGTAACATTTGGTTTCTGTATAAAAGTAACACTTGGTTTCTGTATAAAAGTAACACTTTGTTTCTGTATAAAAGTGAAAGTAACACTTGGTTTCTGTATAAAAGTGAAAGTAACACTTGGTTTCTGTATAAAAGTAAAAGTAACACTTGGTTTTTGTATAAAAGTGATAGTAACACTTGGTTTCTGTATAAAAGTGAAAGTACCACTTGGTTTTTGTATAAAAGTGATAGTAACACTTGGTTTCTGTATAAAAGTGAAAGTACCACTTGGTTTCTGTATAAAAGTAAAAGTAACACTTTTTTCTGTATAAAGTATAGTTAACACTTGGTTTCTGTATAAAAGTGTAAGGTAACTCTTGGTTTCTATATAAAATTATTGTTAACACTTGGTTTCTATAGGCAAACAGGCACAACTGAAGATCCCCAACCCTACCTCAGTCCCACAGATGAGGACCCAGACCCCCGCGACCTTCATTGCCCAGAACCAGGTACAGCAGTCGGGCGGAACCATCACCATGAAACCACGCATGGCTATCATGCGTCCAGCGATGCATTCACAGCACATACAGCTTCAGTCTCAGGCGCAGGCAGCAGGCAAACTGGTAAGACAAGAGAGTTCTGTGAAACTGTTGATTTCAGAATATATCAAACTGTTAGAATTCAACACTTGTATCAATTATTTTTTGAGCATTTGAAAAATGATGACAGAATTCTGATACAAATAAGCTGTAATAATTTTCTCAGGAATGATATCTTGTCATAATTTCGTGGAACATTATTGAAGTCATGAAAAGTTAATAATGAAATGATAAAGTAATGAGTATAACATATATCACCAGATCACAGAATTTGAATTAGTCAAATTTTATTTTGATATTTACATGTAAGTCAAAATTACAAACTTCTCATTAGTTACACACACTATTTGTAGAAGTTGACCATGATAGGTAGTGCTGCTGATGTCTAATGATGTGTATAATGTTTTCAGGTACCTGGACAGGTAGCTATGACCCAAGTGACTTTGTCCCAGTTCCCACAAGGAATCATGGCTCAAGCTCTTCCACCTGGTGCCATCACAGTACAACAGAAGTTCACCCCACAGATGGTAAACAAAATCAGCCCACCCAATTTACAGGTCCGGCCTGGGAAAGGTGCCCCTGTCCAGCAACTGTTACAGAACAACAAAGGTCAGATATTTGTGTCCAATCAGATCCAGCAGGGAAGCAAAGCCGGCGGCGTTCCTTTACAACAGGCCTGGACTGTCAAACCTCTCATTGGTGCCAAAGGTCAGGAGCTCAAGGTCGGAACACCCAATGTGTTTGCGATTCAAAATGCTGCACAGCAAGGAAAGATGATTCCCGGAGGTAAACCGATAGCTCTGGTGTCCCAGCCCCCTCCCCGACTGCCTACTTATAGTCAAGCTATACAAATGAACGCCAGTAGTCAGGCTGTCCAGATGGCTGCCGGGAGTCAATCGGTACAGATGACAACAAATGTTTCCACCTTACAATTAACATCTGCCTCAAACAAACTTCCAGTCACATCACTGACCAAGTCACAGACAGGTGCTGTTGTCATGGTCACTGCACCGTCTCCAGTACGGACTGGCAACATGGTAACCACGCCAACGACTATTCCTTTAGTTACAGCAGCCTCACCAATAAGGACCGCTGCATTGGTAACTACTCCAACAACTGTTGCCTTAGCAACGTCATTACCACCCCTGGTTACTATCCCTGTATGCACGTCGGCATCCATTCCTATCGTAACCACAATAAATGTAGTTCCCTCCACAAAGTCTACACCAGTGCAAAGTGTTCCCTCAGGAGTGACCACCACTACAGCCGTGAAACAGACTGCGGTGACCAGTGAAGCGCAGACTAACAATGACCAAACATCGAATAGTGAGACCAGCAACAACAAAGGAGAAAACATTCAGGTCAAAAAAATGGAGGATGAGAATTCAGAGTGTAGCTCTAGTGTGAAACATTCCAAGTCTAATGAAGATATAGTAGATAAATCCAGTGAAAGTGTGCCAAACCCACAGACACCCATTACTAGTCCCAGTACAGTCTGTACAGGGGAAACAACTCCCAAAGACAACCTTGTTAGTAATCCTCAGACATCTGTGGGCGAGGACACCAAACCCAAGGAGGAGAAATCCAACACCTTAAATGTAGAGTCTAAATCTGTGATAAACAATGAAAACAATAATCCCAGTGATGCTATTAAGTCATCACAAGACATAAGTCTGAAATCTAAAGAATCAGTAGCTACTGAGGTCAACTCGACCCACACAACTTCTGAGTCGGCTCCAAAACAATCCGACGAGATTTCTCTGACCAAAGTGAAAGTAGAAGTGGGGGAGGCAGACTCCTCAGAATCTAGACTATCACCCATGGAGGTGGATCAGACACCTGAGTCTCAGGTAGTCTCAGAGGTAAAGGAACCTGCTAGTCCTAAGGCTGAGGTATCAAGTTTGTCTGGAACTATCAAGTCTGAGGAACCAAGTTCAGAGCCTACAGAACCCACACCAGCTACAGACTTTGATGTCATGGATTCCATGCAATGGGAAAATGGGGTGGCATCTCTTGAAGGCAGCAATCTCAAGGTTAGTGTTAATTATATTAACACAGAGATTTCATGGGTCATACAGGGTAGCTTATCATAAAATTACGAAAAAATAATTAAGTTTGAATTAAAGATGCTCCACCGCTGACAGAGCATAAATGGTGTTCATCACTTGAACAATATTTGGTGTTTAATCGTGTATATATATGCCTAATTAACACAAAAAAATAACATAAAATAACTTATTTCGCCTTTGGTGAGTGCGCAATCATTACTTCATTCCATATTGGATATAGTGCCACGGAATTTTTTCAGGATGCAATTAATTATTTTTCATATTTTGAACTTGAAGTAAAATTAGAAGCTCTAACTTTTCAATGGTGGTAATGGTGTAAAATAAGTAACTTTTGTAACTGAAGAAAAATACTAAATTGCCTGCTCTTGTTTTTGATAGTGAAAAAATACCATTTATCAGCGGTGGAGCATCTTTAAAAATTTAATTTAATTTAATTTACTTTGAACATTAAATGACTAATCATGAATTAATGTTTGATTTTTCTTTATGTTATTTATACAAAATAATGTATAAACATTGATGTTGAAGATGACAAAATAGCAAAATAGAAGCAATATGTACATGTAGACAAATGAACATTGCCAATTTCTTTAATATCTCAACATCTGTGATACAACAAGAAAAATTGTTTATGATGCTAGAATGATTATACTTATGTAGCTTAACTCCCTAAAATTTCTTATCCTTTCTTCATTAATTTCATGCATTATGTTTTTGTGCAGTTTAAGATGAATGAGTTTGGCGTGCTTGAAGTTGTCACAGAAGATCTTGAATGTCCAGAAGCTTTGAATACCAGTAGTGAGTCGGAACAAACCATGGACCAATCAGGCGACAAGAAATTATTGAATTCATTTGAAATCAAAACAGAAGGTAGGGTGTAACAGCTAACAATGTTAGCAATGTGAACGTTTCCTAATTGTAATGGGTGACTATTGCAGAAGAAGTCCCGCACCACCACCACCAAATGCCCCTGTAGTTATAATTATACCATTTCTTTCGCCATCCCCCAAAATCCCTGTATATACCAATTTCTGCAGAGATTAGACAAAAACTAATTTCTGACCAATTACAGACCACTCTCACTAGGGAATGGCAGCCATGAATAAGAAATGAGAAACAATAGGAGAAACAAATCAATATGTGCCCAACCTTGTTTGGAGAATTACTTACTGGTATATTTTGCTTTGTTAATTGATAGTGATTTCGCATCAAGAAATGAACTGTTGAAATATACTGCATAACTAATGTTGTCAAAATTGCTAATTTGTGACAGAAAGTGAACAAATTGAAATGTAAAATTTTATGATTTGACATCTTTTCACAGATAAATCTGCTACTGATGGAGATAAGGACGACGTGTGTTGTTGTACTAACTGTGGCGAGTATGGATTCCGAAGTGAATTTCTGGGAAACTCTGGTGACATTTGCTCTGAGGCCTGTATGGAGGCATACGAATCCAAGTATGGCAGTATTATTAACTATGAAAAATGATGTATTCAAAATTATACAGGGTCCTTATAGCCAGTTATTTTTGCAGGTAAAAAAGTTCATGAGTTTGTCTTGAAACAAAAACAGAATTTAAGCAAATCAAAATAACCGCAATCTAGCTACAAGAGAACATGATTAAATATATCTTGATTTAAATTTTATAATCATAACAATTTTTCATAAAATTGCAAAAAATCATCACTATGAAAAGCACTGGCTACAGTGGAACCTGGTTATATTGAGGTTGTTGGGGAATGATTTAAATTCAAATTATCAAAATTTTAATATAACCAAGGTTAAAGACAATGGATATATGTTAACATGGATTAAAATAGTTTCAAATTAAGCAGTATTTCAATACAACTGATTTCAAAATAGTATACCTGGTATTTGTTCATGCCAAAAAACATTCTTTGACTTGTACGTTTTGACTTGTGCTCTAGCTGCGTCTACTTTCTACACTACATTGGACTGTAATTTGTATTTTGTTTATGTAATTAATACTTAATTATACCCCCTGTGTTACATGAACGAATAACAGAAAGGAGAAACCAGCAGCTAAATTCAAAACACAATTTAATTATATATACAATATTATACAGAGATGGTTTACGATATCTAAAGTAATTGGTGGTGGTACAAGACTAGTACGATGATTTAAAGTGTTACTTATCTGTATGCGAATGTCCTGGTACAATCCTTGATCCTTCCAGGTTTCAAATTAACAATAATCACAAATCCACAAGGAAAATTGAATGTCCACAGATGATTTGTAAAGTTCCAGGCAATATGAATAAATCCACACAAAGTGTTGTAATAATCCACAGATAAAGTCACAATAGCTCTCCCAATAGAATCTTATATGGCGCTGTACAATTCTTGATATGTCTTATTACAGGTCTCATTACAGTTCTGATTAGCCTTGGGCAGCTGGAGTATATATAGCTAAACCGTAATTCAAGAATATTGGAGAACCTCCTACTACTAGAAATATCTAACTAAAAACAGTAAACAAGTAAACACACATAACTTTCTGGAAATAGATCATTCTAGATATCTACTTAAAATCAACATGTTTACAAACATATTTGTTTATACATGATTATATTCTAGAAAGTTCTATAACCTAAATCAATGATATGACCTTCATAGGATGTATTGATAAAAAAAACTATAGGAGTTATCTCCCTTATCTCATAACTACATGTATTCAGTGTCATACATAACACACCCCTCCTTAAAGAAAAGAAAGTTTTCTTGAAAAGGAAACTTTCTTGACATATCAAGTAATATTTAAATCCTTGATAAAGCATCAGCTAGAATATTGTCTTTCCCTTTGATATGTTTGATGTCAAGATTGTACTCTTGCAAAGTCAAACTCCACCTGAGAATTCTTTGATTTTTGTTTTTCATTTTCCCAATGAATGTCAAAAGGTTGTGGTCGGTGAAGACCAACACAGGCACAACTGTAGTGCATAGATACACATCAAATTGGTTTAAGGCCAAAATCAATGCTAAACATTCTTTCTCAATGGTGGAATAATATCTCTGGTGTTTGTCAAACTTTTTCGAGAAATAACAAATTGGATGGTCAATTTGTTCAGTACCTTCTTGCATCAAAACAGCACCAACACCTACATCGCTGGCGTCAACAAACAGTTTAAACTGTTTATTAAAATCTGGAGCAGTCAGAACTGGTGAGCTTGATAGTATGGCTTTCAATTTCTCAAAGGCAGACTTACATTCGTCTGACCAGACAAATTTGACATTTTTCTTTAACAAAGCAGTAAGTGGAGCTGCTATAACAGAGAAATTTTGACAAAATTTTCTGTAGTATCCAGCCATACCAAGAAACCTCATCAGCTCTCTCTTGCCTCCAGGAGCTGGAAAATCTATAATTGATTCTACTTTGGCCTGAACAGGTTTAACCTGCCCCTGTCCTACAACATGGCCTAAAAATTCAACAGTTGCATGACAAAATTCACATTTCAATAAGTTTACAGTCAATTTCATGGTAGTGAGTCTTTCGAAGAATTCACGAATCCCGCGTAGATGGTCTTCCCACGTGTCGTGGTAGTTGATGACGTCATCGATGTATCCACCACAGCCTTCCAGGTCTGATATCACGCTGTTAAGAAGACGTTGAAATGTTGCCGGGGCATTCTTCATACCAAACGGCATAACTTTGTACTGGTACAAACCTTGTGAGGTTACAAATGCCGACACTTCTTTAGCTCTTTCTGTTAATGGCACCTGCCAATATCCTTTCAACAGGTCAAACTTGCTTACGTACTTGGCTTTGCCAACTTTGTCAATACATGAGTCAATCCTTGGAATTGGATAAGAGTCTGTTTTACTGACAGAGTTTACTTTCCTGAAGTCAGTACAGAACCGGTATGTCTTGTCTGGCTTTGGTACCAGAACACATGGAGAGCTCCATTCACTTTTGCTTGGTTCAATAATATCATTGTCCAACATGTATTGAATTTCTTTCTTTAAGTGTTCTTCTTTCAAAGGATTGACACGGTAAGGATGTTGCTTGACAGGTGGCGCATCGCCTACATCCACGTCATGATAGATAGCATCTGTTTTGCCTGGTGTATCCGGAAACAAATGATTAAACTCAAGTATCAAATCTTTCAGTTCATTGCGTTCCTTTTCTGATAGATGACACAGTTTCTTGTCCAAGTTCGCGAGCACATCTGAATTCCGTAACTTAACACCACAGTCTAAACCTACATCTTGTACACCACCATCTAAGTCTAATTTACAAATATCAGCTGTACTTTCACTTTGTGATGGTACAGAGGCCAAAGTAGCAATAGGTTGAGAGGTCTTGCTCTCTTCTCTATCTACATATTTCTTAAGCATATTAACATGACATAATTGATTTTCTTGCGCCTCCCTGGAGTTTGTACAATGTAGTTAACATCATCGACCTTTTTCTCAACAACATAAGGTCCAAAATATCTAGCTTGCAAAGGCTGACCCGGTATTGGTAATAGAGCCAAAATTTTGTCACCTGGATCAAAACTTCTTGCACGGGCACTTTATCATACCATGTTTTCATTTTGGTTTGAGTAACGGCCAAATTTTCTTTTGCCAGTTCACATGCCCTTGTCAACCTTTGCTTAAAGTTAGACACATACTCTAAGAGATTCACTTTAGAATCTTCGTCCAAAATTTTGTCTTTCAAAATTTTCAAAGGACCATGTACAGTATGTCCAAACACAAGTTCAAAGGGACTAAAGCCAAGAGATTCTTGTACAGATTCTCTAACGCCAAACAACAACATGTGTATACCTTCGTCCCAATCTCTTTTGTTTTCAAAACAATAAGATCTCATCATATTCTTCAATGTCTGATGAAAACGTTCTAAAGCACCCTGAGACTCTGGATGATAAGCACTAGACTTATACTGCTTGATCTGGAGCTGGTACATGACTTGTTGAAAAATACCAGACATGAAATTCGAACCTTGGTCCGATTGGACAGCTTTTGGAAGACCAACCAGTGTAAAGAATTTAACCAAAGCCTTGACTATGTTAGGGGCTTTAATATTCCTGAGTGGAATGGCTTCAGGAAAGCGTGTGGAAGCACACATAATAGTTAAATGATACTCATTCCCAGACTTAGTTTTGGGTAGAGGACCTACACAGTCTATAATGACTCTACTAAATGGTTCCTCAAATGCTGGAATGGGGTGCAAAGGTGCAACAGGGATTTTCTGATTAGGTTTCCCTACCACCTGACAAGTATGACAAGACCTACAAAAATCAGCCACATCCCGTTTCAACTTGGGCCAAAAGAAGTGATCTAAGATCCTGTTATAAGTCTTGGTCACACCTAGATGCCCTGCCATAGGTACATCATGAGACAAACTCAGAATATCTTGCCTATACCTCGGTGGGACAACTATTTGATTGACAACCTTCCAGTCTTCCTCGGGAGACACATCAGGGGGGCGCCACTTGCGCATCAACACACCTGACTGACGGAAGTAACAAACCGGGACTTTCTCAGCCTCTTCCTCACTCAAAGCCCGATTACACAGTAAGGAGATTTCAGGATCTTTTTCCTGTTCTACTATAAGCTCCTCTCTAGACAAAGATGATTTGCTCATCATGTCAGACAAAGAAGTACCCTTGTTAGGAACAACTCTATCACTATCAAAGTCTACAGGATTGCTCAAAAGATCACACTTGCTCCCGACATCCTCTATATCATGAGCCAAGAAAGTGTCACCTAACCCTGGACTATAATGATCCTCAACTACTGCAACATCAGAAACCTTCTTACTCATTGAACGAGTTACAGCACAAGAAGGGAAAATACCAGGAAATTCCTGTTGAATAGTCTCAGCATCATCTGTTTTATCTGGAATACTGGACACTAAGGGATCTACCCTAACTTTCTCTCCAGCCAAGTCATTGCCTAAAATGAGCGACACGCCCTCTATCGGAAGTTCCGGTCTAACACCAATGGTGACAGGCCCAGTAACCAAGTCTGACTTTAAATAAACACAATGGAGAGGCACATTAACAAAACCTAACTCTACACCTTGAAGCAAAACACTACTACCAGATGAGGTCTCCTCAGACAAAGGCACTACGCCATCTAATATCAAAGAATGAGAAGCCCCAGTATCTCGCAAAATCTTCACAGGTTTCAAGTTGGTAATATCACTAGTAAGTGAAACAAAACCTTCAGAAATGAAGGGAGAGTACTTCTCCAAGACACTATCAGACTCTGAGCTCTTAATCTCAACAGACACTTTAGAATCTTCCACAATATCACTAAGTTTCTGACTAGGCTTTGACATAGCTAACACAGAAGGAACTGACTGTTTACGCCTTTGCTCCTTACGCTGGAGAGAATAACATTCAGACATAGTATGCCCTACTTTCTTGCAGTAATTACAAACAGGACCAGAAGGAGACCCCACACCTACCCTATCATCTGTTTTAGAAGCAGACTTAGTTTTATCACCTAATTTAGGTTTGTCGTTGGAAGGGCCACTAAAGGTTGGGTTCCTAGGCTGACCAAATTTACTAGTACCTGTGGTACTGTTTTTGTCTTGAGAACTGTTTTTAACAAATGAGCCTTTGTGGGTGAGAGCGTAATCATCAGCCATTGTAGCTGCTTCACTAAGTGTTTCAACTTTTCTCTCATCTAAATGAGTTTTTATGTTTGAGTGGACACAACGTTTAAAACTCCTCTATCAACAATAATTGCCTCAATTTACCGAAATCCTCATCAATTTCTTTAGAATCACACCACCTATTAAATAATTGTTCCTTTTCTCTGGCAAATTCTACATGAGTTTGTTCATCTCTCTTTCTCGAGTTTCGAAATTTCTGGCGGTAAGCCTCAGGAACTAACTCATAAGCTTTCAAAATAGCTTTCTTGACTACTTGGTAATTTGAAATATCATCAACAGATAAAGAAGAATAAATGTCTCTAGCTTTACCAATCAAGACACTCTGAAGAAGCATTGTAAGCTTATCTTCAGGCCATGTCATACTATCAGCTATTTTCTCAAAATGTAGAAAATACTTGTCAACTTCTTTCTTTGAAAAGGAGGAACTAACCTAATATTTCTACTGACATCAAAACCTCTGTTTCCTTGTAAACCCCTAAAAGTTGGATTACTTGAACCGTCTTGAGAAGCTAGCTCTAATTCTTTAATTCTAAGTTCTGTTTCAGCTTGAATTTTCTGCTTCTCTAGTTCTAACATCTGATCTCTCTCGATCTCTTTTTCTTTTAATTTTCTTTCCATTTCTTTTTCTCTTAACTCTCTTTCTTTGTCTATTTCTTTTTTCTCTCTTAACTCCTTTTCTATTTCTCTTTCTCTCATTTCTTTCTCTATTTGTTTCATTTTCATTTCATTCTCTATTTGTTTCATTTTCATTTCATGTTCAAGTTCCATTTGTCTAATTTGGATTTCTGAAGTGACTGTTTCCTCTATACTATCTAATGCACTAGAGTCAAATTTGCCATTGTCAACAAAATATCTTATAATTACATTCCTAATTTCAGCTTTCCTCAAATTAGTTTTGATAGTAAGGCCTAAATGTTTACCCAATAATAGTAAATCCTTCTTACTAACTTGCAAAAGAACTTCCAGGGATGGCGCTTTAACAAACTGTTCTACCTGCATAGAAGTCATATTTATCTAGCTGTTGGTTTCAAATGTAAACTCAAAGTTTGTACACAAATTTTGAAAATTTCTTAATTAATTTTTCAAAGTTAGATTTCACAAATTGAATATCGATCCCGGACGAGCCCCCAATTTCTGTCACATGAACGAATAACAGAAAGGAGAAACCAGCAGCTAAATTCAAAACACAAATTTAATTATATATACAATATTATACAGAGATGGTTTACGATATCTAAAGTAATTGGTGGTGGTACAAGACTAGTACGATGATTTAAAGTGTTACTTATCTGTATGCGAATGTCCTGGTATAATCCTTGATCCTTCCAGGTTTCAAATTAACAATAATCACAAATCCACAAGGAAAATTGAATGTCCACAGATGATTTGTAAAGTTCCAGGCAATATGAATAAATCCACACAAAGTGTTGTAATAATCCACAGATAAAGTCACAATAGCTCTCCCAATAGAATCTTATATGGCGCTGTACAATTCTTGATATGTCTTATTACAGGTCTCATTACAGTTCTGATTAGCCTTGGGCAGCTGGAGTATATATAGCTAAACCGTAATTCAAGAATATTGGAGAACCTCCTACTTCTAGAAATATCTAACTAAAAACAGTAAACAAGTAAACACACATAACTTTCTGGAAATAGATCATTCTAGATATCTACTTAAAATCAACATGTTTACAAACATATTTGTTTATACATGATTATATTCTAGAAAGTTCTATAACCTAAATCAATGATATGACCTTCATAGGATGTATTGATAAAAAAAACTATAGGAGTTATCTCCCTTATCTCATAACTACATGTATTTAGTGTCATACATAACACCTGCAATAAAGTTAAGGGGGGAATATGCTGGAATTGGATTATCCGTCTGTCTGCCTGTAGACACAACTTTGTCTGGGAACTCCTAAACTACTTGACAGCTTTTGAGAAAATTTGGTACACAGAACGCTGACATGAGAGGGAGTTGAGTAAACTATATAGGATTCTACAAAGTGCCCTATTAATGGAGTTCTTACTAAATTTGTGCAGCGGGAGGTTTTAGTTGTCCACTGGTGGCAGTTCTGTAACTACACTGCAGTATCATACCCTGGTATTTTATTTTTATATCAATACTTAACTCAGTTTTTCCTCAACAATAAAACTTGTCATTTTCTCTCATTAACTCATTCATTTATGTATAATGCTGTAAAACTTTTCAGAAAAAATGGCAAAGGAGTTAAGAAGAATGTTATGTCTAAAATGGTGCTTGGGATGAAGAAAAAGAAGCGAAAGCTGTTGTTGATGAAGGGAGGTCAGGGTGAGGATGAAGTCTATCCAAAAGGATTAGCTACAGGTAAGTACCTAATATATTACAATTATTACAGAGTTATCTGCCCTTGTAGGTAGAAATTAATTGTGACCTGGTGTGTTTACGAGCACAACATGATATTCATTAGGCAAAAGGATGTATGTTTAGCTCATACATTAATTACATACATGATAATGTTGATACCTACCCACAAGGACAGATAACTCTGTAGTGTACAAAGACATAATATCCAGACAACAGCATACATGTGTGATCAAAAGATTTTAGAATATTATTCTGGATGAGCACAATTTTGGTTAATATTCTAATTAGTTTTTTGTTGATATTCCAAATACAAAATTTATTAATATTGTATAATGATGCTTTCTTCTGAAACAACAAAGTAAAGTGAGTTTAATATTATATGTAATAAATGTTTGTGTTGCATGTTGTGTAGGAAGGAAATCTAAGGCGTTTGTTTGGCTGAATTATTTGGAACAAGAAGGTGGTGAGGCAGCTCCAGATAGACTGTTTAAAGAGGTAATAATAGTTTTATGCTGTCAATGATATTGCAAGAGTTGTCTCCCTTACACCAAGAAAGGAACACTTAGGTGCAAAACATGTTTCACGTGTCATATTGAGAAACTTTTCATGTAATGAAAGATATTCCAAATCAGGCCAATGTCATCTTGTTCGCTCAGCTTTCCAAATAAAAATACAATGAGGATATTTAACATCAGAAAGATTGACAGTCCAAATCGGTAACATTTTCCAGAAAAGTTTTATATTCAATGGTTAGAGTTGTGCAATGCTAAATGTAAACTCTGGACATATTGAATTGGTGGTGAGAATTTATTGATGTGTGACCCAATACACCTTCAAGTGAAGAGGAAATATAGACAATGTTATTTGCACAGTTGCCAGCTTTTCCCTCATAGTCCAGTAAAGATAGGGTGTTACCCCAAAATAATTGCAACAAAATTTTTTCTTTGTTTTTCATACAGATCTGACTTTGTTTTATACAAGAAAAAAAGTCGCCACAAGTAAAAATTTGGGAAAGTGTTTTTCTTGATCCCCAAAAAATCAGAAAAATAGGGATATTTGCATAATTTGCCAACTTTGTAGCCAAATATAAACTTACATGGTTATCATGAGATACTAGAAAATTACTGTATGGCAAGAACGTTATAAGGACAGCACAGATTGCCAAAAACCTAAGTTGAAATCAACACAGGGAAAAAGTATGACACCATGAAAATTGCATAATTATGTCCTTGTAACAGCCAAATATGCTTTTGTTGGATTGTTAAGATAAAAAATTGTTATTATCAACAATACCATTGATACTCATTTTGGTGGAATCTTTTTAAATAAAACTTGTTGATTAAAGGCTTTAAAAGTAAAATATTTTACTTTCACTACCTGAGATAACATGGTTGCTCAAAGTTGGTCTTTTGGCCTTTTCCAAGGATATGTTCAAGTCCAAATTGAATAATATGTCTTTTTTATTCAAGAATTATTCAGTAAGTACGGTCTCAAGTGTTTAGATAGTTATTAATTCAGATTCTATGTAGGCTATACTCACCTAAAAGAGACAACTGTATAAAGATATTCCCAAAAATAAAAGACGTGAGGTTGATCAAATCCTCATTTAGTGCCAATTTGACTAAACTTATTATGGCTAAGTCCTTAAGTTGAAATATCAAAAATGTGAATATCTATTTTGTGACTTATCAGATTGCAAAATCCTTTGGCAGTATTTGCACCATAATGGAACGTTCTTTATAAAGTGAAAGTGAAGTTTCTTTTTGATCAAATATTTGAATAGTCCAGTTTTTCATTTTTCCATAATGGAACCAGATGGGTGTTACATAAATTTCGATGAGATAAAAGGATAAAATAAAAGTTCAATTTCAATTTTATAGCTGAAAATCATCACAGTTCTGATTCATTTACTGGCAAAATTTTATGACAAACGAATAAAGCATATTCGAAAAATTTAGATTTTTGTATTGCAAATCTATGGACTTCGACATATTTTGGTATTCAGCCAAATTAACGTGTGAGGAAGTTTTTACTACTAAATAAGATGTGCATATTTATACCGTTTTTACAATAAATGATCAAAATAACAAGTACAAAATATACAAAAAAGAATAAAACATATTTGGAAGATTTTGCTTTTTTATTTTCTGAAATATTAACTACCAAAATGGGAGTTTTGCCAAAAATCTTAGTATAAAAACACTTCAAATTGGCACAATCAGTCAACTTGACGGGTTAATATTTAGTGTTTTCTAACTAATGTATTATCGATTATGCTTTAATATCAAAGAAAAGGTAATCCTTTAAGACATAAAACATTAACTGATATTGTTCAGGATAAGATTTTATAAATGTTTGCATCTAAAAAGAACAAAAACGGGATTGCTAGCTAAATTCAAAGGTTTTGAGCCATTTTCATCCTTCTTTATTTCTTGGATTGGCTGAAATTATTGTATCATTTCAACTTATTTGTACTAACCTAAAGTTTGTCTTACTATATACCCGATTTCATATTTCAAGTATTGCAAAAATAGCAGATATTGTACTTTAAAAGTGGTCAAAAGTGTGATTTCTTTATATTTTCTTATTTTTGGGTGTGTTCAAAAAACGAACTTTCCGAACATGTTGATTTTTTTATGCGACTATTTTCTTATTTTTGGGTTTCAAAACTAACTAAATAAGATGTGCATATTTATACCGTTTTTACAATAAATGATCAAAATAACAAGTACAAAATATGAAAAAAAAGGATAAAACATATTTGGAAGCTTTTGCTTTTTTATTTTCCGATATATTAACTACCAAAATGGGAGTTTTGCCAAAAATCTAAGTATAAAAACACTTCAAATTGGCACGATCAGTCAACTTGACGGGTTAATATTTAGTTTTTTCTAGCTAATGTATTATCGATTATGCTTTAATATCAAAGAAAAGGTAATCCTTTAAGACATAAAACATTAACTGATATTGTTCAGGGTAAGATTTTATAAATGTTTGCATCTAAAAAGAACAAAAACGGTATTGCTAGCTAAATTCAAAGGTTTTGAGCCGTTTTCATCCTTCTTTATTTCTTGGATTGGCTGAAATTATTGTATCATTTCAACTTATTTGTACTTACCTAAAGTTTGTCTTACTATATACCCGATTTCATATTTCAAGTATTGCAAAAATAGCAGATATTGTACTTTAAAAGTGGTCAAAAGTGTGATTTCTTTATATTTTCTTATTTTTCGGGTGTTCAAAAAACGACTTTCCGAACATGTGATTTTTGGCGACTTTTTTCATGGTAAAATACTAAGATCCTCCAACCCAAAAAGCAGAAAACAAATTCTGTTGCAATTATTTGGAGGTTTGGCTTCTATTTTTCATTTTTTTACTGGACTAACAGAAACTTATAAGATTATAGGATTTCTTGATGTGCAACCCAATGTACATTCTATATAAGTTTGGGTGAAATATAAACAATATGTTTTCCACTGTTGGTAATAAGATAAGATTTCCTTTTTTCAGGCATTCCCACAGAATCGTATCGGGTTTAAAGTCGGTATGAAGCTGGAAGGAATTGACCCTAAGCATCAGTCACTGTTCTGTGTACTGAGTGTGGCTGAGATCCGTGGCTACCGTCTGCGACTACACTTTGACGGCTACTCCGAGTGCTATGATTTCTGGGCCAATGCTGATTCAGCTTGGATATTTCCAGTCGGATTCTGTGATAAAAATGAAAGAATCTTACAACCCCCAAAAGGTGAGGAAATTCAGTTATCCGCATGTCACAGATCATAGAACTTGTCCACCTCTAGTTAATGGAGTCATTAGGATTTATCTCCCTTTACTAATTCAGTTAATTTATTAGAAATGCAAATGTCAAATTATGCTTATTCTATTTTCACTGAATAGATTGTTTGAGGCAAATCTGTTTGGAATTAAAAATTACTGTAAAACCAAAGAAATTAAAAAGACAGATCCTGTAATGATAACTAAAATGTGTAAATGTTTAACAGGTTTTACGGCAGAAAACTTCAGCTGGCCAGAGTACTTGAAGATGGCTAAAGCCGTACCAGCTCCGAAACATCTATTTCAAAACCAACCCACTCAGGTAAACCATACTTTTATTCTACACTGTACTTTACTGAGTACAAAAAAACTCGCTCTTACAGAGGGCAGCAAGGCCAGTGTGTTGTCTCATCATTCATTAGGCCATCATGCTGTTATGGTGAAGAAGTTTGTTTTTTTATGTGATGTAATAATATTTATGCAATGACTTAAAAATAGCAAAAAGGTCTTACTGAGATATTGCCTTGTTTAGAAGTAGTGTTATATCTAGGCACATTATAAATAAAACATTTCTTTGATATAGAATGTGACCCCTAATGCATTCCGAGTGGGCTGTAAGCTTGAGGCTGTGGATAAGAAAAACAACAACCTAATATGTGTATCTACCGTGGCGGACACACTTGGTGACAAGATACTGGTACACTTTGATGGCTGGGAGGATACGTACGACTACTGGTGTGATGTCGCCTCTCCAGACATTCACCCGGTCGGCTGGTGTCACGAAAACAACACACAACTCTCTCTTCCCTGTGGTTTGTACCTCTTCACATCTTACCTTAAGACCATATGTCATTTTGCCATTTGAATCCTCAAGTCCTTTAGTGATTATGTTTGGTAGCCTATAATTGGAAAAACACCCGTCTGAATCTCTTGACAAAGATAATTAAACTTTGAATGTCCCTGCTATGAATCAGGGAGCACACAGTGCTGTCCTGTCATGTCCCATCATGCTTTTTGGAGGCATTGGTGTATGACAGACATGTCTAGTTTATCAAAGTTATAAATCCAGAAAATTATTTTGGTCATTTATTGAATATCTAATAATTCTGCCAATATTACTGGATTTATCTCCCTTTAAACCATTCAGTAATTATACAATACCTAAGCGAATGCTACTGTTTTGTTAACAGTGAATGTTTTGTTTTATTCAGATTGGAAGGAGACCGATTTTACATGGGAGAGTTACTTAGCCCAAACCAAGTCTGTAGCAGTGCCTGCTAGAGCATTCAAACCTGTAAGTAATTCTAACGGATCTCTCTGGATAGACAGCTCTCAGTACAGTCAAACCTGCCAGAGTGATTACCTCTGTATAAACACCAACTGACAAATAAGACCACTTTCATGGAGTCCCAAATGGTCAATTCCAACACAATGTGTGTATGATGATCACCTGGCTATAAAGACTATTTTTCCTTTGTCCTTTGGGCGCTCCTCTACCACTGCTGTTCTTAGCTATGATATTGTATGTGTACCCATGATATGTTTCTACGTCTTTATCAGTTTAACATCTCTGTGTAGGTTAATGTGTGAAACCTTTTGTGATGTTTCAGAGAGCAGCCCTAGGTTTTAAGGTTGGGATGAAACTAGAAGTGGTAGACAAACGGAACTCGCTGCTCATTCGTGTAGCAACTGTTAGTGAAGTGGATAGCCATCTGATTAAGATCCACTTTGATGGTTGGGCGGATACCTTTGATTACTGGCTGGACGATGACTGTACAGATATTCACCCTCCAGGCTGGTGCAGCAAGACTGGCCACCCTCTCACTCCTCCAATAAGTACGTTGACAACCCTATCGAAATAAAAACTCTCTCTTTACCCAAGTTGGTGTGTTTCATTCAGTTTTCAGAATTATTACCGTAAACTTTACATTTTTTTCTGCATGCAATCAACTTTCCTGTATTTCAATAAGAATTTATGAAAATAAATCACTGCAAGAACGTTTCAACTTCCAATAAATAGAGCTCTAAATCATAAAATTACAGCAACAGTTGCTTGACTGTATATAATGTACGCTCATTCTCTGTAACTAATTCTGACCTCCAAAAACTATTTCAAGTCTTCACTTTTCTTCATTTACCTTGAAAGTAAATTAAACTGTTGTTTAAATAGAATTATTACTTATATCCAGGTCCAGCAGACTTGGTGGACACAGCAGAGAAAGGAGGATGTCCAACTCCAGGCTGTAAGGGTATTGGCCACATCAAAGGAGCAAAGTACACAGGGCACCACAGGTGGGTCTCATTAGTACACAGGGCACCACATGTGGGTCTTATTAGTACACAGGGCACCACAGGTGGGTCTAATCAGTACACAGGGCACCACGTGTGGGTTTCATCAGTACACAGGGCACCACAGGTGGGTCTCATCAGTGCACAGGGCACCACAGGTGGGTCTAATCAGTACACAGGGCACCACAGGTGGGTTTCATCAGTACACAGGGCACCACAGGTGGGTCTCATCAGTGCACAGGGCACCACAGGTGGGTCTAATCAGTACACAGGGCACCACAGGTGGGTCTCATCAGTACACAGGGCACCACAGGTGGGTCTAATCAGTACACAGGGCACCACAAGTGGGTCTCATTAGTACATAGGGCACCACAGATGGGTCTCATTAGTACTGAAGGCACCACATTTTTAACCCACCATCATCAGATGGTGGGCTATTCAAAACGCTTTTTGTCCGTGGTCCGTGGTCCGTCCTTCTGTCCATTAACATTTCTTGTTACCGCTATATCTCAGAAAGTACAGAAGAGATCTCTCACAAATTTCATATGTAGGTTCCCCTTGGGCCCTAGTTGTGCATATTGCATTTTGGGACTGATCGGTCAAAAAGATGGCTGACAGGCTGCTATCTTGGATTTTGATAGTTAAAGTTTCTCACCACTATATCTCAGCAAGCACTGAAGGGATCCCTCTCAAATAGTTGTGCATATTGCATTTTCCGACTGATTGGTGAACAAGATGGCCGACAGGCCACCATCTTGGATTTTGACAATTGAAGTTTGTTACCGCTATTTTTCAGAAAGTACTGAAGGGACCTGTCTCAAATTTCATGTGCAGGTTCCTCTGTGGGTCTAGTTGTGCATATTTCATTTTCAGACTGATCAGTTAACAAGATGGCTGACAGGTAGCCATCTTGGATTTTGAAAATTAAAGTTTATTACTGTTATATAGATGTATCTCAGAAAATACTGAAAGGATCTTTCTCAAATTTCATGTGTAGTAATATGTAGTAAAAGTTTGAAAAGCAGAGAAAAGATCCCTCTTTCCATTGTCAGACATAGATCATTCTTTGGTAGGCGCCAAGATCCCTCTGGGATCTCTTGTTTTTCTTGTATATATATCTGTTAAATTATGCAAACCAGCTGTTGTTTCAGTATGTTAAATACTCTGGCTCTTTCCCCATGCTAGCTCCAACATTAACATGGAATATAATATGGTAATTGTGATTGTGTTTTTCAGTGCTTTTGGCTGTCCCTACTCTAGTTCCAACATCAACAAGGAAACAACTCTACAGGACAGACTGGGGTCGACGAGAGCCGAGGAGGTGAACCAGACTCCCGCCCCTTCACCTCCTGGTACTCCCACATTCAGGTCCCAAAGGAGCATGGAATACCCATCCTCACCAGAACAGAAGTAATTCGAAATATAAGCAATCAACTCATAATCTGTATTAGCATATTACATAATTATCACCCATGCGGATAGGTGTCGATTGTGATATCATTGTTTTGTGAGCAAAACTTGCATGATTGTTTTCTCTAGAAAGTATGACGTTGCACTCACAAACATGTGACATCACACTCAGTACCTACCTGCAAGGGAGTTAACTCTGTACTATGTAAATGTTCTGTATCTCATGTCTATCTTGTCTAGTGTCAATTTGTCACATCATATATGCGATTTTTGTCTGTTTCCAAGCTTTAATTTTCCTAATAAAAAATTGTATGAACTTCTGCACAGACTATGATTTGATTGCAAGATGTGGAAGCAAAGACTTCAAGAAGAAATGGAGAAAAGCAGACAAAAGTGGGATTAGGATCAAAGTAATTTAGAGTGATAAAAGTTAGCTGAAAATAAACTGAATTGCACTATTTCAAAGTTTGGCTTTTTTTTTTTTTTTTTTTTTTTTTTTTTTTTAGGAAAAAGTGATTTGAACCAAAGTCAATATAAAACTAATCATCTGATAACGACATTGATGTTTGTAGGAAATGTCCAACACCAGGCTGTGATGGATCAGGACATATCACAGGAAAGTTCACCATGCACCATAAAGTCTCTGGCTGTCCTCTGTCAGAGAAAAACATCATGATGATGCAGATGCAGAGCAAAGCACAGCATATGACAAACGGTGACACAGGCAAGGTGAAGGTCAAATCTGGACGAGGTCGGAAACCGAGGTAAGCTCTGCCTTAAGTTTATACAATACTGTTCAACATTATCTTTACATTGCAGTTCTGTTCCAGTTATGAATGAGAAGTGATATATTTTGGTAAAAAGCAAATTTTCTCTTGAAAAGTGCTTGAATTTTAAAAACATACAGCCTGAATAGTATAATTGGAGTACTTAGATTAGAAATAAATTGTATGTCTGTATGATTATAGAGCTCAACTATAACATTTACTTTCTTAGGAGCTACTACCTGAATATGGGTGACAGAGGCCCACATAAAATGTCACGGGAGAGAGAAAAGGACAGTAAAGGTATGTATAGCATAGTACATTTGTACTAGATTCACATGTATTGACATTTTACAGGTGCAAACATCAAAATATTGGACTCATTTTACTATAGAAAAGTATAACGACTACACGGTAAAGGTATAACAAAGCAGAGTACTAGATTCACATGTGTTGATATAAGTAAAGGTATATATTGATAAAGAAAAGGGAGTTTAATATTATTGAATAATGGGCACAAAGATAAATTTCGTTAATATCAATTGATAACAAGTAGTATAAAATGGTCACCATATTCTAGTAATTCATTTGTTTAATGCTAAATAAAGATATGAAATTTTGTTTATGAAGCAGCTTCAGAAAACAAAAACAACAGTAACCTACACAATGGGATCCATCAGTCAGTGTTTATGTCCTCCATGGTTCCCAACCCTAACAAGGACTTACCCCTATGCTGGGAACAACACTCCAAGCTTCTCCCGGGAGTGGATAAGATGAAAGGTTCCGAGGTCTCTAATTGGAATGTGGACCAGGTGTCACAGTTTGTCCGGTCATTACCTGGATGCGAGGAGCATGCCAAGGCTTTTAAAGATGAGGTAGGAACAAACTTATAGTTCTCTTTATTTTAATTCAATTTTACATCTCTGATAATCGCATTAGTATAGAAATCATTTGTTTAACATAAATATCATTTATGTGAAATACCACTGACTTTTAAATTGATCGAGCTTGTTTTATGACTAAAGTTATATGGCAAATGGTATGAATTTTAGCTATTAAAATTATTTTTTAATTGTTTGTAATTTGTAGAAAATTTTGAATACATGTATGTTACTGATATTAAACTTGGAAATTGATCGTTTTTTATTTATCTTACAGCAAATTGACGGAGAAGCGTTTATGTTGATAACACAAACAGACATTGTGAAGATTATGAACGTTAAGTTGGGTCCAGCTCTGAAAATCTTCAACAGCATTCTCATGTTCAAGAATTCGCTGGATGTTTGATTATGATAGCAGCTTCAGTGAAGTTTGACTATTATGGGATATATGTAACAGTGTTCCTGGCCCTGGTACTCTGTGTGGGCTGGAGCAGGTACACAAGCGTCGCCGTCAAAGAACAAGGAGCTAGCTTCTCCCAGAGACGTAACAGTTTCCATTGAAATTCAAAATCTTATTATTATTTAAAAGCGATGTCAAAAATATGGAAAACCTGCTTCTTCAGGGTCCACATAAGGGAATTAATACTGGATGTTATCGGAGTACAGCAAGATGAATAGTTCCAGTAAAATAGAACTCTTCAGGAGAAACAGGGGCTGGAGCTATATGCAAGTTTTTGTTCAGTGACAGTTGATCGTAGAAGGATGCCTCGTAAAATTTTAACAGATTTGTTTATAAATACAAGTTAACAATTGATTCGTGCCATAGTGTGTAGCTATCATTATGTATGTGGAACTTATTGTTGAATTTGCTCACAAACGAAATCCTTGTGTGGTTATAGAGAGTGAGAGAATTACTGTTTGTTAGACTAGTATGAATGTACAAGTCTGTGATCATGTGATACAGCAACATTACCTCATTTACCCCTGAAATTCCATAATGGACTGGACTAGTCTTGGATTTAGAAGAGACTATATGTGTCTTCAGGGGTGAATGAGCTTAAAGTGAACAGTCGGGCAAGGATGGCTAAAGTCGGTAAAAATGGTGTGAAGGTATCCAGTATAACTTCTTATGAAATGGAAAAATAAAATCTGTCGTCAAAATCTGTCTGCGTACGAAGAAATTAATTTAAAGTATGGAAATTCTAAAACGTCCTCCCGGCTCACTATGTCCGTGGTTACATTCCCACGCAGCCTCGCTTTCAATGCTTTCAACTTTTCTTTACTTTAATGGTCAGAACTAAACAGAACTTGACCGTCGTATTAATATGTGAGAACTTTTGGAAGGCCAATGAACGCATTTAGACTGGTTTTCTTTGCCCGACTGTTCACTTTAAAGATGCTATAAAAAAACCATGAAGGTCAGATATACATCATTTCTTTTGTCAGAATATTTGTTGAGAACATTTGTTATATTAAGATTATTTTTATGTCTTTATCAACAAGTACCTGATGTTGAAGGTTGTCTGTAGTAATCACTGTCTAACTTTTCTGTTTTTGTGACTCAATCAAGTGAACCCAAGTTAAAGGTCATAGGAGTTGATAATGTTAACAAAAATCTTACTCTAACTACTGTGATGTAGAGGTTCATATTGTGTCAGACTTACTGAGTGGAATGGGCTCCAGGATCAGGAAAGCCAATCAAAATTGATGTTACAAAGAAAGTGATGTTACTCTTTGTAACACCGTCTGTGGTTGGTTTAGTCTAAACTTAAAACTGTTCTGTGAGTATGGGGCCAGATATTCAGTGAATCTTTATTTTGACTTGGGATAGACATTTCTGTTATCAGGAGATTTACCTAATAGTCTTAGTTCAGTCTGTTAGGCATACATTTATAGGATATATTGTATGTACAAAACACATTAGCTCAGCACAGAGACTATGAATTTCTCTCAGATAGAATTATGTTGTATTGAAGTCATAAAACAAGTTCTGGGGGAGTTTAAATCCTTGGCTCACTCAGAAGCTTTGTTGATGCAAACTTGAAATGTTTCATCATCAGCAGGACCCTGTTTACATACAATGTCTCAGAGTATTCATGTTTGATAAGTGTACTTTTGATAGCAAAAGTTTTGGTTGGGACCAACAGGACAGTTAAAAGTCTTGTCTTTGAGTTATGTAAAGTCCAGCTAACGACATTTCAGATGTATGTTAATCTTTATCGTCAAAATTATTATATTTCACAGTAAATATTATAAGTGGTATTCTTAAATCCAGCCACTTTTATTTAATATTGTTGAAATGAAATTATTAGGCTTTAATATATTATTCTTGTATTGTTAAATCCTCTGCTCTGGTTATTGGTGGTGATATATATGCAAAATAGTTCGTTGATTGTGTAAATTTCAGATATACATGTATTAAATTGTTGAGGAAAGTTAAGGAGTGTGATGTTAATTGTGGATACAGAGTGTGATATAGGGACTAGTTATTCTGTTTATAGTAGAGTAAGGTCAAATGGCAAAAACAAATTAGCAGATGAGAAAAGGTCAAGTGATATGTATATATGTGTATATAAATTGGGCGTTATAATTCCCATAGTGCTTTCAGCCAATCAGAGAATTGTATTCCAACCAGTTTCAGGAAGGATCGGTGCATTTTCAGACTTTTTTTAGCGTGTTTTATTGTTTTTTTTATATCTGTATAGTATGCTTGTTATTACATATATTCCTCCACAATCAAGGTTCCAGGCACTAGTTACTCGAATGATGTCTGGGATGGATTTTTTATATTCTCTCTTGTTGATGTTGTATTCTTAGTCATGCGTGTAATGGTATCAGGAGAACTTGAATATAACATGTGTGGTTACATGTAAGAGTCTTTAGGATAAAGCTTTTCCAGGATTCTCTGTGTAGGAGGGGAAGAAACATTTGTGTCAAAAGTTGATTGGTGGTGCGCTGATAAATAAAAGATTTTGACATGCTACCGGTATACATGTCGGGTATTTGAAAGTCTTGCCTCCCAACCCCCCAACATTGGTGATTTTGGAAGAGTCAAAACATGCCCTTTTTCTATTTGAATATTAGATCTAATTTTGTGTTAACATACCGATTTAAAAATAACGTGACTGGCACTGGTCTTGGCTTTTAGTATTATATGTAGCTAGATTCCTAGATATTTTTTGTTGTCTTTTTTGGCTTTTACCTGACATTTGCTTCTCATTTTTGCAATATATGTACAGGTAGTCTGTTGATATGCTTCATTTAATTAATGGATGATACAATCATGTAGAATTTCAAAATTGTAATTGAGAAAATTACATATTTGCATGTGAATGCCATCACCTGTATCATCAGAAATTGTGATGTTGAATCACTTTTTAATACCCCCCCCCCCCCCCCCCCCAATCCTTTACCATCCCCTTTATTTACCAAGCCTGTCCCAATTTATAATACCATAGACCATATGTTTTTTTATTTGATATTGACCCTATACCTAATTTAATTTTCGAGATCTATAATTACAGGAAGTGTTTGACTAATTCACATTACAGAAACGGGAATATTAAAAGTGTTATGTTGAAATGGTCATCACTTACATCTTAATAAATCAGGAATGAATGCAAATACATGAAATCAAATTATAAATTATTGTGCTGAACTTGTTGATTAATTTACAATATTCAGGTGTTAAGTTTGAATTTTTTTAAAACTAAACCATCAATCAGCAGGTTTCGTTTTGTAAATATTTCAGATTTTAATAACATCGGAATGGCTATAAGATATGGTTTCTGATGTCCCGGTGCAAATATAGAAATCATTATATAAAATAAAGGGAGTGTCTCGCGGCATTGATATCTACACTCCTACATATTACATTGTTATACTTCTGATCAGCTAATGTCATTGAACCGTGTGTTTAAGAAAATGTAGACACTCAGAATTTGAAGACTTTATGATGAGTTGTGATATACATGGTTCAGTTTGAGAATGTAAATGAGAGTTGATATCATTTATTTATAGCATGAAATGTCTTCTGATTAGAGATTTGAATTGTAAGATGAAATCTCTTACAGAAATTTCAAATTGAATTTGAAAACTTACAGAGATGAGAATTGTTTAAGATGAAATCTCATTGAAATTTCAAATTGAATTTGAAGAATTTTAGGGATGAGAATTGTAAGATGAAATCTCTTATTGTTGTAAGATGAAATCTCTTATTGAAGTTTCAAATTGAATTTGAACAGTTACAGAGATGAGAATTGTATGATGAAATCTCATTAAAATTTCAAATTGAATTTGAAGAATTTTAGGGATGAGAATTGTAAGATGAAATCTCTTATAGAAGTTTCAAATTCAATTTGAACAGTTACAGAGATGAGAATTGTATGATGAAATCTCATTGAAATTTCAAATTGAATTTGAAGAATTTTAGGGTTGAGAATTGTAAGATGAAGTCTCTTATTGAAGTTTCAAATTGAATTTGAAAACCAATTGGGATGAGAATTGTCAGATGAAATGTCCCATAAAAAATCAAATTGAATTTGAACACTCAAAGGAGTGAATTTGAACACTGATAAAGATGAGAGTTGTAGGATGAAATGCAAGCTTGCTGTGCCTTTGTTTTGTTAGGCCGTACGTACACATTACTGATATACATTGATACAATAAAACTTACACTAACACTATGTGTCCACTTATCTTTACACATTACATATATACAGTGATACAATAAAACTTACACTAACACTATGTGTCTACTTATCTTTACACATTACTGATCTACAGTGATACAATAAAACTTATACTTACACTATGTGTCCACTTATCTTTACACATTACTGATATACAGTGATACAATAAAACTTATACTTACACTATGTGTCCACTTATCTTTACACATTACTGATATACAGTGATACAATAAAACTTATACTTACACTATGTGTCCACTTATCTTTACACATTACTGATATACATTGATACAAGAAAACTTACACTTACACTATGTGTCCACTTATCTTTACACATTACTGATATACAGTGATACAATAAAACTTACACTAACACTATGTGTCCATTTATCTTTACACATTACTGATATACAGTGATACAATAAAACTTACACTTACACTATGTGTCCTCTTATCTTTACACATTACTGATATACAGTGATACAATAAAACTTACACTTACACTATGTGTCCATTTATCTTTACACATTACTGATATACATTGATACAAGAAAACTTACACTTACACTATGTGTCCACTTATCTTTACACATTACTGATATACAGTGATACAATAAAACTTATACTTACACTATGTGTCCACTTATCTTTACACATTACTGATATACATTGATACAAGAAAACTTACACTTACACTATGTGTCCATTTATCTTTACACATTACTGATATACAGTGATACAATAAAACTTACACTAACACTATGTGTCCACTTATCTTTACACATTACATATATACAGTGATACAATAAAACTTACACTAACACTATGTGTCCACTTATCTTTACACATTACTGATATACAGTGATACAATAAAACTTATACTTACACTATGTGTCCACTTATCTTTACACATTACTGATCTACAGTGATACAATAAAACTTATACTTACACTATGTGTCCACTTATCTTTACACATTACTGATATACAGTGATACAATAAAACTTATACTTACACTATGTGTCCACTTATCTTTACACATTACTGATATACATTGATACAATAAAACTTACACTTACACTATGTGTCCACTTATCTTTACACATTACTGATATACAGTGATACAATAAAACTTACACTAACACTATGTGTCCATTTATCTTTACACATTACTGATATACAGTGATACAATAAAACTTACACTTACACTATGTGTCCTCTTATCTTTACACATTACTGATATACAGTGATACAATAAAACTTACACTTACACTATGTGTCCATTTATCTTTACACATTACTGATATACATTGATACAAGAAAACTTACACTTGCACTATGTGTCCACTTACACTTACTACATGATACAAGAAAACTTACACTTACACTATGTGTCCTCTTATCTTTACACATTGATATACAGTGAACAATAAAACTTATACTTACACTATGTGTCCATTATCTTTACACATTACTTTGATACATAAAACTACTGTGTCCACTTATCTTTACACATTACTGATATACAGTGATACAATAAAACTTACACTTACACTATGTGTCCTCTTATCTTTACACATTACTGATATACAGTGATACAATAAAACTTACACTAACACTATGTGTCCATTTATCTTTACACATTACTGATATACAGTGATACAATAAAACTTATACTTACACTATGTGTCCTCTTATCTTTACACATTACTGATATACATTGATACAAGAAAACTTACACTTACACTATGTGTCCATTTATCTTTACACATTACTGATATACAGTGATACAATAAAACTTACACTTACACTATGTGTCCTCTTATCTTTACACATTACTGATATACATTGATACAATAAAACTTACACTAACACTATGTGTCCATTTATCTTTACACATTACTGATATACAGTGATACAATAAAACTTATACTTACACTATGTGTCCTCTTATCTTTTACACATTACTGATATACATTGATACAAGAAAACTTACACTTACACTATGTGTCCACTTATCTTTACACATTACTGATATACAGTGATACAATAAAACTTACACTTACACTATGTGTCCATTTATCTTTACACATTACTGATATACAGTGATACAATAAAACTTATACTTACACTATGTGTCCTCTTATCTTTACACATTACTGATATACATTGATACAAGAAAACTTACACTTACACTATGTGTCCATTTATCTTTACACATTACTGATATACAGTGATACAATAAAACTTACACTTACACTATGTGTCCTCTTATCTTTACACATTACTGATATACATTGATACAAGAAAACTTACACTTACACTATGTGTCCACTTTATCTTTACACATTACTGATATACAGTTGATACAATAAAAACTTACACTTACACTATGTGTCCACTTATCTTTACACATTACTGATATACAGTGATACAATAAAACTTACACTTACACTATGTGTCCTCTTATCTTTACACATTACTGATATACAGTGATACAATAAAACTTACACTTACACTATGTGTCCACTTATCTTTACACATTACTGATATACATTGATACAATAAAACTTACACTAACACTATGTGTCCACTTATCTTTACACATTACTGATATACAGTGATACAATAAAACTTACACTACACTATGTGTCCACTTATCTTTACACATTACTGATATACAGTGATACAATAAAACTTATACTTACACTATGTGTCCACTTATCTTTACACATTACTGATATACAGTGATACAATAAAACTTACACTTACACTATGTGTCCTCTTATCTTTACACATTACTGATATACAGTGATACAATAAAACTTACACTTACACTATGTGTCCTCTTATCTTTACACATTACTGATATACAGTGATACAATAAAACTTACACTTACACTATGTGTCCTCTTATCTTTACACATTACTGATATACAGTGATACAATAAAACTTACACTTACACTATGTGTCCTCTTATCTTTACACATTACTGATATACATTGATACAAGAAAACTTACACTTACACTATGTGTCCTCTTATCTTTACACATTACTGATATACATTGATACAAGAAAACTTACACTAACACTATGTGTCCACTTATCTTTACACATTACTGATATACAGTGATACAATAAAACTTACACTAACACTATGTGTCCATTTATCTTTACACATTACTGATATACAGTGATACAATAAAACTTATACTTACACTATGTGTCCACTTATCTTTACACATTACTGATATACATAGATACAATAAAACTTACACTTACACTATGTGTCCACTTATCTTTACACATTACTGATATACATTGATACAATAAAACTTATACTTACACTATGTGTCCACTTATCTTTACACATTACTGATATACATTGATACAATAAAACTTACACTTACACTATGTGTCCACTTATCTTTACACATTACTGATATACAGTGATACAATAAAACTTACACTAACACTATGTGTCCACTTATCTTTACACATTACTGATATACATTGATACAATAAAACTTATACTTACACTATGTGTCCACTTATCTTTACACATTACTGATATACATTGATACAATAAAACTTACACTTACACTATGTGTCCACTTATCTTTACACATTACTGATATACAGTGATACAATAAAACTTACACTAACACTATGTGTCCACTTATCTTTACACATTACTGATATACATTGATACAATAAAACTTATACTTACACTATGTGTCCACTTATCTTTACACATTACTGATATACATTGATACAATAAAACTTATACTTACACTATGTGTCCACTTATCTTTACACATTACTGATATACATTGATACAATAAAACTTATACTTACACTATGTGTCCACTTATCTTTACACATTACTGATATACATTGATACAATAAAACTTATACTTACACTATGTGTCCACTTATCTTTACACATTACTGATATACATTGATACATAAACAAAAACTTACACTAACACTATGTGTCCACTTATCTTTACACATTACTGATATACATTGATACAAGAAAACTTACACTAACACTATGTGTCCACTTATCTTCTTACACTTATCTTTACTGATACAATATATATGTGTCCACTTATCTTTACACATTACTGATATACATTGATACAATAAAACTTACACTAACACTATGTGTCCACTTATCTTTACTCATTACATATATACAGTGATACAATGTATATGTGTCCACTTATCTTTACAAATTACTGATATACATTGATACAATAAAACTTATACTTACACGATGTGTCCAGAAATATGCAACTGTCGCGAGAATAAATTATATTCATTTGCTTGAAAAAGTACTGTAAAGATAAGGAATAGATTTGTATTTTGATGAGGTTATGAAAGTATAATGATAATGGAGCCCGTGTAAATTGTATGTAACCCCGGCTGATTTCATTGAAAACTCACAATTTTGGTATCCTCATATCAATATAATCACAGTAAGTACAGTGTAAGTGTGCTATTAGCGTCAGAATTCTGTGGCCGAACTATCAAAACATTCAGAGTATTCAGAGCGGATTTCTTTTAGAAACCTATCACGGTTTTAAGACGTCGTTTAAACTTTCATCTTGGACATGCATTCAAGCTAAAAATATCTCTTTCGTGTCAATCGAAATCACGAAAATGATGCTATTAGAACCGATATAGTGTGGAATGGACACCACACGATACACAAGAAAAGAAAACTGTTTTTGTTGGTGTAATTTTACACTTGCTTTTGAACAAGTATTGGGTCGTACCAAATAATCGCCCACTCACTCGAACCACCTACACACAAACTGTAATGCCGTGATTGGCCTCTATTAAAAAACCTATGGAAGCACTCACGTTTCAGTGTGTGTACAATGTATAATTAAAAAAAAAATTCAAACAACTTTCTCTCGATATTTACATATATAAACTGCCATCAACAAAAGTATATCTCAAAATGCAATTTCTTGCGCAATAAATGCTCTAAAAGACTACTGCTTGAATATAAAGTTTTGTGTAAGGGGGTTATCATTGAGAGAGAGAGAGAGAGAGAGAGAGCGATGGCGGGAGAGAAAGAGAGGTGGTGTGGTATACTTTGTTGTGTTCGCTCACACAATTATTTCGGACACACAACTTCTGAGATTAACATCAGGCACTTCACAAAAAGGGTACAAATAGCAACACATTTTATTGCCAAATTCAATATATGGCCGCTGTCCGCATGATGTTGTGTTAATGGCAAAATCCAAGAGAGCTTTTCACATGCAAGATGAAATTGGTAAAACTGTTGGGGAACCAAGATGAACTACATATGAAATTTATGATATTTTCAGTGCTTTTTTTCAGAAATAGTAATAACAAACTTCAATTGTCAAAATTAAAGATGGCCGCCTATCGACAGTACTTTCTGAGATATAGTGATAACAAACTGTCGACCATCTTGTTGAACGATAGGTTTCAAAATGCAATATGCGCAACATGGGTCCTAGGGGAAACTTTGCATGAAATCTGAGATATTCAACATGAAGCTCCAGCGCTCGTCATTAAATTTGCCACTGTCCAGTTGGCATTAATGCTCTCAAAATTGCCAAGTGAATGCAGTTCAATGTTTAAATACACAGAAAAAAAAAGAGAAAACGTATAAAATCTTTCTTTAAAATATTTTAGATTACGTGTATATCGAAACGATTAGCATAAAACTAGTTCTATACAAAACAAATGTCTATGGTCAGATGTGCTGGCATACTTAGACGTAACTTTCCCGATCTCTCTCATTTGTTCATTAAAGGTTTTCTTTGATACAGTATTAAGAAATTCACTGGAAATTTTATTTTAAATTAAAGTAAAACTACACGTGACCCAAATTCCCCACGCGACCTCTAGCATACCGTATTTTTGATTAAGGGTTACGCAACATGAAATTCAATAACACTGCCACCATTATAACAATGTCGTGACTATATAGAAAATTTTACAGAACAATATTTCATGCTTGGAGAATTCTGACTATAACCTAGACCGTAACAGCGAGCGGCTATCAGTTGGTCTGGTTACACGACAGCAACCGCATGGCTAGTTTGACTTGGTCAGTTTTTGTCCTAGTGACCATAGTGTCGCACGTGCGCGGACATGGCTACATGACGGACCCTCCCAGCAGAAGTATTGCTAGTGATAACCCCAGCTACCGGTATGACACACCCCAAGGATTGAACTGTGGTGGACGCTGGGTGGGTATCTGTCCGAGTGTTTTGTTGTTGACATATTTCTTCAATGTACATTGTAGTAGTTTTGTCTTTTGTTAGAGATCATTGTATAAACACATTTTGTTTTCAAATTAAATTATCCTGTCAAAGTAAAATTGATTCAAAGTAAATTATCCTGTTAAAGTAAAATTGATTCAAAGTAAATTATCCTGTCAAAGTAAAATTGATTCAAAGTAAATTATCCTGTCAAAGTAAAATTGATTCAAAGTAAATTATCCTGTCAAAGTAAAATTGATTCAAAGTAAATTATCCTGTCAAAGTAAAATTGATTCAAAGTAAATTATCCTGTCAAAGTAAAATTGATTCAAAGTAAATTATCCTGTCAAAGTAAAATTGATTCGGAGTGAATTTGCGACCATAAATTGACCATAATTTTGGTCCTATTCTTGCTTCAATGTTCAAAGATTCATTTCGCTGTTAACTGTTTCCGTTGTCTGGCGCAGTGATAGTCAACTAACGCTCGGAAATTAGGACACACAAGGCGATCCGTGTTATGAAAATCCACATTTGATTTATTTTAATTGATCAAAATGTGTTGACAAGTATAGTATTAACGGTACGCTAATAACTTTTGCGACTCTACAAAATTTTCGGAAAGCTCGTTACATTGATTTTGAATACGCTTAAGTTGCTGTATTGAATTACATTCGATTGATTTATACTTTAGCGTGCGGGAAATATGGGATAATATCGGAAAGGTCGTTACATTGATTTTGAATACGCTTAAGTTGCTGTATTGAACTATTACATTCGAGTGATTTATACTTTAGCGTGCGGGAAATATGGGATAATATCGGAAAGCTCGTCACATTGATTTTGAATACGCTTAAGTTGCTGTATTAAATTAAATTCCAGTAATTTATTCTTAATAGCGTGCGGGAAATATGGGATAATATCGGAAAGGTCGTTACATTGATTTTGAATACGCTAATTTGCTAAAATTGCTGTATTGAATTAAATTAGAGTAATTTAATAATTTCTATCGTTGCAGATGTTACTTTTGACATTGCTTATACTGTTAATATTATGGCAACGATTGATTATTTGATGGAGTTACTGTACACTGTAATGTTGTATATCCACAGCTAATGACAAAAGGCTTGTAGCATGATAATATAAATAGCTACCAATTTGTTAATATGAAAGACCATGATCTTAATTCAAGGTCATATGAGCCAAAAATCCGTAATAAATTAAGTACTTTTTGTCAAGTTCTGAAAGGCCTAGACATCTTAAATTGGACCTGTAACATATTGAGATATAGGGCTTCATTGACCGAAATTCCTTGTCGGTGAAAAGTCCGTCTAATTGTCCAGTCACATTTTCTAGTATTTATTGTTTTCTGTAACCAGCAAAGTTATCACAGTTAATGACAAAACTCTTTATATTTGATCTTTATACAGAAACAAACACAAAATAATGATAAGTGTGGACCTTGCGGGGATGATTATTCTCAATCACAGCCCCGAGATAATGAAGAAGACGGCAAATACTACGACCCAAGCTACATCAGGCCCAAGTACGCTTCAGGGGATACGATTCCAGTGGCAGTCAAAATCACTGCTCATCATAAGGGCTTCTTTGACTTCAAGCTCTGTGCCAGCGCCGATAAGACAAGGAGAACCACGCAACTGGAGGACTGCCTGGCCGAGCACCCACTGGAAATTGTTGATGACGTGACTAATACCCGGGGCTTGACGTGGGACTTAACATCCGACAGGAAAGGAACAATCCAACTAAAGGTGGTTTTACCTGCCGGGGTGTCATGTGACCACTGCGTCCTTCGCTGGAGATGGGTAGCAGGTAATTGTACTTAAAATAACCGACGGTATATTTGTCGAAACGTATTTCAAAAAGATATTGCTAATATGATTTGAAATAAGTGACAGAAGAAACGTATATTGAAAGATATCACACGTAAAATTCTAGTTTACTTCCTGATACCAACGTAACACAATCAAATAAACAGAGGACATCTTGCTAACGTCATATAAGTCCTATTCACATCTCGGTACTGTCATCGCACAAATCTGGGTAACATCCCGGTACTGACATCACACACATCACACAAATCAATGTCACATCCTGGTACTGACATCACCCATTACACAAATCTAGGTCACATCCCGGTACTGAAATCACCCATCCAACAAATCTAGGTCACATCCCTGTACTGACATCACCCATCACACAAATCTGGGTCACATCCCGGATCTGACATCACACAAGTCAAGATCACATCCCGATACTGACATCACACAAATATAGGTCACATCTCCGTACTAACATTACCCATCACACAAATCTAGGTCATATCCCGGTACTGAAATCACACAAATCTAGGTCACATCCTGGTACTGACATCTTACACATCTAGGTCACATCCCAGTACTGATAGCACACAAATTTAGGTCACACCCTGGTACTGACATCACCCATCACACAAATCTGGGTCACATCCCAGTACTGACATCACACAAATCTAGGTCACATCCCGGTACTGACATCACCCATCACACAAATCTGGGTCACATCCCAGTACTGACATCACACAAATCTAAGTCACATCCCGATACTGACATCACTCATCACACAAATCTAGGTCACATCCCAGTACTGAAATCACACAAATCTAGGTCACATCCCGGTACTGACATCACCCATGACACAAATCTGGGTCACATCCCAGTACTGACATCACACAAATCTAAGTCACATCCCGATACTGACATCACTCATCACACAAATCTAGGTCACATCCCAGTACTGAAATCACACAAATCTAGGTCACATCCCGGTACTGACATCACACATGACACAAATCTAGGTCACATCCCAGTACTGACATCACACAAATCTAAGTTACATCCCGATACTGACATCACTCATCATACAAATCTGGGTCACATTCCGGTACTGATATCCACTATCACACAAATCTAAGTCACATCCCAATACTGATATCACCCATCACACAAATCTGGGTCACATCCCAATACAGACATCACACTAATCTGGGTCACATCGCGATACTGACATCATACTTATTAATGTCACATCCTGATACTGACATCACACATCACACAAATCTAGACACACAAAAAAAGATATCAAAATCACCATACTATCACTCGGCGGTTACAAACGTTTCTGGGTAATGATTCGGTAATTTCAACTGTCAGTGTTTATTCAAGTTCTCCTAGTTTCATTAATTGACTGTGTTTAGTAAGTTTTGTACAAGTATGTTTTAAGGGAATCTGCGAGGTTTGTCGAATTGCTTTATCGAATGAAAGGAGATCTTTCAGTTTGACATTTGAGTAAAGGTTTGATGAAGGCTTTGCGTGTTTTAATTTAAATCTGATCCATAAACTGTATGAAAGTGGAGATGGAAAGTACGTGCCGGGTCGAGATTTACAGAGGCCAAACACCGTGAACTAGACATATCATATTTCTAATGGCTTACGTAGCCCTCTTTCAGATGACAAAGGGAAATTGAAAACACATCTTTTCACATCGATACAATACAGATCCTACAACGGTCAAATAGGTATTAATTAACAAGGTATTTGCAAATAATTAGTAGTCTAGATGGAATAAATGATTTGTTTTGTACCATTTCAAACATTTACATGTACAATTGCTAAGCAATATTATCATATCATTGTTTAATTTTCATATTCTTTCCAACCAAATGGTTAAGCTTCCGCGTAGCGAACTTAGCATTTTGGAAAGCAATTACTTGTATGATCTATTGCACTATTTAAAACTACTTATCTAATTCATAGGAAATAATGCTGGTAAAAACGCTAAACAAGAGGAGTTCCGCAACTGCATGGACATCGAAATAGAAGGTAACGGCAACGTAACTCCCGCGCCTTGGAGCCCCGGGCCGACTCCGGCCCCCACCCAGGCTTATACCCAGGCCCCTATGGTGACGTCATGTCCAAATAATTACGTGCTCAGCTGTACCTCCGTGGCACCCTTGCCTGACATTGACTGTGTGAACAGCTGGTGTACAAGCCAGTGCAGTGCTCATTCCAGTGAATGCACCAGTGCCAGGTGTAAGTGTACGTGTGACTGGAAAGTTCGTCAATGCTCCTTCGTCAACAGTCGATACGCCGGGTTAATTGCCAACCCAGACTCTTGGTGTAAGGACATGTGTGACGGCGGCGCGTGCAGCAAGGCCCATTGCTCATGCAATTACTACTGATGTCTGAAATAGCAAACTGTGCGCGCAACTAGAGCTGACCTGATTATGACAAACGCTCGTTTCCTTCAAAAAGTTTACTTAAACATCTTTAATCAGATTTATTCAAGAGGAAAAATGTTAACAACCAAATTATATAAGTTATCAAAAAATTGTGTACATACCTGTCCATAAAGGCCATCCCGGGACCCAAAAAACAACAGTAAGATTTGTCTATATAGACCATCCCGGAAGCAAAAAAACAACAGTAAGATATTTCTATACAGACCATCCCGGGACAAAAACAACGGTAAGATTTGTCTATATAGACCATCCCTGAAACAAGAAAACAACAGTAAGATCTTTCTATACAGATCATCCCGGGACAAAAACAACAATTAAATCTGTCTATATAGACCATCCCGGGACAAAAAAACCAGTACGATTTGTCTATATAGACCATCCCGGGACCAAAAAACAACAATTAGATCTGTCTATATAGACCATCCCGGTACCAAAAAACAACAATTAGATTTGTCTATATAGACCATCCCGGGACTAAAAAACAACAATTAGATCTGTCTATATAGACAGTCCCGGGACCAAAAAACAACAGTAAGATCTGTCTATAAAGACCATCCCGGATAAAAAACAACAGTAAGATTTGTCTATATAGACCATCGCGGGACCAAAAAACAACAATTAGATCTGTCTATATAGACCATCCCGGGACCAAAAAACAACAATTAGATCTGTCTATATAGACCATCCCGGGACAAAAAAACAACAGTAAGATTTGTCTATGTAGACCATCCCGGGACCAAAAAACAACAATTAACTCTGTCAATATAGACCATCCCGTGACCAAAAAACAACAATTAGATTTGTCTATATAGACCATCCCGGGACAAAAAAAAAAACAACAGTAAGATTTGTCTATGTAGACCATCCCGGGACCAAAAAACAACAATTAGATCTGTCTATATAGACCATCCCGGGACCAAAAAACAACAATTAGATTTGTCTATATAGACCATCCCGGGACAAAAAGAAAACAACAGTAAGATTTGTCTATGTAGACCATCCCGGGACCAAAAAACAACAATTAGATCTGTCTATATAGACCATCCCGGGACAAAAAAACAACAGTAAGATTTGTCTATATAGACCATCCCGGGACACAAAAAAAACCAATTAGATCTGTCTATATAGACCATCCCGGGACCAAAAAACAACATTTAGATCTGTCTATATAGACCATCCCGGGACCAAAAAACAACATTATGATCTGTTCATATAGACCATCCCAGGACCAAAAAACAACATTATGATCTGTTCATATAGACCATCCCAGGAAAAGAACAGTATAGAGTTGTTGACTAGGGTTGAGGGCAAAAGATGATTTGTTTGAGGGTCCAACAAATCACCTGTTGCCCGAAAACCAAGTCGATAACTATTTTGTTATAGCCATTGACTCAAAACAATGTTTTGACGTTACGAATTGTATGTGTGACGTCACTCCGGTCCAATAGCACATTTTAACACTTCTTTGGACCGCTCGACGGAACAGTTTATTTATTGGCACTTTTGTCAATAGAGTTTATATAGACCATCTCGGGACCAAAAAACAACAGTAAGAACTGTCTCTATAGATTAACCCGGGACCAAAAAACCACAGTAAGATCTGTCTATATGACAACAAAAAAATATAGGAAGATCTGTGTATATAAACAATCCCAGGAAAAAAACAACAATAAGATCTGTCTGTATATACCATCCCGGGACAAAAAAAGACAACAGTAAAATCTGTCCATATACCATCCCGGGACAAAAAAAAAAGAAACAAAAGTATGATCTGTCTATATAGACCATCCCGGAACACATAAAAAAGCCAATAGTAAGATGTGCCTAGATATAAACCATCCCAGGAAAAAACAACAATGGTATACAGTTGTTAAATGGTGTTGAGGGCAACAGACGATTATTTGGACCCGAAGACAAACTGTTACCCGAGGCCGAATGCCGAGGGCAACAGTTTCTGTTGCCCGAAAACACAGCCGACAACTGTTTTGTTATATCCCGTTGTGACGTCACTCCGGTCCAACAGCACATGTTAACAGTTCTTTGGACCGCTCGACGGAACAGTTAATTTATTGGCATTTTTGTCAATATAGTTATACAAATTATTTTATAGGGATATAACAATAAGATCTGTCTATATAGACTATCCTGGGACAAAAAAACAAAAAAACAACATGTACAGTAAAATCTGTCTATAAAAATCATCCAGGGACAAAAAAAAAACATGTTCAGTAAAATCTGTCTATAAAGACCATCCCGGGCTAATAAAAAGGGTTGGATTAGCTATAAGTAGCTTTAACATTTGTATTTGTTTTCAAATTGACCGCATGGAACACAATGGTGGTCTGATTTTGCAGGTGGTATATGTGCTTTATGAGACAGATTTTCTCATATAATTATATTTTATAAAGTCACAAGATCGTAAAAGATATAACCTATACACCATTGAAGACAATGTACATGTATATAGGTATTTAATGTTGTGCATTGTGGTACATGACATCTTATCTGTAACAAGTTTGGACTATCACCAACTTTAAATATCTTATTAAAGATATGAGACAACTGATATAATTTGGTTGTATTTCCCAATGAGATAGATCTTTATAGACTATCACCAACTTTAAATATCTTATTAAAGATATGAGACAACTGATATAATTTGGTTGTATTTCCCAATGAGATAGATCTTTATAGACTATCACCAACTTTAAATATCTTATTAAAGATATGAGACAACTGATATAATTTGGTTGTATTTCCCAATGAGATAGATCTTTATAGACTATCACCAACTTTAAATATCTTATTAAAGATATGAGACAACTGATATAATTTGGTTGTATTTCCCAATGAGATAGATCTTTATAGACTATCACCAACTTTATACTAATAAAATGTATACTGCTGCATTCGTGTTTATCTTACTTCGATAGTTTCATTCATTCTATCTAAATTTTGACCAATTAGAAGCCGATATTAAGTTACTAGGCCAATAAATGCTTTTGAAAGTGATACTGTAACATAAAGAATTCCTTCAAAACCCATACATACATACCAGTCTTCGCTGGAATATGATAATATCAGAATTATAAACATTCAGACGCCGTTATACCGTTATCATGACCATGTAGAGTTCCGAAAAGGCATCCGTCAAAAGCCATTTATGCCAATTTTCACTGCAACCAGAGAGTATCTAAATCTTTGCCGATACTCTGATAATACCATCTTCGATACTAATTAATAATAAGTGGGTTAATACCACTGATTTTGTATCCATCACTGGACCATCTTCGATACTCCAGGGGTTCCGATCACTTACGATCTCTACACCCCTGGACTATCTCAAAGTAAAACTGGAGGCAACAGATCAGAACAGTAAATTTAATCATTGGATGTACATCAAGAGCCGTACAACGGTACACTGTGGTTGACTGTGTAGCTTTGAAGTTGGGTGTTGCTCTCTCTCTAGTATTCAAAGAAATTTATGCTGGCCTGTGATTTTCATGTTTTTTCCTCTGAGCTGCCTTCAGTTTTACTAAGAGATAGTCCAGGGGTGTAAAGATTGTATGTGATCGGAACCCCTGGAGTATCGAGGATGTCCCTGGACTATCTTATAGTAAAACTGAAGGCATCGGAATACACAGGTAATGCGATCATTTGGTGAACGTCAAAGGAATTGTATAACGGTACACTGTGGTTGACTGTAATGCTTGGAAGTCTTTACTGGCCTATAATTGAATAGTTCTTTTCTCTGAACTGCCTTCAGTTTTACACTGAGATAGTTCAGAGGTGGATATAACCTTAATGATATTCACCCCTAGAGTATCGTGGATGAGGAAATACGGACCGTGTTCACACCTCCTGACCATGCTGGATAGTGGTGCCAAGATTCATCAATGTGTCGGATGGTATTGTATAAAGGGAATAGGGGTAAAACAGCCTCAGCTTCGTCTGGGGAGTGCAGGAGTACACACGTTAACATAATTCTACGTACTTCGCATCCTCGACACTCCAAGGGTTCCGATCACTTACGATCTCTACACTTTCCTTTGAAGACTACAGAGAGAGCGACCCCCAACTTCAACGCCACACAGTCAACCACAGTGTACCGTTATACGGCTCTTTTGATGTTCATCAAAGGACTAAATTACCTGTTCTGTTGACTAGGCCATGGGCTAGGAGGGTCCCACATGCACCCGCCCCCCCCCCCCCCCCCCCCCACCCAAACCTCCGAACCAATATTTTTTCTTAACCCTTATGACTCACTGATCACAAATCAAAATGTTAACATTGCATAAGTTGGGATGAACTTCCGGTTATGACGTCATCAAGATGGCCGCCATCTCAAATTTCACTAAAAATGAAAAAATAGTCATAACATTGATATTTTTCAACCGAAGTAGACAAATGAGGTATCAAAATGACCACAATAGAACACTAAAAACATATCAGGACCAAATAACCAAATATATGTAGTGATTTTTACGCAGGAAGTGACAAAATAGGATTTTAAGCTCAAAAATGGTAATTTTTTAATAAATTTTTCATATTTTGCTTGACGCAACAAAAACGTTTTCCAACCGCAAACTATTATTTCTAATTAGTTTTTTGTCCACTTATAAATCAGTTTAAACAAATACAAGAAAAAAACAATGTTAACATTGTATAAGTTCCGGTTATGACGTCATCAAAATGGCCGCCATCACGAATTTCACTAAAAAATGAAAAATATTCATAACATTGACATTTTTCAACTGAAGTAGACAAATGAGGTATCAAAATGACCACAATAGAACAACAAATACATATCAGAACCAAATCATCCAATATATGTAGCGATTTGTACGTAGGAAAAATAAGATTTTAAGCTCAAAAATGGTAATTTTTCAGCAAATTTTTCATATTTGTCTTCATGCAGCAAACATGTTTCCCAACAATTATTATTGATCGTAATCAGTTATTTGATCTCTTGTCAATCAGTAAAAACAACAACAAAATATATAGAAATGCAAAAGAGAATTATTGTTATACCATCATTTGGTTTACAAAGCATCACCGTTTGCATATACAGGTCATATGATAGTGTATTTTTCCCAAACCGCTGAGACTATACAGTTTCCTGGTGTCTTAGAATTTCCTGAATATAATAGTGGCTATTGAAAATTTAAATCTTAACAAAGAATTATAGGGTGGCTGAATATCTAAGTGGGACTTCAAAATAATTCACTTTCATGTTCGAAATGTTGTACACTAGTACCGTCTCAAACTGAATTATTACAGCAAAATGCCAACTAATAGCTATATGGTATCAAATTAAAACTGGGGTAATTCTGTCATACCGTAAATACCATGACACTTTCCGAAACGTTTTGTGCCTTTTAGAATGAGCACATCCAGTGTTATTTCCTGTGTATAACGTCAGGAAATGTCAGATGGTTACTTAACAGTGTCACATATTTCTTTCATTAGTTCTTTGTCTTCGATAGCGATGAGCTGATGTGACATTACATTACCGGGTTGCCATCGTGGTTGTAGCTTGTCAACCGTCCATGGCCAGAGTTAACATAAGAAACATCAGTGTCAGGGATGTAGCAGCTCTTCCTGTTTCCAAGCTAGTGATTCAAATATCGTATATGATGTTCCACACTATCAGATCCACATTCTGCGAAGGTTTGAGCTGGTTCTCCTTATTTCGTATGAAGCACAATTCCTCATTCTTGTGAACCTTCAGTGACCATAGATGGCATAGGTGGATTCTTTGAGGTCATACATGAGGTCTGCAGTGAAGTTCCACTATTTGCCAAGTCTGAAAAGCACTGTAGAAAATTTTATTTCTGGAGAGTCTTCAATGGTCGCTTTACGCATACACCAGATGTGACACAACCAGCACCTTCAAGGGAGTGGGAAAAGTCAGACCAATGAAAAACATTTAACATTAATGGCCTCATTAATGACCTCGATGATATCACCTGTGCCATTTATGGGCGCACGAGGGTCCACTAGATTAATGAATGGTACTTCATACAAATTATGGAGCTATGTGCTAAGGAGAACCAATTCCACCATTCGAATAATGTGGATCTGGTGTAGTTTCCATTATGCCGAAGAAGTCTGGAACAGTATATACGATATGTTAGAATCTGAGGGAGATCCCACATCTCTGAACCTATTGTTCCTGTTATGAACTCTGGCCAAGGATGGGTTATGAAAGATGACAGGCTAGAACAACACTGGTTATGTACTGTCACATCTGCTCATCGACATTGAAGACAACGCTATGGCTTTCGACGAATTGGATACTGATATCTCGATTATTCTGATAATTTGGACTACCAGCTACCAGACATGCCGAGTCTCTTCAGTGGATGGAGCAGTGAGACGAGAAAGCACGTACAATGATAATGGTTATCATTAAGAACCAGTGAAAGAAATATGTGACACTGTTGTAACCATCTAACATTTTGCCTATGCTATGCATAGGAAATAAACAATGAATGTTCTCATTTTCAAAGCCACAAACGATCTGGAAAATGATATAAACAGAAACACAGGCTTAGGTTACATTTGTTACTCTATCAGTAGGTGTTGTGCTGTAATAATTATTTTTGAGACGCTGGTCAGCGTCAGCGGTTTCGAGTTCGAAAAATAGCATATGCCCATTATACGCACCTGGTGATGTTTTGTAAACCTAATGAGGGTATAACAATAATTATCTTTTGCATTTCTAAATATTTTAATTTTTGTTGGTGTTATCATTGATTCATTGATTGATAAGAGATCAAATGTTGGGAAACATTTTTGCTGCATGAAGACAAATATGAAAAATTTGCTGAAAAATTACCATTTTTGAGTTTAAAATCTTATTTTTTCATTTCCTACGTACAAATTGCTACATATATTGGATGTTTTGGTCCTGATATGTATTTGTTGTTCTATTGTGGTCATTTTGATACCTCATTTGTCTACTTCAGTTGAAAAATGTCAATGTTATGATATTTTTCATTTTTAGTGAAATTCGTGATGGCGGCCATTTTGATGACGTCATAACCGGAACTTATACAATGTTAACATTGTTTTTTTTCTTGTTTTTGTTTAAACTGATTTATAAGTGGACAAAAAACTAATTAGAAAAATAGTTTGCGGTTGGAAAACGTTTTTGCTGCGTCAAGCAAAATATGAAAAATTTATTTAAAAAATTACCATTTTTGAGCTTAAAATCCTATTTTTTCACTTCCTGCGTAAAAATCACTACATATATTTGGTTATTTGGTCCTGATATGTTTTTAGTGTTCTATTGTGGTCATTTTGATACCTCATTTGTCTACTTCGGTTGAAAAATATCAATGTTATGACTATTTTTCATTTTTTAGTGAAATTTGAGATGGCGGCCATCTTGATGACGACATAACCGGAAGTTCATCCCAACTCATGCAATGTTAACATTTTGATTTGTGATCAGCGAGTCATAAGGGTTAAGAAAAATATTGGTTCGGAGGTTTGGGGGGGGGGGGGGGGGGGCGGGGGGGTGCATGTGGGACCCTCCTAGCCCATGGCCTATAAGAGATAGTCCAGGGGTGTAGAGATCGCAAGTGATCGGAACCCTCGGTATGTAGAGATCGTAAGTGATCGGAATCCGTGGAGTATCGAGGATGCGTGCTTCGCTATATAATAGGTTAGTGATTAGATGTGTGGTCCATTAGCATTCGTCACGCAACAACAAAGGTGCAAAATGTTCACCTTCAAAAATCGCGTGACTGCGGGTACACCTGTGGAGGGACAGGGAAATTCCCTATCCTTCAAATATCCGTACACGGATAATCCGGTTACATTTTCACACTTAAAATATACTTTAAGGTAACTCCTATCCAATTTTATTACATGATGTGCCATTTCAGCTGAAACCAAGCCTATCGATTTCAGTTTTTTCCTTTGTTACACCGAATGTTAATGTTAATTTAAGCGGCATTCTTAGTCAACCTGAGGATAACCGACTTTTGGTATACGTTAATAATTCAAATTAATTTAAACATAAAACTTTACTCTATCTCTTTACATTGCACGATATTTACAACATTCAACAAATGCAACATATAAGCAGGATAAATTATATTTTTTAAACAGAATTGATATAAATTTAGATATTAAATTTCTTAATGTTTTGGTATTTGTAGAGTTCATTAGCTGTGGAAATTTAAAAACATTTGGTATCTTGTAATAGTAATTATTAATAATCATCATCATCGGAGTACAATTTCAACGGGAAATTTAAATCTTTGGATCAACAACACATAGTGCATATGATACATAGTGTTTTAAAGATGCTCCACCGCGGACAAATGATATTTTTTCACTATCAATAACAGGAGCAGACGATTTAGTATTTTTCTTCAACTACAAAAGTTACTTACTTTACACCATTACCACCATTGAAAAGTTTGAGCTTCTCATTTTATTTCAAGTTAAAAATATGAAAAATAATTATTGCATCCCGAAAAAATTCCGTGGCACTATATCCTATATGGAATGAAGTACAGATTGCGCATGCATCAAAGGTAAAATGAATTATTTTATATTAGGTTTTGTGTTGATTAGACAGATATATACACGATTACACGCCAATTACTGTTCAAATGATGAATATCATTTATGCTCTGTCGACGGTGGAGCATCTTTAAGTAAATTATGACATATCAAAGAAACACAATTTAACAAAGGGTGAGTATTTATTGATATATAGAGACACATTCATGTATATATATGTGTTACTTGATCCAGTAACACAAATGTTTGTGATAGGGCTGACCAACAGCCATAGCATACTTATATCAAACGATACAGGCACAGGCTCCTGTATTTAAAGGCACAGGCTCCTGTATTTAAAAAAAGCTTGTTAAATACAATCATTGTTAATCTAACAGGGATATAAGTAAGTTCTATTGGAAGAAGTTTTAAGATGCTCCACCACTGACAAATTACATTTTTTCTCTTTCAAAAACAGGAGCAGACGAAGTATTTTTCTTCAGTTATAAACGTTAACTACTGTAGTTTACTCTATTACCAACAGTGAACAGTTTGAGCTTCTAATTTTACTTCAAGTTAAAAACATTAAAAATAATTAATTGCGCCCCAAAAGCAATTCCGTGGCACAATGTCCTATATGGAATGAAGTACTATTGCGCATGCACCAAAAACTAAAACATCAAATTTTATATAATATTTTGGGGTTAATTAGACACGTATATACAGGATTAAACAAAAAATATTGTTTAAATGAGTATAACTGTATGTTTTGTCGGCGGTGGAGCATCTTTAATGTTGGCGAGTCTGTCACGTACCAAAATCCAATCGACTAAATACACATTTGTTGAATGATGATGTATTCGTTGCAAATGATTAGGTAATCCAGGTTAATTGTCTTCGGTATTATTACAGGTAACACGCTGTCACTAAGATATATAACTTGTGTATCGGTGTTTGAAGAAACGATAGAGCACAGGAGTTTGACGTTCTGTCAATAATATATGGTAAAAAATATATAAAAAAATACCTCTATATATTATATAAAGGTGTTTTTTATACATGTTACTATATATCATTGACAGAACGTCAAACTCCTGTATAAGGAAACTGTTACAGTTTGATAAAGACACTTTTTTAAAACGCGTATACAAAATACATTACATAAACAACACTAAAATTAAAACAAAACAACCCCATAAAAATACTCAAAAACCAGCAATAAGCATACGGTCACTAGTATCAAAATACCTGTCTATCTTATGTTACATGACGAATCTTGTTATTTGTTCCGTGATGTGATGACGTCAAGAGATTAAGTACGGATCACCATTAATACCACTTACGTATGAAAGGTGATCGGATAAATGCTCTCAAATCTGTCCATGAGTCACAGAACCAGAACAACACGGTTAAATACACCATTGACACTTATTAACTAATTAACGGATTAATTTTAAGACGAAGTATTGGACATGGTACAAATATGGCCAGTCTTATGCGTACAAATTAACTTACCTAAAAAAAGTAATTAAGTACCTAAAGATGCTCCACCGCTGACAAATGGTATTTTTTCACCATCAAACACTGGACCAGACAAATTAAGACAAAAATAATATAAAACTATTTATTTTGCTTTTGGTGCATGCGCAATCAGTACTTCATTCAATATTGGATATAGTGCCACGGAATTTTTTCGGGATGCAATTAATTATTTTTCATACTTTTAACTTGAATTAAAATTAGAAGCTCAAACTTTTCAATGGTGGTAATGGTGTAAAGTAAGTAACTTTTGTAACTGAAGAAGAATACTAAATCGTCTACTCTTGTTTTAGATAGTGAAAAAATACCATTTGTCAGCGGTGGATCATCTTTAAACATATTAAATCTATAAATCAAAACTCTTCTACGCTATGATTTATTTTTGAAGAACAGTAAACATTACATGTAACAAAAGCTTGAGAAATTGTTTGTACTTGTTGTCTTTTGCCATGAATTCAGAAAAAACCCACTTATAGGCCTTCGAATGATAATATATACGGATAATTTGACAACAGCACTACAAAAGTCATAGAGTTGCTTCCCTTCCAACACTGAAATAAGCTAAAACTAGAATGAGTTAACACGTTAGAATGTTTCCGATGAGAAAATTGGTAAGGGACGCTCGTTCAATATGGCCATATCAATTAACTAGTACTTTGCACATGCACGAGAGGTAGAAAGACTTTTTAACATTACATTTTTTTGGTTTAAATTTTCAGTTAGTTAATTCCCGAAATATCACAGTATGGTCCGATATATACAACTGTCGTCATATTCAAAAGTTCTCAAAGGTGCTTTAATCTTTTTTAATCTGTATAATCTGTTTATGAAAAGATCAAAGATTGGTTTTGTAATTATGTGTAAACAACACTACCCTTGAGTGTCTGCACTCGTATATATATATACCCTTATCCTATAATTTACATAAAGCATAAAATATTTCACGGTTTGTATGCTGTAAAATGAGTCAATTTCGCGGGGTACAAATTTTCGCATTTTACGGCTTGGAACGTATTTGCAGAGCTTTACTTTCGCTGATTATCGTTGTAGTATTTGAAAGCGTCGTTCGTACGCTGTAACATGGAAATTATAATTTTGTTAAAACGCGAAGTATCAACTTACGTGAATTTGGATGAATCATCGAATTTAGCGATGAACCCGATGAATAATAAATTCTACTGAATACTGTTCTTATTAATATTCGCGGGGTTTTTAGTTTCGCTAAATTCGAGGATTCATCCAAATTCGCGTAAGTTGATGCCTCGCGTTTTAACAAAATTATATTTTTCATGTTTCAAAGCTACTTCCGACAATCGGAAGGTTGATGTTTTAAGCCAAATGAGAAGTGATGTTTCAAAATTGTCTTGTCATCCTATCTACATTTAACATGTCATTAATAACAAAACGCTGTAAACAAAATTTCGTTCGCGGCTACAATCCTACAATTTCGCAAATTTGTCAATTAGATACGCTTTCCAATATAAACTAGGAAGATGTTAACTTGTGGAGATAAATATTTGCGAAAATACTTTAATCGTTAAAATTGCGAAAATCAATCGCAAAAGGAAGTCGGATTTGCTCAATGTAAAATCGGAACAAGCTCTAAGATAATTTCTCTCCGAGAAAATATGCTCCCGTTATTTGAAATTATACATACATGTTTATTCAAATCAATAATAAAATTCATATGCTATTTATTAAGGGTGTCCAGCATGTCAGGTGCGATGTCGAAACCAAGGTGGAGAGTTGCTAGGTAACGCCCCCGCAACGTTTTTCTCCTGGCCCTCTGATTTTCATTTATTTTCAAAACTTTAAATGACACCTGCACCTGTTTGTTTAATGGCGTTTGATTTAAACAAAACAAACTATTGTTTAAATATTCTCTTCGGAAGTACGAGTTTATGTAACTCAAATACAACTATGCGCAATTCGGTAAAATCGTACGGCAGTTTTGGATGTGAATGGTATGACAAGTTTTTAGGCAACTAGTACAGCGAGACATACTTTACAACGGATATGTGTACTGCATACTGTAAAAATTGCAGAGGAAATCAATTACACTAATTAAGATGAACACTTGCAAAAAAAAAAAAAAAAAAAAAAAAAAATCGTACATTAATATCAGATGGAAAATGTAAAAGGAATTATAAAATTGATTTGCATGCATGCGATTTATACAGATTTATATCCTTTAAAACCATAAACAACAACGGACATATTGTCTGTTTGTGTAATGATTTATTGTAATTAAATGAACAGTAACGATTGTAACAGTAAAGCGATTTGAAAGCACTCGTAATGGCAATATTGATCAACATTTGCTGAAGTGTAACTACAATATTTACGAACAATTTTATATAATTTAACAGGAAATAAAATATACAGAACTATGATATTATATTTTCACAATAAAAATTAATTGCGAGATAAAATCATGGAACATACGTATCGCAAGGAGTACCGCTGATGGATCCTCTGGGCAAGCGCAGATAACGGCACGCGACAATGTCCTGATAGCTATCTGGGTCCTGTTTTGGAGATTTATTGTCACTAGACTTCATTTCTTTGAGTCCTACGTTGACCATTTTAGTAAGATATTTAAATTTATTAATTCCTTTACTGTTTTCTATCATAATTTTTAGTGCTGCCTTTTCCATTGTCGCGGTTTCTTTGATGGTTGATGAGAGATCATTTCTGATTTTGTCGATCTCACCACTACTGTTACTGCGCACCGTTTTCATCACTCTAGTTTCGTCTTGTTCCTCTATGGTCGAAGACATTAAAGACTTTGTTCTTTGAAAGCTTTCCAGCATGTTTGGGGCAAGGCTGTTACTACGGCCACGCCGGACTCTTGGCTTAAGTCCGGACCACGTAGCAGGAGTACTTGGAGGGCCGGACTCTCCAACCCCATCACTGCCAGTCTGTGTTAACGCACGTGCTTGCTCTATATTTGGTAACTTGGTCACTTTTGTTGTTTCAAATGTTAGATTACGATCGTCACTGTCAGCTTCAGAAATAACTGCTACATGTTTACTTTGGATTTTCCGTGGAGTTCCCGGACTTGTTTTTAAACAAGACTTCGGAATATCCGTTTGTTCCCGTCTCAACAAGATCTTATTATCGGACATGTCTATGGAAACCCGACGACTTTGTTGTTTTTTGACGGCTTTTTCTGTAGCGCCATCCAGGGACGTATAATCCCTACTAAGCCTTCGCTTTACTCTTACTGTCGCCTCTTTCGAAGGCGAACTGGGGATGCTTTCTTCGTCTAGGCTCTGTACCTGCGGGATGGGCTCTCGGACAAGCTGCTCCCGTATGCGTTCTATGGGATCCTGCTCAGTGGAATCCCGACAGCCACTGTTTACCAGATTGTGCCAAGAATCTAAGGAGTACGGTGAGTCGACAGGCATAGTGGCTGATAAGTTCTTTGTCACAGAAATATCAACAATACTTTTCCGTCTCCCAAGGGACGGGATACCGGGCAGTGGGGCCGGGCTATTCAAACCAGACGTCTTCCTCTTACTCGGATGTAAAGATCCATCCACGTATTTATTATATTTCCGAAGAAAACAGTTCTGAGAATGAGAAAACTCTTGGAGTTTCTTGATTTTCTCTGCTTCAATGCTGTTCACGTGTTTTTTAAGATCAATATGTCCTTGCACATGGTCGCGATACATCTTTTTAAAGTCCGTTTCACCGTCCAACATCTTGGATGTAAAATAGAGAGTGACGACGAAATGACTAAATCACAACACTTCTGTCTTCAAAATATAGACTGTAACACACTTCTACCGATGCATGCCAAATCTCAGCCAGATCAGGTGTGGATATTATTAAAACGAATACCTCTTGGAGACTTTCGTTACGCCATATCTTCTTTCAGCAATGAACGAGTTCTTAATTACTGAACTTTATATACCGCAGTAAGAAAACTGACCTTTCAACTCCGGTTTTTACCTCTCGGAACAGTACAGATCGTAATCGCCAACTGCAGTAAACAAGTTTACGTCCCCTAGAGTTCACGGATTTGGATTAAGATTATCCTGACCGTGTCCCGGCCGCTGTAGGAAACATTCGAACGATCTGCAATGAAGAAAGCATTTAAGTCAATTATCTAACTACCCATTGAATTTGGCTGTAGCACTCTTATGAAATCTAGCGATTAAAAGCAACAGTTTATTTTATATAAAGAAGTTATAAAGGCTGTTACACAACACAAATAAAGAAAGGGATTGAACTTGAGCACCCGTTAAAGTACACAGCTAAGTGGCAGTGACTCCAGCAACAGAATAATAGTTCAGAAAGACCTTTACAAGGTGAAAATACGATCTTATTCGAGTTTGTGCCGGTAAGTTGTCTTTATTAAATCTGGTAGGCGGTGGCATTTTATTGTAAATCTCAGCTCGAATGAATACTTCTCAAAAAGGATTATCAGAAATAAATAACAAATATTGACATCTTACCAGAGGTTAAATCCTATTACATAGGAGTAACATAACAACAAATATATTTACCGTTCATTCTTGAAACGGGCATTCTTGTTGGCTTCAAAAAATATTTTATAACATAAATTTAACGTTGGCAATTGCAAAACCGTCTCTGATTGGTCAATATAACGGTCCTACGATAGAAATCGTTCCCTCAGAAAAAAAAAATCGAATTTATTCTGTGACACTTAACCTGTGCTACATGCAGTTAAACATCTGTGTACATGGATATCGAAACGCAACTTGACCCCAAACATTATTTATATAAAACCTCATTACATCATGATGTAACAACTGAACTGTTAAGGAAACAGATTATGATAATGATATGAGTAAGATGTTTAGAATCATGGAATGATGATATATACATGTGTATGATGGTCATGATGATATACATAAAGATGATGGTTATAATAATTATTTTGATGAAGATGATGATATGATATACATGTATATGATGGTTATGATGATGATGATGATGATGATGTATGATGATTGTGATGATGATGATGATGATGATGATGAGATGATGATGATATGATGGTTGATGATGATGATGATGATGAGAAGAGAAGAGATGATGATGATATGATGATGATGATGATGATAATGTAGATGATGATGATGATGATGATGAGATGATGATGATGATGATGATGATGATGATGATGATGATGATGATGATGATGATGATGATGATATGATGATGATATACATGTAGATGATGATGATGATGATGATGATAGACATGTATATGGTTGTGATAATGATGACGATGATGATGATATAAGTAAGTTGAGAGAATGAGTGTGATAGTCGATATGGAATATGAAAAGAATTAAAGTATTTAGCTATATATAGTATTTTGTCTATTGCACACGAAAAAGAAAAAAAAATCCATAGTAACAAACAATTTACGAAACAAAATTACTTAAACAAATTTGCACAGAAGAACTGTGGAAAAAATAACATAATGCGTTTTTAGGTTAAGATCAAGGGTGGAACTACAACAGAAAAAATGCCGGATTTATTAGTAATTCCCTGAAGGCCTATTAGTGGATTGTTATCAATAAGTTGTATTAATGCAGTCGGTCGGTAAGGACTTCAGCACTGCTTTGGGCACTGTCCTTAGAACTACCAGGGCAAACTAGGGCAACCATATATATGTTTGGTTTACCAACGCCTATGTTTGACATGCGCCTTCATGTTCGTCATTATTTTATAGAACAGTTTTGATTAATCAATATTTGAAATAATGATTAATAGTAAGGAGAAAAATGAAGTCTTGATTTTGAAATACGACTATATTAATGGAAAGTAAAGCTAATGATCATTAAAATAACTAAATTAAAATAATAGAAATCACAATAAATACCTCTTTATGGGTTTCATTGTAAGGAGCAATGAGCCCTGTAGCAAACAGATAACTACAAAATCAAATTGGTTTTGTCTTAAAAATTGCTTGGGAAGATATGTTACAAATTTTTGGTTAGTTTTTCTTTTTTTTTATGAATGAAACCTATGGTCATGATATATGAAATCGACAACTGATTTCTGTAGCAATTTAAGCGTTTAATGTCATGAACTTTGTACATGCGTGATCATGCATGTCATTCATTTGAAGTTTTGTGCACGCACTTGATAGAATCTTACATGGAAATTACAATAAGCATAACATTACAGAATGAACAGGGTTAAATTTTCACATAGTTTATTTTAGTAAATGTCACTAGACTTTTACTCATTTTACTAATTTCATGTAATCCGCTTGTAATAATATTGTAGCAGTAGAAACATAGGAGATCACTTCGTGGTTCATCCTTGTATTAAACGTTAATTGTTTTAGAATGATGACCAGCTAGAAATGCTTTTGAGTCAGAAAGAAAATAAGGTCCACACAACTCGCTGACATTAGCAAACCACAATACTTGATGACCTCATAATCGGACATATCATATTGATTTTGATTTAAAGCGTTGCAATTTAAAAATTAATCAACGATTATATAAATATGTTTCAATATACTTAGTAAATGATAATGCCCACACATTCGAAAACATCACGTTTTCCCATTTAAAACATTTTATGAACTTCTTTATCGGCCCTTTGCTAATAACAATAAGAGAGGTTCCTAGTTAAGTATGTACTTGGACTGCTCTCCCAGTCAGGGAACACGACCGTTTACTGATGCAGAGATTGTGACAGGTGTGTAATCAACGATCAGATGTTCAGAAAAGTAGGATGATAAGAGCAAAAAAAGGAGGGATTGTGTTGACAGCTCGTCAGCTAAAGCAGTAAGTTATGAAACCGATTTCTACCAAGGCTATGTAAAGTCAGGTTAAGACAACACATATGGCGCAGACATTGAGTATTAAAGTTAGTTATTTTTAGATAAAAAAAAAAAAAAAAACCCGCAACAATTCCGATTGAAAGACAACATATCTAACGTGGCACAGTCATCGAGTATTAAAGTTATTATTTTTAGATAAAAATTGTAAAACATAAAATTAAAAAAAAAAATTAAAAAAAAAGAAAAAAAAAAAAAAAAAAAAAAAAACCACAACAACAACGGAACAATTCCCATTGTAAGACAACATACCTCACATGGCACAGTCATCGAGTATTAAAGTTAATTTTTTTATGATAAAAATTGTAAAACATAAAATTAAAAACAACGGAACAATTCCCACTGAAAGACAACTTACCTAACATGGCACAGTCATCGAGTATTAAAGTTAATTATTTTAAGATAGAAAGAAAAAAAGAAAAAAGAAAAAAAAACAACCAAAAACAACAGTTACAGTTCCAATTGAAAGACAACAAACCTTAACATAACACAGTCATGGAGTATATATATATTTTTCTTAATAAAAAAAAAAAAAAAAAAACAGTAACAATTACCATTGTAAGGGAACATATCTGTCTTCTGAATGGTATAGCACAATTCACCGTTATGTTGTTACCGGTAGTTACAAACACCACAATGACATGTGTAATCTATTTGTTGCCAAGATGGCACTTCTGTTACAGGCGGTGTTGGTCCCGATGATACTAGGCAATTTCTTTTTGTCGTAAGATACATTAGGAATACTATCAAACCTAATCATAAAGTAAACTTCAAGAAAATTAAAATTTGGGAGTTGACAAACCATTTTTGCCATTTTTTAAATATTATATGAGATGAAAAAGTTAAATTAGCTTTGTCGCAAGTATTCGACAATTTACAAAAGAGATCCCAGATGTATATTATGTTTTCATCATAGGAAAATCTTTCAGAGAAAAATATTTTTCTTTCAGAGAAAAATATTTTCTCTGATTTTACCATTTGATCCTCTTCATCTTTTGAAATATTTGATAAACACAGGAAATTAATCAAATGTTGACATAGCGGGAAAAGAGTTTCATCAGGGATAGCTACCTGTCATGTTGTTTGTCGATCGACCGATAAATGCAATTTTAACTAAGCACCAAGTAAAGCCTACATTATACATTTGGAATCCGAGAAAGATTTCTTCGCGACTTTCACAACATTTTTGATCCCGAGGGTAGAATATCCTTATCCTTCATATGAAAAAGTATTTTTCTATCATAACTCCACGTTTTATTGCAATTTTGCTACTTCGGTTTTCCTCCATTTTGAAATAAATTCGAAATATAAATAACGAATGCAAGTCAATTCTACATACATGATGATTGCGTGATGTTTTCAACGAAAATCCCGTTGTTTGTATCTGTAAAAGTAAATCAAGCCTAGTTTCTGAAAAAGGTGTTTAAATTGTACCGAGAAAATAGTGATTTTGTTGACGCTGTGACATCACGGGGCTTTAACCTCAGGCGATATGAGTGTATTGCCCGAGAACAGTCAGTATTACATTGAAGGTAAGAGAGAAAAAGGATACGTGTCTAATATAATATGTCTAATTATACGATATCTAGAAAGCCTATTTTACATAAACTTTTGTTTGACATCATTTGCTTCCAAACAATCGTTAGATATTATAAAATCTGAAATTAAAACGCTGAGAGAGCAATCCGTTTGGTAAATAAAATATTAAATCGATAATCAAGTGAAACCTATAATTTATTTAGTAAGTCATCAAAAGAATATAATCAAGCTGACATAAAACGAAAACAAACTGTTTCATAAATATATCCAACATCGAAAACTATTGTTGACTGCGTATATTTTAGTTTAACACGTCAGTGAACAAAAATTAATACCGTTTTTGGCACCCGTTGTAGAACATATTTATATAAATAGAACTGTTTAAAGCTTACCTCTAATAAACATGGTCTTAAAATATTTTAAGTTTTATATCCAGATTGTGGTTAATGTTAAATTTAGTAGATATAGCCTATTCTTATATCATTAACGGCCGAAAATAACAGGCGCCTCTGTTGGTTATCGGTTTATGTAAGTCTATGAATATAAACATGATTATCAACAAAATTGGGACAAATAGCTGAAGTATGCACTCCGGTGACAAGGACACTCGTTCTAAACCCTTTACATACCACTCTTGCAATTTATTCGACATTTTAATACTTTTTATTGAAGTATATTTCTAAAAATGATAACCCATTTTGATGATAATGAAAACATTTTATGTATGTGTTGCCTTTAAGAGACCGCAGAACCAAATGGTTTATCACTGTCCAGGTAAAATATACCGCTGATTTTGAAGGTCATCTCATAAACCTGTGATTAAAATATCAAAGATATACCATCCTACTTAACTTTTACGTGGGTGCTGCCATTGTGTATTGAATTTCGCACCAAAAATGACTCTAACAAAACAAAGGATTCTGAAAGGACTATGTACGGTTTGTGCCCTCATTGACCTCCAAATCCGTCAGTTTTTCATTTAAGTGTTACAAAATTAAGCTGTTGTATTTAGAATATTTGTAAAATCCATGCCTGATTCATCTAAGGCGTTAGTTATCTATTCTTACAATTCTATTTTTTTACTGGTTACTAATCCTTTGTTATGTCATTGTAAGAACTGAAGAATCTCTCTGCGGCAACAGTGGTCAGTACCTGGTGTATGTAAATGCCTTTAGAAATAGGGAGAAAACTTAAAATTTTCAAGTTTTGGATCAAATCAAAACAGACTGACAATAGTGTTTAAAATGTTTGCTATCAGGAAATGTTAGAAATGGAAGTGAATGGTTGCATGGAGTGAGAAATAAATTATTAAGGATAGGGGGTTGGGTATAGGTGGTAGTTTGGGGATTTATATACATCTGACTATATAATAAATGTTTTAAAATGTAAATTATGTGATATATTCAGGCAGGAATGTACAGAGCAAATTGATTCGTCTTTAAAGTGTTCATTGTACAAGTTTATTGGTCAAAATTTCTGCTTACAACCTTATTGAACAAACTAATTGGTGTCATGAATTTAAAAGAAATAACAAAAATACGGTTGTCATCTCACAAATTCAACATTGAAACGGGGAGGTATAACAATTTAGAAAGAAATGAAAGAACATGCAGGTACTGTAACAGTGCGGACTTTGAAGATGAATTCCATTTTATTTTAAAATGTGAATGTTATTAAGCTTTAACAAGGGTTTATAAGTATATATATGTCCTTGGCTTTAAGAAAGCGTTTTATTAAAGATGCTCCACCGCCGACAGAGCATAAATGATATTCATCATTGGACAATAATTGGTCGCAATCAGTACTTCATTCCATATAGGATATAGTGGCACGGAATTTTTTCGAGATGCAATTAATTTTTTTTTTATTTTTACATTGAAGTAAAATTAAAATAATTTAAACTTTTCAATGATGGTAATGTTCTGAAGTTAGTAACTTTTGTAACTGAAGAAAAATACTAAATCGTCTGCTCCTGTTTTTAACAGTGAAAAAAATAACTATTTGTCAGCGGTGGAGCATCTTTAAGGAATATTATTTCATTAAACCGAGTATGTACAAATTAAGTCAACTTTTAGAAACAAAGGACATAAATGAGTTGTCAAATTTAGCAAAATATATTAAATAAAGTAATAAAATAAGAAATAACATTTTATAAGTTAAAATTAGCATAATCCCTCTACACTAGCCTTATGTATACTTACGAGGGTTGTTTGTGTGTCAGTGTGTATGTAAATATGGCGAGTGTGGTTTTTTTGCATGCACATGAGTGTGGAAATTGTGTATTGTGTTTGTATATATGTTTGTTTCAAACCGATGAGCCGAAAGGCTCAAGGTAATAAAAGAATTGATTGAAATGCCTCAAGCAAAATTCGAACTCGCGACCCAGAAGTGAAGGGCCAAGGTGATATGTCGGGACATCTTTTTTTTTCCAAAAAATAATTTTATTCAAGAACAAATTTATACATACGAATATGTAACATACATTTTAAACATTAAAAACAAAATACACACATATTGCATGTAAATTCTTTGTAAGTATATTCACATGCACACACTTTTACGCCATTAAAATTGAATCAATGCAATCATTACAGCAGCAAAGAATAGTCAAAATATAGCTGGAAAGAAATATGTATAAGTAATATGATAAGTTAAATAGAAACAAATGAATACACAATCTCCCCTCTCATACATAAAATGAAACTTGGACTAATTACGTAAAAAACCCAAAAGTTAACACAGATTTACATTTAATTAAGACCCCAATACACTCACAAAAAGATAATGATTTTCAAAATATTTTGTAAATAATTGAGCGTTCAGATTTGACAGATAATAAGAAAAACTGTATTTTGTATAGCTCTTAAGTGTAAATTTAAAGAAAGACTTAATATCTATGAAACCTTCACCGCACATACTTAAATGACGTCGCTTAAAGATACAGAACCTAGCGACATCCAACATAAAGTTGACAAAATAAAAACTAACAATGTTTGGTTTTTCAATAAGTCCAAAAAGAATTAAAGTTTGGTATTTTATGGAATTGAGGATTAAACAATCTGCCTTCGCAAAAAGATCTTCTATGAGAGTGACAAGATATGGTTATGTTTTTTTTTTAATTTAGAACATTGTACAAAAAGGTGAAGAATATCCTCAGATCGTTCTTTATAAACAGGACACAGGTCAGTAGTACACATATTATAACGAAAAAGTTTATCTCCAATAAAAATCACATTGTGAGAAACGTACTTCGACACAATTACTTGGGTAATAGCTTGTCTGTTTAATTTGAAAAGCGCGCTTTAAATCAAAAGTAGGAAACACACCGGACCAGTACCCGATTGTCGGGACATCTTAACCACTTGGCTATCGCGGCCTAGAGATGGAGGGCCTAATTATATGTCAGGACACCGTAACCACTTGGCCACCGCGGCCTAGAGATGGAGGGTCTAGTTAAATGTCGGGACATCGTAACCACTTGGCCACCGCGGCCTTGAGATGGAGAGCCTAGTTATATGTCTGGTCATCGTAACCACTTGGCTACCGTGGTCCAGAAATGGAGGTTCTTGATAATCTGTCTTGACCACTCTACCGACGCTTCCTCCTCCTTTTATTCCGTCTATTGTGTAAATTTAAAAATTTGAAATAAATTTAAAAAATACACGAAAACATTTATTGTTGTTGAATTTGAATATTATGCTTGAAGTATTTGTCTTATATCCTTTGTATTCTGTCAAATACATTTACAAACACGTATTAACGCCAAGGTCACTCGAGTAATCCAAAACAGTGTACTTTTATTTCAAGTGGAATTAAGCTAAATCCGAACGATTAGATTTAGAGTGTTTGAAGTGGATATTGACTAAAAATATGAACTTTTTACACCTACAGAGCTGGTGTAACAAGGGATCATATTCCGTCTATACATATGCTATCCTCGATATTCCAGGGGTTCCGATCACTCACGATCTCTACACTCCTGGACTATCTCATAGTGAAATTGAAGACAGCTCAGGGAAAACATTTGACCGTTCACAGGGCAGCAAAGATTTACTTTGAAGACTACAGAGCCACACAGTCAAACACAGTGTACCGTTATACGGATCTTTTGATGTACATCAAATGACTTAATTACCTGTTCTGTTCTGTTGCCTCCAGTTTTACTATGATATAGTCCAGGGGAGTAGAGATCGTAAGTGATCGGAACCCCTGGAGTCTCGAGAATGTGCATATGCTAGAGTTATCTTAAGTATGGAACAGGTACAAACACAGATAACTACATAAAGTATAAACTAACCGACATAAACTGAGTAAGGAACAGGTACAAACACAGATAACTACAGACAAGTATAAACTAACCGACATAAACTAAGTAAGGAACAGGTACAAACACAGATAACTACAGACAAGTATAAACTAACCGACATAAACTAAGTAAGGAACAGGTACAAACACAGATAACTACAGACAAGTATAAACTAACCGACATAAACTAAGTAAGGAACAGGTACAAACACAGATAACTACAGACAAGTATAAACTAACCGACATAAACTAAGTAAGGAACAGGTACAAACACAGATAACTACAGACAAGTATAAACTAACCGACATAAACTAAGTAAGGAACAGGTAAAACACAGATAACTAACAGACAAGTATAAACTAACCGACATAAACTAAGTAAGGAACAGGTACAAACACAGATAACTACAGACAAGTATAAACTAACCGACATAAACTAAGTAAGGAACAGGTACAAACACAGAAACACAGACAAGTATAAACTAACCGACATAAACTAAGAAGGAACAGGTACAAACACAGATAACTACAGACAAGTATAAACTAACCGACATAAACTAAGTAAGGAACAGTACAAACACAGATAACTACAGACATACCTCAAGTATCGACCTCGTTAGTCTAAGAGTTACAATCTACGCTTATCCCTTGACGATTCTAGAAATCTAAGCAGTTCATGAAAAAAACACCTTACCAATCACATTCCCTTAGAGAGTTCCTTACAGAAACCGTGACGCCCATCTTCAAAAGCACAGATCAACCACATTGTACTGTTATTCAATGTTTTGATTACAGTACATTAAAGATGCTCCACCACCGACAGAGCATAAATGACATTCATCATTTGAACAATAATTGGTATTCAATCGTATATATATATATATCTAATTAACACAAAAATTATAACAAAATAATTAATTTTGCCTTTGGTGCATGCGGAATCAGTATTTCATTCCATATAGGGTATAGTGACACGGAATTTTTTCGGGATGCAATTAATTATATCTTTATATTTTTAACTTAAAGTAAAATTAGAAGCTCAAACTTTTCAATGGTGGTAATGGTGTAAAGTAAGTAACTTTTGTAACTGAAGAAAAATACTAAATCGTTTGCTCATGTTTTTGATGCGGTGGAGCATCTTTAAAGGAGCAAATTATCTGCTCGTCGGTTGTCTCATGCAGAGTCTTCAGTTTTACTATGACATAGTCTATGGGTGAATATGACGGCAGTGATAGTAACTCCTGTAATATCGAAGATTGTCAAGTTCAAAATGTTGTTAAACATATTTACACAAATCACAAAACAAATTGGTAAAAATACTATGAATAATTTGAAATAAGTAAATATTTTTTTCTATTATTTTTGCAGCGTTGATTGTGCTATGCAGTAGTAGAACGATTGATAGCATATGCTAGTTTTATCACATGGCGTGTACCGAAATTCATACTCAGCACGAAAAAGCGTTTAAATGCAAAACAAATCAGTAATTATTGATGGATTGTGATTATGCTGTAACAAGCGGATGTAAATGTGCTTTTGATATTGAGTTTTCATGAATATGTTAATATTTTACAGTGCAAATCGCTAATATTTTACTTCATCTGAATTACGCGAAAATTTTTTTTTATTTTTTTTTTCATGGCACTTCTTAATCCTAAAGATGCTCCACCATCGACTCATGCTTTTTTCTCTCTATAAAAACAGGACGATGTTACTTACTTTACACCATTTCCACCATTTGTAAAGTTTGACCTTCTTGTTTTACTTCAAGACAAAACTATTAAAATAATTTAATTCCCCCCTTCCCCCCACAAAAAAAAAAAAAAAAAAAAAAAAAAAAAATAATAATAAAAATAAAACAAAACAAACACAGTACTATGCCCTATATGGAATGACGTACTGATGGCGCATGAACTAAAAGCAAAATGAATTATTTCATAGGTATTTTGTGTTAATTAGACACATATATATACGATAAAAATCATTATTGTTCAAATGATGAGAAACATTTATGCTCTGTCTGTGGTGGAGGTTTTTTTTACCTTATATTTGTTTTAAGCAATGTTCCAACATGTAAGGACCAGGCCCCGATTTCTCGAAACAAAAGTGCAGACTCAAGTCAAAACTTAAGTTTTTCTTCTTATGTAACTTATATGAAAATTTATGACTTAAGTATGTTTTTGACTTAAGTTTGTTTCGAGAAATTGGGGCCAGCAGCTATGTTATCAGACCACACACAACGCCTGAGGACAAATAATAAACAGACTAATTTCGAATGATACTGAAGCTGCCGTACGAGACGGCGACAATAACGCTGTACAGATAGGTTTGTCAACTTAATCTGAGAAAAAAGTGCGAGGAAAAGAAAAAAAGATCCACTACCTTTCCGAAGCAAAACTTAAACATTAATTTAAAAAGAATAATAGCAATGGCTTAAGATGAGGTTACAACACCAACACTGCAAGAGTGAAGACTTATTTCGCTGTTTTGTAATCTGGCGCAATGATAGTCAGCCATGAAAACAACAGAAAATATAATGCGACTTACATTATGAATATTGCCATTTAATTTATTCTAATGTAATTGTCCACAAGTTGATGGCTAGTGAAGTATTAACGGCAAGCTGATAACTTTTGCAACCCAAATTATCAATCTCGATTTACATTCCCATTTTAAGAACTAAAAGTTATTTCCGAAAGGTAGTGGCCTTTAATTTTTCGTCTAATTTTTTAAACAGTATTTTCTTTGATGAGGCCTTTCAACGTTATAAAAGACAATGATAACACACCAGTAGTACTTGTCGCAGTTTCACATTGCTAGGGATTGGCATGTTATAGTCCAAGTTATTTTTTTTAATTTTGCGTCTGAGTAAATTACAGAAATTTATGTATAAAACAAAGCATAATGATAAATAAATGATATATACTTGAAGCTATTTCTCAATAAAGGTATCTATTTGAATACGAAGTAAGCATTTGTTCTATATATATATTCTATATTTGTGTTTATAAAAACCAGTAAATTAATTTGCATTTTCTTAATACATTGTATTTAAATCCGTGTTTTAATAGGTGTTTGTATTTAAACATCACACATAAAATGTCTAGACTAGAATATACGCATACAGCATGTCTTCTTGGGTTTGCCAGGATATTTAAAATGGTGTTTATCACTTTTTGATATTTTCGATTATACAGCATGGAAAATTCTTTTTGAAATGAATTTGATTATGACTAAATACCATTTAATAATGTACCATTAGCAGTGTAATGATCGTCATTGCTGACAGAGAAATCCGTGCTAAAGCAATATGAATTTAAATGTGTTTTAATTTACCTTGAAATAATTTCATATCGTGATGAAATTTTTAGTTTAAGATCTAATTGTAAAAATGATGCTTATACTTACATGATCAAAACAAGATAAAGAGCAATCATGTTTTATTTCGTACAAACTCATTGTAGTTACTGTGTTGTAATGATAAGGCACAACATTCTACAAACCTTACAGAACACACACAGTCATTTTCACGAACGCTGGCACTAATGGTGGAGTCCTCAGGGAGAATACGGTTCGGAAGATAAACGTCATAGTTATGCAATATTCACTTGTAAATCATACCGATATCGAATTCTCCAAAGGAAATCGACCCATTCAATACAGAAATTTGCATTTGTTCCAACATTTATGTGTTTGGTTACTTTGATGTTATGAATATTATTGCTTTAGATTGGGCAGTCAATATCTTTGTATATCTGCGTTGCTTTCTGTTGGTAGCTACCAGGAATAAACAGCATATCCATTGATTTCTATAAACACAGAAAGTCATCGTATTCAATGGCATGTTGCACATTTATTGATAAATGATTTATTCGGTTTATAAACGTAAATTAAATATATAAATGTCATTTCCATTGTCAAAAATTCATCATATTTAAAAGTATTATATATATTATCTGGATTTTTATGCTACGCCTCCAATCGCTGGTGCATATCAGAATCCTCGTTATTGCTTTCATTTATCTCCCGCTCGTCGTCGGCATCGTATGCGTACGTAGGTGTGATTTTATGTAGAACTGGCATGCGTAAGTACCGACACGCTTTTAGCTGGTCATACACATCTGTCAGAGGCTTACATTGCTGACCAGTCATATGCTCACTTTGACCGTTGGTCAGCCTCTCAAAGACGTTCCGTAATAAATAGGTCCACGTCGAACTCGTATTGACACGATGACTTAACTGACGGAACAGTTCAAGCTTAGAACCAGGTATAATGCTCATTATACTGATTTCACTTTTGGTCCTGACAAGTTTCTCTGTGCTTGGTATTTCGTCTTCCGCGGCTGCGTCTTCGACCCTGTCACCACTGATCTCAGAATCCCGACTGTTGTTAACACTCTGTCCATGGGTTATTGCGTTATCTGTCCTCCCAGTCCTCGGACACGCCTGCAGATGTTTGATGGAAGGCAGTTTGATACAATCCTCGGTGAGATGTTTCACAAGTCGGGGAGGATATGTTCGTGTCGATGAGACTTGTATCGTTGAAAATGTTGTCATTCTTTGCCGTCGACACATTAACTTCTGTTCTTTACGGATTGAATGTTTCATTTTATCAGCTGAATTAAAACCAGTAATGTTTCTACCTTCTGTTGATAGGTTGGGCTTTACGGCCCATTTTCCAGAACAGTGACTGTCTGTATGTAACATGAACATACGCCTGCTGTTCTTTTCAACAAAATTCTCCTTCTTTCTTCGGAGTTTACTCAAACTTTCGCATTTTGCTTCGTCGATCCTTGCCAACGTGAGCCTCAGTTCCTTTTCCTCAAGCGAATTTCGATGGAGATAATATCTGAAGTGGTCATTTCCAGAACCCTTCATTTTCTCTCTTCAGTATCACCAATACATTAATGTCTAATACGACCACCAACTGATGCTTACATACATTCTGTAAAAACGTGATAATTCATCAATGATAGAATATTTTCTCGTGCTATTGTAAACTGTACTAACTCTGATCGTTAATAATTAATGTAAGTGTGCGTGGATCTTCTATTCCTTGTTAAGATGTAGTTCCTCCATGTAGATTCACTATCTGATAGCTGTTTACTAAACCAGTCCTTTATATACCCAACCCCTGACTCACGCGATGCATGCCTATTGATTTTTCATAAGTGAAACTTTTTGTAAAGAGTATGGAGTAATTCGCTGCCCTTGTTTCTAATTACATGAATGAACTACCATCTCACACATAAAGAGGCGACCCTTGTTCCTGATCATAACTATTGTTGCGCGACGCTCTTAATGTGAAATACTTTACAAGTGTGAGTGACTTCAGACACCACTTCCGGAGTACACTTCCGGTTCACAGAGCGACAGAGCAGTATACAGGATAACCGCTTGTTAACATAATTACTGGACAAATGGACGGCCTTTGTGATCAGACATTAACCGATTTCTCCACTGAAGAGAAAGGATGTAAAGTAATAAATGGTGGCAAGGAAATTCAGAGATAATAACATCACTCCGGAACAGAGGAATTTCCCCCAAAGGCGACAGGGCATTTTAACAGCATTAAACAATAGATCACTTGTTTAAATAGCCCCTGTCACCTATTGTCTAATGGCTCAGAATAAACACTACCGCAGGTTCCGAGTGTAGGCGAAAAAAGACTACATGGAAATGAGTTTAAATATCGTCATATGTTAACCGCATATAAGAGAAAACAAAATTTTAGTAGTCTTTAATGATAAGACGTTATAATAACAAATAATTGTCGTTTAAGCTGAACCGGTCCTTATAAGGTTGAGTGACCGTTCTTGTGTTGACACCTCGATCGTACACACTATTTTACGCTATTGAGGTCAGAGTAGGAAGGTCATTGTTTTGTATCACAGGTATTCTTTATGGTCTTATAATGATGTTCTTATATTGTTTTAACATTAAATCCTTTAAAGATACTACAGCACGAGTACTCATGTACTTAATAAACTCTGCCCTGCGTGTACAACTATTATGACCATATCAACAGACACTTAATGTGCCTTTATTTTTTTGTTATCATGATAAAATATATAACAACACATGCAGGTAACATTCTCATTTTATCTATAATGCGCCTCTTTATAATATAGCCTTGTCAGTTTAGTACTTTTATACGTATTTGACTAGAAAAGCATGAAGTATGGTTTTCATTGTCTGCACTAGGTCATGTCATTACTGCAGATTGGCCACTCCCTTAAGGTGAAAGTTGTAAAGTAGTTGTCTATATATCATTGAATTGTAATTGTAAATATAAATTGATGGTTTTTTTTTATTAACAACTATATCTTGTAGATCTACAATTATATATTGTAAAATTAGTATTATGAATTGCTCTTTTATATTCAAGTATATTTTGTCTTAATAGCTATAACAGTGATTATTATTTTGTGTACATTTACTCCTGGTGATATTATTTGATGTCTTTTACCAATCAATTTTTATTAACAGAGGACCCTGTAGAAGATTACTTTTGCTAAGCAGGTTGATATCCTCGGAAAATAAAGTTTATTATTTTCATTTCAACAAATTTTATTGCAAATAATATGCAAATAGATTTGGCAACAGGCAAAGCCTATATTAGCCATCTCCAAACAAATCCGGTATAGTACAATTATCAACAAAATATTTTAACATTCAATATTACATTATGAATGAATATTATTTTTAGTGTATCTCCCGAACCTATCATAGTAGAAAAATCTAAAAAAAATCTTTTAGTTTCAGATATATATAAGTTTATTATTATTATAACGTTTCGATCAAGGTTGTAGTGATGTGATATCTTTGTTCAATTCCTATAGGGTGTCAAACCTGTCTCAAACTTTCTTTTTTTTTTTGGTTCGCCATGTCTTAAAACATATAGTTCTTTCAATATATATACTCGTTTCATCATTTGAAATGAAACTTCATTAATTATCCCATGTATACGCCAATTCTTTAGACAGCTGACGTATTGTCAATCTGAAGGATGGAAAATGGGAGTGTAACCTCTAGATTAGACTGGACACCAAACCCTTACTAGTTGTTAAGACTTTCTCAGAGTTCATTACCAGATAATTCCCCTAATTTTGAAACTTAGGATCAGACATGTAGCTGAGACAAAAATAATGAAACCAAATTTTTGTGATTTCTTTTTTCAATTTTCTAAAGGCTGATGACCTGCAGTCTACCTCTAGATAACCTTGTCAGTAGATAACATTTGATCAATTCTAAATGAGAAAAAAATGAGTAAAGTGCCAATGAGAATGGCATTATAGTACCAGTTGTTTACACAACCACATTTACCTTATATATACCCAGTGTAAGTAAGAAACATGTACAATATTCAAATTACCATGTATACACCCGTGTATGGAAGAACCATGTACTATAATCAGATTACTATATATACCGCAGTGTATGGAAGAACCATGTACTATAATCAGATTACCATATATACCGCAGTGTATGGAAGAACCATATATGACTCTTTCATATGTACATATGTAGGATAGAACTATTCCACCCGAGGGTACAGAATTTTGGGTCAGAACCGAGGCTTGCCGAGGTTTCTGACCCAAAATTCTGTACCCGAGGGTGGAATAGTTCTATCCTACATAATTTACATATGAAAGAGTTATTTTCTCACATTGCTTGTCGAGTTACTTGCACGAAAGGTGAGGCAGCCATTTTGTGACAAAATCTTAACTTCTTAAATAATTGATCGATTTTAAAAATAAGAACGCCATTCTAAAGAGTTCATCGTTTGGTTTGGTTTATATTAATAAATATAAACAAGAAATCTTAGGTAAAACGGTTTGAAATGCTAATTAAACAAATGATATGGTAAATAAATCCGGCAAATCAATCGAAATATAAGAATAATGACGTCATCTTTGGCTGATATGACGTCATCTGATTGTTCGGCAATTGTGATGTCACAGCTATGTAAGATAGATTATCTTACATAGCTGTCTTTCATGGGACAACTCTATCTTACATGGCTAGCTATGTGAGAATATACTATAATAAGATTACCATATATACCGCAATGTATGGAAGAACCATGTACTATAATCAGATTACCATATATACCGCAGTGTATGGAAGAACCATGTACTATATTCAGATTACCATACATATCTCAGTGTAAGGAAAAACCCTATAATATATTCAGATTACCATATATATCCCGGTTTAAGGAAGAACCACGTACTGTATTAAGATTACCATATATATTTACAATGTCTTGACTACATCTGTTACCATGACACAAACGTAACGTCTTTACTAATTCAAATCTAGTTATAACAATATATTAAGTAGGTCATCAGGACAAATAAGGTTCATTTAAAGTGTAATTTCCGGTGGCACGAACCCTATAACTTTCTGCTTCATCTGTCTAAAGAGGTCGATGTTTCCGCATAAAGCGTGGTAATGGGCGATAAAAGAATAGTTATTCTCTCATATCTATCTTTGTCAGATAGACCCGTTAGGGGCAGAATTCTATATAATTTCAGTAATACGTTCTAAGACAGGGGGCAATATGAGTGAAAAAAACCTCTTGCATATACTGGTATGAGTGATATCCCAACCTCGGTATAAATAAATTAGGTGAAACCAAACACTCGGCTCGAGTCTTGTGCTTTACTCTTTGTAACTCTTCAGGTTAGATATCCCAATCCTGATCTTACATTTGATGAGTAAGATTCTGGGAATAGTGTTCCTCGATTTTACAAATTATGTCGAGAAAAATCTAATTTAGTAAAACTCAGGAAAACTATTAAAAACATGATATGGCAGCATATTGAAAGTGGTTTTAATACAAAACTTAAATATATTTTCATCTTGATTTGTTTTAAATATTAGTCATATCGCACACGTACTGGCAACATCAATCATCCAATTGCAGAATACGTGGTTGAGTGTAGCATGATTAGCACTCCTTTATCATCGCACTAAGCTATATATTTGTGATCTAGCTCCATATGATAAAATGTATATTCAAAATCTCATTCAGTAAAATTCAAAATTTCTTGCGGGACTCTTTCCCCGCCAAGATATCATAACGTCATGTATCAGTCAATCAGATTCGACGTTACAAACTGAGACGTCATTAACATGATTTAAACTAATGAAAAGGCTCGTTACAAACAAGAATGTGCTACATTAGTATACGACATTACAATAAAAATTGAATGATTGAGACCTAACTAAGTTGGTAAGGTTTTCAGTGATATGAGTATGTTTAGTATGATTATACTAAGACTGACTAAACCTACGTATAGTTAATAGTATATTTGTTATTACACAGATGATACAATTTATTTAAATATTATTAATACATAGTTCTGATAAGCAAACAAGATTTAACCATTCGGGTAGCTACGACAAAAACCTGACGATTTCATCTAACTGGCGATAGATAGATATATATGACCAACATAATATTAATTAACTCATAAACCAATTCAAAGGTGTTAATTCCATAAGTAGAATGTCTTATTTTCTTTATTATGTATCTATGTCAATCAAATATAGTCTGAGCTAGTTTTAATGTTGATTTACTGACGACACCCTGGTACTTTTGGAGGCTGTGTTACGAATTTCATCATCCCATACCTTCATCAGTGGGAGTATATCGGGATATAAAAGAAATTTTGTTTGAAAACTGTATAAATTCGCGAAGCGGATTCTCACGAATCTTTATAAACACAATTTATTTCATAACTCCATGAAGTTAAAAGATAGTAACATCAATGCTTACAAATAATTTTTCAGACTATTTGGTAAAATTAGGTACGTGTAAATGTACGATTCCATTGATTTTCCGATGGATTATTTTTTTCCAAATCAATACGCAACGTCGACGTCTCTAAAATTTTGATATCATGAAAACGTCGTGTTTTCTCGCCATTGTCGGATTTTTTCTTCATAGCAGTATGAAGAAAAAGAATCTGCCAATCATAATGAATTTAGTATGAAAACAAGTAAATATGAGTTATATCGCCATCATTAAACCATATATTTCCTACATAGTAGAAGAGGATGGCCTGGCCAAAAATTGCGGATTCAACTTACACCTAATGCTGATACGTCTTTAAATTGACATGAATAAACTGGAGTCGACTACTAGTATTTGGATGTGCACACGTCGATACTTCATAAAATGTCCGGAGCGTATTTTGAGTAAATTATATTCAGGATTACATGTGTAATTTCTTTCACTTTGCTTTGCTTTTGAATGTGCACTTGGATGAGGTCAGGGTAGTTGAATGTTATTTTAGAATAATCAGCTATAAAGCCGAAGCTGAAGTCAGAGCCGAATAGCAATAAAAGGACTGACAATATAATCTGCGATCTGGTTATGAGTGTATATCCACCCGACAACAAATAACGAACATTAAACAACAACAACACAATTCGAAATAAATCGGCACGACAGTAAAACAGTTTATGTTATGGAGTATCCATACCTGTGACACTAGATTGAAATGATCTATTGTGATATGGAATAAATAGGAATTTGAACCCAAGCCCTTGGATCAGTAATTGAAATATTCCTATGTATAGGTACACCTATGTCAGTTCTGCGTGTTAGTGTTAATTAAATCAATCATCCATCCTTTATCGAACTGAAAGTACTCGACACGAGTCATACAAAATGTACTTACTCACCACACACTGAACCCACGTAGGTACTACTGATTACCATCGTATTTAACATGTTCACTATCAAGGTGTGAACGAAAAAAAACGGCATTACTATTTATAAACAACCACTACTCAAATTGAAGGAAGGCACGGAACTACAATGTAGCTTTATGTTTAGTGGTGATGTGATGGTAATTTCGTGTGTTTTGATGGTGGTATAGTGATAATTTCAGACGTTGGGGTGGTGATATAGTGATAATTTCGGGTGTTTGGGTAGTGATATAGTGATAATTCCGGGTGTTTGGGTAGTGGTATAGTGGTAATTCCAGATGTATGGGTAGTGGTAAAGTGGTAATTCCAGGTGTGTTAGTGATGATATAGTGGTAATTCCGGGTGTTCGGGTGGTGATATAGTGGTAACACTTGGTGTTTGGGTGGTGATATAGTGGTACATGTAACACTTGGTGTTTTGTGGTGATATAGTGGTAACACCGGGTGTTCGGGTGGTGATATAGTGGTACATGTAACACTTGGTGTTTTGTGGTGATATAGTGGTAACACCGGGTGTTCGGGTGGTGACATAATGGTAATTCCCGGTGTTCGGGTGGTAATAACGGAATAACGGAAGTCGTTGATGATGACATATATGACGCTCAGCCTTCCGAAGCATATTACCAAAATTCCCCTTACTCGTTCATCATTCGGCATTTATGCATATCACGTGGATCGCGTTAGCGCTCCTCGGAAGATACGTAGAAAGCTTCTGCTATTCATAGCCGCTACGAAAAATAGAAAATTCATTCAATCCATATATTAACATTAAAATGATTTATAAAAAAAATATTGCAAGGTTTTTATATTATATTCAAAATCATGACACCCATATACGACGAGAAACGAGATTAATGGAACAGCTGGATGACAAAGTCATTCCACAACGTCGAGTGTTTAAACTTCCGCATTCCGGTCGACCTGTTTTTGAAAATGAAAAGCGATGAAAAGGGAAGATAGTTAAATAAGATTTGATTGACTTATTACAGTAAACCTTAGTTGATTCTACATCAAGAAACGCATTGCAGATTATACATTTAAATATTGTGGAGGACTATTTTTTATTGATATGACACTGGCGTAATGTTTGAAATCATCTGATCGATGCATGAGAATCGTCGTATTCATAGTGTATTCATAGTGTATTCATAGTGTATTTAGTGTTTTCATAGTGTATTCATAGTGTATTCATAGTGTATTCATAGTGTTTTCATTGGCAAATGTTTTCGTCAGTTGGTTGATTCATATTGTCACGAAATCCTCATGGAAATATATGTATGAGTAGAAATACATGTGTCATTGTGAAAGTGCGGTAATTGTGTTTTATCGATTTTTTTTTGGTTATCGATTTATCATATAACAGTGACGTCAAAAGAAAAGTACAATTTCTAGTTAAATTATATGTTCTGTAGTTGGTTCCGTGATCGGTATCAGACGTATTGTCGTATTAACCTGACTGGCGTACAACGACTATTTAAGTCTCATTGTAACACCAAATTCCAGTACATCTGATAACGGTTTGATGTCGAAATAAACCCTTTGACGTGTGAAATTAAATTGGACCCTTTTTTAAACCATGGCGATGGCATTTATCAAATGGATATGCATTAACGTTATATTTCACATGCAAAATAATCTTGATCTGAAATTAAATATGACTTAAAATTGAGGTCAATTTTATACGTAGAAATTAGGTAAATGTAATGTCAAATGAAAGTTCTCGAACCTGAATTGTCATTTTTTTGTTACCTGAAATGAATTGATCTAGATTTTCCTGAAGACATTTCGTCTGTGTGACCGTATGTGGGATAGCTTATCTCGCTGCATGACAACATGTGTACTAAAACATTAACATTGGTAGGGTCAGTGTAACCAGACTTCAGTGACATCATCCGTGTGACTTTCGCACTCGGCTGACCAACCATACGGACATCTGTAATGATCCAGGAGAGACATAGGGCGTTTGTTTATGTGAGGATCCCTGTAACAGACTTACAGGTTTAAAATAGAACAAGTCGGTCATCATTAAAGTCGACCTTGCGTGTGAAGTAGACGCGTTAATGGCGATTTTATGGCAGATCTTGAACACCAGTCCATTATGGAGTCACTTAATTTTACGCCGCCATAATGACGTTGTAGTTTTACAGCTATTGATTTATCGTTGTATATCAATGGAAGCCGCACTCATGTTTAATAGAAAGTACGGATCTATCGAAGATTTTGACCTGGTGTTATAGACGTAAAAAAACCAAAAAAATCAATCCGGATTTTAATAAAGATAATTTTTTTCGAAATAAAATATTTTTCATTTTCCAAAATATTTTTGAAAGCATCACTGTAAACTAACTATCTTCCGCGTGCGATTTATTTTCGCGACTTTCGCGATCAAGACAAATTCGCGAAAGTTAATCTCCGCGCAAATTGATATCTTCCTCAATTCTTGCACAATTATGATGATATTTCGATTCAATTTAAAATTCGCGAAACTTCATCTTCGCAAAATTGTTTGTGAAACTGAAATGTTGAAATTAAGTAGCCGCGAAAGAAAGTTTATTTTCAGTATATACAATAATGATATTGTTGGTTTTGCTTTCTATGTGCTATATGATTGTGTTAAATTGTTTTTTTTTTTTTACATGACCCATGCTTTAACTGTTTTATCATTGTATTCAAGGGTGACCACCCGATTACCCTTACCAGAGGTTGGCAATACTGTGAACTTTAACCTAGTTACTTACATTAGAATGCTTGAACGCACGTGGCTACTTTTCCCTTAATATCTTTTTGAACGATATACCATTGTTGTCTTTTAAACTTCAAATTTGACCCTAAATGGCCCGAGCTGTCGATGGTTGTTAAATTCTAACAGACAAACAGAACAATGTAAGTATATTTAGGTATTTCTATGTTTAATTAAATTATTCTGATGACACGTGGGAATAAATCAAAGTCCCCGCTGTAGTATAAAGTCAATGATTTAAACACTTCCAAAAAATGATGAATATATAGAGCTTACATAAGGAGTGGTTGTTGATAGGGAATTTATTTCACACTAGTGAATGTTACATAAGAAACGTGTTTTAGGGGTTTGACATTATGGTGTCATTCAAATATTGATGACGTAACAATTTGTGACGTGACACTGTAGTTTGGGTCAAATATCAAAACGATATATTGCGTCAGAAATAATACTTTTTTATATATGTTTCGTGACTGTCTGATATATTTAACGATACCCAACGAGCTGACCAGAGCTCTGTTTTGAGTGACATATATTGTATACCCCTGATGTCTTCTGGTCTTCTATCTGTATGTCTTCTTGGAAACTAATGTCTTCATTTTTAATTTCATGTGAGAATCCTTTGTTACATTACGGTTTAATTGCTGAGCAATTGTTTATCTTATTGACAACACCTTCCATAATTTGATTAAATGATTAAATCTCGACCATTATAATTTCTATAATAAATGTTATATGACATCGGTTCGCCATATTTGGTTTCAATTTTGCGGAAAGGACTTAAATAGGCGTAGTCTGATGTCCGATCTGTTTGATATTCATAGAATCAATACAATATTTATTTATTATGGCCTGTTGGGTTAAAATATTGTGTTGAAATACCAAGGAATTTTGCATCTATAACAAATTAATCATTCTTTATCGTCAGGGATGGAACAATCATTTAAACAGGCATTCGCTATGATCGCTGGCACGGCAATTGTGAAATGCTGTCAAATGATTCAGGCACAGAGACTGTAGAATCATATGACTACAAACGCTGTAAAATGATTCAGGCACAGGGACTGTGGAATCATATGAATACAAACGCAGTAAAATGCTATAAGACAAAAGACGCGAAATGGTGTCGCTGCAAAAATGAAGTTGTCTACAGTAAGGAAGGTACTGGTATGTAATTGTTTTGTCATTCTTAAAATATTTCTATGGTGACCGACAATGTCTTGATTATGATATGCTTGCTCTATATATCTGGTGTTATGCTTCAGGAATATGGAATAGCACTGTAAATATGACACGAGCTTCAGTGTAACAATGAGTCACAACATTAACATACCGCAGTCTCCCAAACCACGCATACGCTTAACACACCGCATACACTGGAAGCCGTGCTTAAAGATGCTCAACCGCTGACAAATGGCAGTTTTTCACTATCAAAAACAGGAGCAGACGATTTAGTATTTTTCTTCAGTTACAAAAGTTACTTACTTTACACCATTACCACCATTGAAAAGTTTGAGCTTCTAATTTTATTTTAAGTTAAAAATACAAAAAATAATTAATTGCATCCCGAAAAAATTCTGTGGCACTATATTCTATATGGAATGAAGTACTGATTGCCCATTCACCAAAGGCCAAATTAATTATTTCAATTATTTTCTGTGTTAATTAGACATATATATACCTGATTAAACACCAATTATTGTTCAAATAATGAATATCATTTATGTGCTGTCAGCGGTGGAGCATCTTTAAATGACCCTGGCTGTTAATACATGTAGGACGATAATAGAATCAACCAACCGACTTGTATAGTGGAAATTAAGTGGTAAGTTTTATCTATTTATTTATGTGTATTGCTGTATGTATTTAATGATAAACTGTATCAGATCTCTTTGTTGAATATTCAATAATTTTGACCGTAAATAATAAGTAAAGGTTATTGCATGGCTTTCGAGTAACAAGGGATTTATTACACCCGAGCGAAGCGAGGGGGTAATAAGTCCCGAGTGACGAGAAATCATGCAATAACTGACTTACTGCATGCTTCTCAACCTCGAACAAAAAGACAGGTTGATTGAAAAATTACACACCTTTCCATCCCTATACTCCCACTCCTCCATTGTCCTCTGTTTGACTTACCTGTACCTATTATGCTTGTGAGCATTTTTTCAGTATTAGCTAAAGGTTCTTTGATCAATGTTAAATACTTCAGTTTGTCATTGTCCATCGTAAGGAGCACAAGGAGTTTTGCAACGTGTAGAGATACAAACTTTGATTTTGCAAAATGCTGCATCAAAATGTTTTAGGAGATATGTACAGTACGAAACAATTGGATTATTATCAAGCCCTGTTCAGCGATTGCAAGAAAAATAAGTAAATGGGAAAAAATGAATTGTTGGAAAATTTATATGTAAGTAAATTTTATTTAAAATTAATTCCATATGTGCTTTCAATTGATGAAATGTATATATTCATTTGTTGATATACAGGTTCATGAGGAATTAAAACTTTAAAATTAAAAACTTTAAAAAAAAAAAAAAAAAAATTAAAACTCCTTACGATACGAAGTTGCTATCATATAATTATTTGAAATAATAATTAATGAATCTTTTAGGTGTACATTTAAATAAATGCCATTTTCTTATTGCATTGTATTTTTAAAAATTTTGTCAGCATTGGTTAGTTGGTCTTATCATTAGAACAAGGTGAGTAATGATTATCTCCCCTCTCTTACAGCATTTGTTAACATGGTTGACTGCACACATGTCCAGCCCCTTTCATGGTCAGGTAATAATCCTGATTGGCTATGAATGGGGGATTCAGCCCCTTTCATGGTCAAGTAATCTTGATTGGCCATGAAAGGGGGTTATTGTGGAGTCAACTGTAGTAGCAAGACATTTATTGGCCACACTTTTCCTTTGTGAGAGGTTGGAAGTATGCAGTAAGAGAAATTATATCAGCGTGGCAATTGAGCTGAGATTGTTCTCCAAGACAAACGATCATAATCGGTTTATACCGCTATAGAAGTTGAGTAGATAATCGTTGTAATGCCTACTCAGGTAAGATAATGTTATTGTTAACAGAATGTACTTAACGGTAATTATCGGATTTACAGGTGTTAGTGCCTTGTAATAGAAAGTTGGATGACTTTCAATTTTAACTGTAAACTTTCACTGCCATAAAAATAATTGACAAAGATCAAGTTCTCGACTAATATTCGCAAATGATAGCAATCAAGTTCTTATCCGATTAACTATTAAATACTTAACGAATAAGAATGAAGTGGTTTCAAACATGGTAGTCAACCCCCCTTTTTTAAACTAAAATACATTTCTATGTATAGTAAAAAATCAGGCAGCGCGATGTTAATTAGAATAGTTGGAGGGTTGCGGGGTAAGATAGAAACGTGATCAAAGGTTATCGGGTACAAACTCGTTCCTTTGGTTCGCTTCATCCATGCGCTAACGTTATTCTACTATTTCAATATTGAAATATTTTCCATTCTATTGTTGGATCATTGGGCAATTTACCTACTTGAACGGTATTGATGTTTTAATTGTATACCAAATTAGCTCACTGAATGATTTGATGTTCATCCATCATGCTAAAACATTAAATTGTATTTATAGTTTGTTTAAGATATGTTCGCATATGTATATAAAGTGTCGGGTCAAAACAATTGTCTACTGTCTAAGTTCATAACTTTAGCATACTTTCCGATCTTTGACTTTTGAGAAAGCATCTCCCTATATGCAGTCAAAATAATATTGTATCGGTGCGGGTTATTAGTATTTTTTTACGATACACATAAATAATGATGAAAGAATACTACACATATATAAGTCATGCAGTCTCATAATATTACTTTAAAAAATGTGAGTGCTGTTTTTGTTTTCATACGCAAGACGAATTAAGATTACTGACTCCGTAAACCTATGTATGAGTTTGTCAAATAAAAGTGAGGTAATTTTATCAAAAGAACACAGACCTAAATATTAAAATCTGTGACCACACGTGCATGACGTTTAGTAAAAGTTTACAGTTAATTAGCGATAGTTAATAGTATTGTACAAAGACGAACACGTAACTTAATGGGGTAATAGGTTAAGAAGATAATCGGTAAAAGTACATTTCAACAAAAGCATAAATTAATAAAATTAGTCTCGAAATATTTTTGGTCACATACAACTATAAACAAACGCACACGTGTAACAAATAGTTTGAGGTAATCTTGTACTTGAGAATTTTTGCGCCAGAAATTTTGCTCTTAAATATGATATTGCAATTTTTGCAACTCCTGTAATTCATCAATTATTGTGAAATCATTGCAAACTTATAATTTTATTCCAAAAATTATTTCAACGATTTTTATTGCAAAAATAACTATATTCATAGTTTACCTTTGGTGTAAAACCCAGCGCAGTTGAACTTTTTTTTAGCGAAAACTCATTTAACTCCAAGAATATGTGGAATTCTAAGAGTTTTTTGTTATTAAAATAAATAGAAACGATAACGATAAACAATAAACAAACAACATAGTCATTCAGATCCCCCGCCAATGGAGATATCAAAGCTGAAGTAAGTTTGATTGTGGAGACTTATGTGTATGAAAAAAAAACCCGGAAAAAGGAAGTTGAGCTAAAGAAAGATGGAGTATAATTCAAGTAGAGCGGGGCTGCAATTGTTGAATCAGGCCTTGATATTTATATCAGACTATATACAGAAAGATGGGTTGAGTTTTGCAAAGTATCATTTACCATTTACCATGATATTTTCAGCAATGTTTCTATGGTAACGGAAAAAGAACAAAAAAATGAAAACCTAAAAATAGCAAAAGGTACTACTAGACCATAAAAAGAATGTGTCTATGAAGTTTCGTGGAAATATCTCTGCTGGTTTTAGAGTTATGCTCCGGAAATGAACCTGCTACAAAAATATGATATTTTCAGCAATGTTTCTATGGTTACAGAAAAAAGCACAAAAAGTGAAAACCTAAAAATAGCAAAAGGCACTAATAGACCATAAGAACAATGTGTCTATGAAGTTTCATGGAAATATCTCTTCTGGTTTTAGAGTTTTGCTCCTGAAACAATTCTTACACAAAAATCTGCCATTTTCAGCAATGTTTCCATGGTTACAGAAAAAAGTACAAAAAGTGAAAACCTTAAAATAGCAAAAGGCACTACTAGACCATAAGACTAATGTGCCTATGGAGTTCCGTGCATATATCTCAACCGGTTTTCCAGTTATGCTGCGGAAACGAACCTGGTACAAAAATATGATATTTTCAGCAATGTTCCATGGTTACGGAAAAAGTGCAAAAAATGAAAACCTAGAAATAGCAAAAGGCACTACTAGACCATCAGAACAATGTGTCTATGAAGTTTCATGGAAATATCTCTGCTGGTTTTAGAGTTGTGCTCCGGAAACGATTCTTACACAAAAATCTGCCATTTTCAGCAATGTTTCCATGGTTACAGAAAAAAGTACAAAAAGTGAAAACCTTAAAATAGCAAAAAGGCACTACTACATGTAGACCATAAGACCAATGTGTCTATGAAGTTTCGTGGAAATATCTCTTCTGGTTTTAGAGTTATGCTCCGGAAATGAACCTGGTACAAAAATATGATATTTTCAGCAATGTTTCCATGGTTACGGAAAAAATGCAAAAAATGAAAACCTAAAAATAGCAAAAGGCACTACTAGACCATAAGACCAATGTGTGTATGAAGTTTCGTGGAAATATCTCTACTGGTTTTAGAGTTATGCTCCGGAAACCATTCGTACGGACGGACAGACGGACGGACGGACGGAACCCATTTGTATATCCCCCGCCAACTTCGTTGGGCGATAAACAATAAACAAATAACGTTGTAAAATACTATATATCATTATTTATATGGTTGGAAAGCACAAACACAATTTTTCACAATGAATATCAGGTTGGAGTTGCGTCCCTTATAATATGAGGTACGAGCTGCCACAGGATAGCCCCACACATAATCCTAATCAACAGTGTTGATACATTTATCATATATTATTGTTTCGGTATGATATATTGAAACATAACTCAATTTTGAGTAATCTTTGGCCACACTGATCCTTGGCACAATTGGCTATGTTTGTCTCACTATACTAACCGACGGGAGCGGAGACTTTTGATATCTTATTAACACAATCTGAGATATCAGATTGATCTATTCACCAATAGATATGTACCCGTCAGATAAGCTCCTTACTGCCACGTCTTCTCGCGAGAGCTGTCAAATCTCGCGTTGTTTTCATTGAGCACGTTCGAGGGCGGAATTCCTCGATTTCATCATCGTCCTCTGACTCCTCCTCATTTAACAAAGTCACGCTGTTAGCACTTCTGACGCCATAGTTTTCCAAGTCCAGTGTGATATCAATACTCGTGTTGGACTGAAAGCTTGTGTTAGACTGTAGACTTGTATTGGAACTGGTTAATGTCTGTTTATCCCGAAAACACGCCCTCCGTTTGGCTTTGTTTAGAGACACTATAGTGTCATGAATGTCACAGAACTGACGTTTAAGGAGAATATCATGTTGGCGAAGTAAAATCTGCAAGTAAATAAATAATAATTATATACTTTAAGTCGACTTATTAAGCATTATTTTCAATATATTTTGGGTTTATGAAGTCAGACAAAAATGGAAGTATATTCTTCATAGATGCAAATATATGAGAAAAAAAAAGAATGTCCGTGCGCGTTTTGTCTATGACTTCATAAACACTAAAATGATTAAGAATAATGCAAATTACTCAGTAAGGTATTTATTAGAAATGGATTTTCTGTAATTCTGATGAAAAATAGCCAACCTACTACAATTTTGTTGACAGAAATACAAATATTGTACATACAAAGTTAAGACATCTATGTAGCGAGTTAAATTTCGACTTATTTCGTATAAACCTCACCAACAGTCTAAATTGTATATGTAGTCATAAGTATGAGATTGCCTATCATTTTTTCTGCCAATCAAATGTAAATAAGTATGTGAATACTAGAATCATTTTCTTTGATAACTTAAGAAACTTGAATGTGGTTGTAAATTTGAAAGTTTTATTATGTGACAGCGAGCTAAATGCTGATCATATAAATCAAAGCATTTTCATACACGTGTATCAATTCATAAAGTTCAGCAAAAGATTTTGATTTTATAAAAATGTTAATTTTGTATATAATGTTATTAATATTGTCTATGTCTATTGTCTCTTGTTTCGTCCTTTTATGTTAGGAGAAGGCTTTTATAAGTTGTAATAACCTCATCCTTTTGTCTTTTATGTCGACAATAAAACATGTTAATCTAAAAAAAAGCCAATAATCTTATCAATTTAGTTGGGTAAATGACTGTGCCGCTTTTGAAATTTCCCGCGAAACCATTCTCCGCCTGTGACGTCATAATACTCCATACACGATTTTTCTAGTCTATGTAAAATAAACCTCTAACAAAAGGAATGAATGTTATGTATCAAATTGAATTTACCATATATAACTTTGCATCACTGCATATACATGTAATATACAGATTATTCTCTTTTAGCCAGTTGCAAAAGTGTGGGAGAGAGAAAGGAACGACAACTCTTTAGATATGACGGTGAGAGGAAAGAACGACAATTCCTATAAATGTGTGGGTGAGAGAAAGGAACGAAAACTCCTATCAATGTGTGGGTGAGAGAAAGGAACGAAAACTCCTATAAATGTCTGGGTGAGAGAAAGAATGACAACGCCTATAAATGTGTGGGTGAGAGAAAAGAACGACAACTTCTATAAATGTGTGGGTGAGAGAAAAGAACGACAACTCCTATAGATGTGTGGTTGAGAGAAAAGAACGACAACTCCTATAGATGTGTGGGTGATAGAAAAGAAAGACAATATATATATATATACGTGTGGGTAAGAGAAAGAACGACAACTCCTATAGATGTGTGGGTGAGAGAAAAGAACGACAACTCCTATAAATGTGTGAGTGAGAGAAAGAATGACAACTCCTATAAATGTGTGAGTGAGAGAAAGAATGACAACTTCTATAAATGTGTGGGTGAGAGAAAAGAACGACAACTCCTATAAATGTCTGGGTGAGAGAAAGAATGACAACGCCTATAAATGTGTGGGTGAGAGAAAAGAACGACAACTTCTATAAATGTGTGGGTGAGAGAAAAGAACGACAACTCCTATAGATGTGTGGTTGAGAGAAAAGAACGACAACTCCTATAGATGTGTGGGTGATAGAAAAGAAAGACAATATATATATACGTGTGGGTGAGAGAAAGAACGACAACTCCTATAGATGTGTGGGTGAGAGAAAAGAACGACAACTCCTATAAATGTGTGGGTGAGAGAAAAGAACGACAACTCCTATAAATGTGTGGGTGAGAGAAAAGAACGACAACTCCTATAAATGTGTGGGTGAGAGAAAGGAACGAAAACTCCTATAGATGTGTAGGTGAGAGAAAAGAACGAAAACTCCTATAGATGTGTAGGAGAGAGAAAATAACGACAACTCCTATAGATGTGTGGGTGAGAGAAAAGAACGACAACTCCTATAGATGTGTGGGTGAGAGAAAAGAACGACAACTCCTATAGATGTGTGGGTGAGAGAAAGAATGACAACGCCTATAAATGTGTGGTTGAGAAAAATAAATGTGTAGGTGAGGTAAAGGAACGACAACTTCTATGAATGTGTGGGCGAAAGAAAGGAACGACAACTCATATAGATGTGTTGGTGAGAGAAAGGAACGATAACTCCTATATATGTCTTGGTGAGAGAAAGGAACGACAACTTCTATAGATGTGTTGGTGAGAGAATGGAACGACAACTTCTATAGATGTGTTAGTGAGAGAATGGAACGACAACTTCTATAAATGTGTGAGTGAGAGAAAGGAACGAAAATTCTTATAAACGTAAAACTCGTCTCGCAGTGTCAATTCTGTTTATAAACAAAATCTAATAAGAAAAACAAACCCTCTAAGCCCGTTTCAAAAATTGAAACACTGTCTTCAGATCATATATTTACCATTGATGGATATCATCGTAAAAATGGTAGATGAGAAACGAAATAGGAAAACATTGCAAAGCGGCAAATCGAAGCTCAATTGGTAGTGATTGACAAGCTTACCAGCTCTTGTTTGATCCATAGTAAGGCTTGGCTGAGGTCTGACAGTCGTTCAGCGATCTTATCCGCACCACGGAGATGATCAATGCTGCCCTTTCGACTATCGAGCGAACGAGACTCCTCTACTTTGTACCGTCTTGGTAGACGTACAATACCGGGGAGACTAGAATGTCGGAGTGGGACGCAACTACTTTCTTGTAACGCCATACTCATCAGAGTCCATTCTGTCTCTATGTCTGAAAAGATAGTAACAGTGTTATTTATTTGAAGTTAAAAATGAAAGTAAATTTTAATAAAAAACAAAATTAAGATATGTTTATCAGTAATCAAAATACACACTGCGAATAATATATGAATGCGTTTCGTAAGCAGTACTTATTTTATCAAATGTCCTAAAAAGAGGCGAGTTATGCAGAACATGCCAATTGCGGAATACAGGTCTATCAACGCATGCCAGCCAGGTCACCGGTATTACATAGAATAAATCCTGTCTTCTGACTCACTGAGTTTGCATTAAGGATATAAACCTTAATTATGAGATCAGCTGCTCAAAGGTAGACAACGTGTAAAGTATTATAACCTTACCTGGTTTAACATTGCATGACGCGAATGGATTTTAGGACTCATATTAATTATCATTGATATTGCATTTACAAATAATGAATGTAAAATATGGGTTATACGATATCGGGCACAATACGTCAATTACCATTATATGAATATAAAAAAAAGTATGTATTACTTTAATTAAAAGGACCAATTATAAAAAAGTAAGAAAAATGCAAAGGAAAAGAATTTTAATAACTTAAATATCTTTAGTAGGCCTGGTACATTATACCGATACAGCTTAATGGGATGCTACCTTGTGTACAAAGAAGTTATGTAGACCGCCGTATGTATTATTGCCAAACAATGTGATGAGATCCAAATATCTAACGAAGTTATGTATTAATTGTAAACGTATTCCTTTTAATGCGTGTTGTTTACTGACAAAGACTGGTTCTCGTCTAGAAAGAGATAAAACTTTCGGTAGTAGATATTGTCTATTTGGCAAACTGCGAAATATATAAAATGCATAAAATATCATGAACAATTTATTGTAGTTTAAAGGCCCACTACCTTTCAGGAGGAAAACATAAAGGTTTCTTAAAAACATTAATAACATCAGAAAATATATACCAATGGCCTAAGCTGAGGTTAGAAAACCAAACATATGCAAGATTTCCTGCGTAATGTTTGATAACAGTGGAGAGTTATTTCGCTGTTTTGCCGTCTGGCGCAGTGATAGTCAACTACCGCGCGGTATTTAGGACGACGGCGGGAAACATAAGACGACCCGCGTTATGAAAATTAACATTTTATTTATTTCAATCAAATTGTTCAGAATGTGATGACACGTGTAGCGTTAACGGTAAGTTAATAACTTTAGCGACTATACAAAAATATCGATCTCGTTTTACTTTCCCATTTTAAAAATTAAAAGCCGTTTCGGAAAGGTAGTGGGCTTTTAATGCAAACGGCGTAATTAAAGTATGGAATTGCTTTGTGATGAACGCACAGTCTGTTCGTGGGTCATACTCTAAAACAAACATAAAAAACATAAAGAACATAAGAAATGTATGAAAAAATCTTATAAGAATTCAAAAAAACGAAAGAGTTATTAGTTTTAATTTATTAGTTAAGTTTTGCCAACGGAAAAGTAAGCAACCTTACAAGCGTAATATATAGTTAAAGGGAGGTAATTCACTCATCCAAAACACAATGGAATGCAGTTGAACGTGTCACAATAGAAACACCAATATCCATGTTGAAAATCAACAAATCATATACAAATATCCTATATTTTGATTTCATGAGGGATTTCGTGAATTATCTCTTTGTACACTTTTGTTTGCAATGAAATATATATCCCTCCGAAGAATGGTACCGCTAATTATCGGTCGGAACAAAACTCAAATATTTTGATTTTAATGATTGTGTCTTTATTGAAATAATTTTCATGAAATTGTGTTTGGGATAAAATATATTCACTTAACCATATTCTTTCTGAATTTCTTTAAATTTCAGATTCAAATGAACACACACCACATTTGGTAAATATATTGATTTGTAGAAAGATCTACGTCAGACATTATCTTAATCAAAGGTTTCATAAATATACATGTCATACTATACTATATGTGACTGACATATGTCGACATAAGATATCACTGCACACGTAGGGTATTTTATCGTTCGACTGAAAGCTCATTATAGCCGAAGATGGAATGTTAAGCAAACACCAGATATATTTTCACAGAGCGTCTTTTTATCCCTACGGTAAAAAATCTGACCGTTCAGGCGTGAAATGAACGTCGGTAACAGCCGGTGTAATATCAATGAATTAGCACGGTTGGTGATATAGGTCTAGATAAAACTGTTTAAGTGAAGCCATCTAAACCTCATGCACCAGTTTTCTTTGTATGCTACTCTGTATACATAGTGGATTGTGGTGTCATAGGCGATCAACCACGTTATTAGTATCCAGACACGAAGTTAGATACTTAGTTTTAACTTACACCCAACTTCATAATCCATACATAAGCCAGCTATGCACATAACATCAAACGTTACAAATGAATTTGGTGATCAATTGTTTCGTCTTAAAATGCATTTTCAATTCAAAGAACTAGCATTTGTTAAGTTAATATCAAAATAGTATGGATTTAAATTTTTATACCAATAGTTTTTTTTCTCAGGTCCTGTCCTATCTGTATATTCAAAGAGAAATATCTTATTTCTATTGCTTATGAATACTGGTACTTATTGTGTAATTGGCATTTCTACTTTGCACGGCTATCTTTAAATTAATTCACATCGTAAATGATGTTACAAAATGTACCAATACTTACCACATGTGAGGATCAAGTTGTCGTGTGGTGTTTAGATACTTCTGACGTGTTCCACAAATTTATCGTTTTGGCTTGGGAAACGGATGTTCTTGGTTTTTTTCCGCCATTACTGTCACTCTTGGAACTGAAACGAAGAGCATGGCATATTTTAATAAACACAAAAATGTTGTTCTCCATTAAAGAAAGGGTCTATCATATAACAAAATGGCACTCTTTCGGGGTTAGGTAACCACACTTTAGTTTTCAGTAAATCTGTTCTTCAGTAAAATCACTGAGCATTACATATGACCATGTGTTGGCGTTCTTATAATGGAGATAATCAGAAAAAAACGTATTTAGAATGGCGTGTTTTCAATATTAGCTGGCTGAATCAAAAATGCCATGTTGGCAACTTTGCAACAATCACTTTAGTGAGGAACGTATTGGAAGGTAATCAGGGATGAAGAATTTTAATGCATCGATTAAAACGGTCAAACACTCTATTGGAAGGTAATCTGAGAGGAAGAATGTTAAAATCCGATATAAACGTTAAAAAACTCTAATGGTGAAGGTACCCTGTCAAGTAGAATGTTATTACATCGATACAAACGGTCAAATATTCTGTTGGAAGGCAATCGGAGAGGTAAAATGTTCTCATTAGTAGTACAGTAGTATAAGCTCCCCTGTGTGACGAGATGATCGATCAACACTAATGTAGTTATAAATACTCCGGTATGAGGTTAAAGGTACCGCAGGTGTATGGTTATAAATGTCATTCTGACCCCAGTATAATATTAACAAAATACTGCTAATAAATTTGACGTGTAAGACACATTCCAGACTTGCTTAATGTTAGTTATATACAACAATTAGACCAGGGATCGATATGTCTACATACAACATTACACCAGGGATCGAGGTGTCCACATATATCATTACATCATGAATCGAGGTGTCTACATATAATATTACGTCAGGGATCGAGGTGTCTACATACAACTCTACATCTAGGATCGAGGTATCTACATACAACTCTATATAAGGGATCGAGGTATCTACATACAACATTACAACAGGGATCGAGGTGTCTACATAGGACGTTACACCAGGGATCGAGGTGTCTACATGCAACATTATAACAGGGATCGAGGTGTCTACATATAATATTACATTAGGGACCGAGGTGTCAACATACACTCTACATCAGGGATCGAGGTGTGTACATGCAATATTATAACAGGGATCGATGTGTCTACATACATTACAAGGTCACATGTCTACATATGAATCGGATCGAGGTGTCTACATGCAATATTACAACAGGGATCGAGGTGTCTACATAAAAATTTATCTCAGGGATCGAGGTGTCTACATATAATATTACATTAGGGATCGAGGTGTCTACATAAAACGTTACACAGGGATCGAGGTGTCTACATATACAACTCTACATCAGGGATCGAAGGTATTCACATATACATTACATTAGGTTCGAGGTGTCTACATATAAATTACAACAGGGATCGAGGTGTCTACATAGAACGTCTACATAAGGGATCGAGGTGTCTACATACAACATTACACCAGGGATCGAGGTGTCTACATGCAACATTATAACAGGGATCGATGTGTCTACATACAAAATTACATCATGAATCGAGGTGTCTACATATAATATTACATTAGGGATCGAGGTGTCTACATACAACTTTATCTCAGGGATCGAGGTGTCTACATATAATATTACATTAGGGATCGAGGTGTCTACATACAACTTTATCTCAGGGATCGAGGTGTCTACATACAACTTTACATCATGGATCGAGGTGTCTACATATAATATTACATTAGGGATCGAGGTGTCTACATACAACTTTATCTCAGGGATCGAGGTGTCTACATATAATATTACATTAGGGATCGAGGTGTCTACATACATACACGATTACATCAGGGATCGAGGTGTCTACATATAATATTACATTAGGGATCGAGGTGTCTACATACAACTTTATCTCAGGGATCGAGGTGTCTACATATAATATTACATTAGGGATCGAGGTGTCTACATACAACTCTACATCAGGGATCAAGGTATTCAAATGCAACATTATATTTGGGTTCGAGGTGTCTACATACATTACAACAGGGATCGAGGTGTCTACATAGAACGTTACACCAGGGATCGAGGTGTCTACATGCAACATTATAACAGGGATCGATGTGTCTACATACAACATTACACATGAATCGACTACATACAACATTACACATGAATCGAGGGTCTACGTATAATACATAGGGATCGAGTGTCTACATACATTTCACAGGATCCACATGAATCGAGGGTCTACATATTTCATCGAGGTGTCTACATACATTTCAGGGATCGAGGTGTCTCTACATACATTTCAACAGAGATCGAGGTGTCTACATACATTTCAACAGGGATCGAGGTGTCTCTACATACATCAGGGATCGAGGTGTCTCTACATACATTTCAACAGAGATCGAGGTGTCTACATACATTTCAACAGGGATCGAGGTGTCTCTACATACATTTCAACAGAGATCGAGGTGTCTACATACATTTCAACAGGGATCGAGGTGTCTACATACAACTCTACATCAGGGATCAAGGTATTCAAATACAACATTACATTAGGGATCGAGGTGTCTACATGCAACATTATAACAGGAATCAAGTTATCAATAGAAAGAGTATTATACGATAGAGATCGATCGAAGAGTACATATCATTTAAAACTAGGAAAGGGTGAATGTGAAATACGTTGAACCACCAACTATACCATAGGACTCGAGGAAAGGGTACTATTTTACCGAATGTTATGACGTCAATGGGTTAAAAAAACTTTACAATCCAATTACCTACTTTGTAGAGATAATTAATGTGCGTTGATAGAAAACTCTTTCTATTTTACACAAAATTTGATCATTAACCTCAGAAATGATTGGCGGAGTTTACATGATGGTATATATTTGGTATCTGGTCTAGTTATAAACGAGGATACCGGAAAAGCAATAGAGATCGCTGGTGGTATATAATACTTGTGTATAAATACATTTATCTGTTACAGCCTTAAAAATGAATAAAATAACAATATATATAGTATACACACTGCACAATTATCCTTTATGGAAACTGTATATACGATGCTGTGGATAACAGAAATGTATCGGAATGCACAGTTTTTATCCCGAATACACTAGGGAGTCTATATGATAATAAGAGGGTTTTATAAAAACAAAATAAAATCACAGAAATTCATGTCAGTGTACAATCAGAATATACAATTTGAATACAAATAGTATATAAGCACGAAATAATGACATTTATATGATATGTGAATGATACAGTTTTATAAGTTTTGATGTTATACAAATGTAAACCTTGTATTTTTGTCTGTTATGTTATTTCCTTACCTGTACTTACCTGTACTGACTCCTCGTATCCTCGATATCACCTGTGACTTTCTCCAGCGTTATACCTCACCTCCCAGCGGTCCTACCTAGCAAAGAAAGTATGATAACATAGAGATAAACTCGTCAGTAGGAAACGATACACTAATCTCATTCCTGCCAACTCTACCGTTTACATTATTAAAAACTAATTTGGTTTTTGATAAAACGTCCAACTTCTCCATTGTTTCTTGCCTCCGCAAACATAATTGGCGCGAGTTAAGCGAGTAATTCGCAGGTCTCCCATATCCAAGGTCGGCCATTCTGTCTCTAACTGAAGATACCGTATCACAGTTAGGTTGTCCGGATCTTAATAAAACTGATGGGAAGGCGATGTCAAATAGATGTAAAGGTCATCTTACCGCCCTTCTATAAGCCCTAACAGCCAGTACTGATTAACATTGGGTTCATCTTGAAATCCAATTGATAACCATTTCCTAAAATAAGCGGACACAGAATTACAATGATGCAAATAGAATATTTCTCAACGTAATTTAATCTAAGCATTGCTAATGACCATTTGGTGTCGGGCAAGGATGCGCGTGCGGCTATCTTCTCTTTGACCGACCGCGTACTATGTCCTGTAAATTATTGTGTGCCTCTAGTTAGGGGAGAAGGCTTTCATCGGCATTAAGGTATTACATGTTCATACAATGACCAATAATAATAATTCATCTCGTACAACTTTTGGAATGAAATAATATCACAGATAGCAATGACGCATACTTCCTCATACTACCGACATATGTTATAGTAATAAATGCTAGCACTTCAGTCGAGCTCGTTACTGAGTAGTAATGGATTTTATTATAATTACTCTTCGTGCAATTCATCATACACAGCCAGATTGGATGATTATTGTGATAAAAATCATGCCCTATAGTTTTACGTGACGAATCATGGACATCGCACATATCTGTCGTACTTTGTCACGCATATTTATCCGTGAGTGGTAAACAAACCATTATCTCACTCAGATCATTTATTTTCTGACACCTATTTTGGGATATGTGATATTTTAAAAGGTAACAGGTGTTCATTTGATTTCAAATATAAAGCAACGCATGACATGGGATACAGTAATATAAGACTCGTTCATTTGTAGATATGAAGGATAGGGATATTCTACCCGAGGATGACAAAATGTTGTTAATCCCGAGACTTGCCTTCATATCGACGTATGAAATAGTAATTTTCTCTCATACCTATTGCAATTTTACTACTATAATTTTCCGTCATTTTGAAATAAGTTCGAAAAAATACGCGAATGCAAGTCAATTCTCCGTGCATGGAAATATGATTGATATTTTCAAAGCAAATCCCGTTGTTTGTATCTTTTAAAGTAAATTCAAAAAAAAAAGAAAAATCCAAAAAATATTACCACTGAGGTGTTAACATAAGTATGTCAATCCTTGTTGGACCACCGATGTACAATTATTATATATATATTATCTATGATGGTATATTTATGGAGATTGATTAGGTGATGGTATTGTGTTTTCATAAATGTAAGAACGGAATAAGATTGAATCATTTTCCCACATGTTTTACCAACTTTACATTGTTGCCTGTTTATTAAAGTTTGATTCTTGGGCTCATTGTTTGTTATTTTCTGCGAAGATTATTTTACTTTTATTTTATGTTATTGTACAAGTGTTGTGTTGAAAACAGATTTATATATTTACATACGGTAGCCATTTACTAGAAGTAGAACTTTTTGAACCCATAATAAATAAAACGTTGATATCCCAACATCACCTTTACGTCTATTACGGAGAGCGCATCTTTAAAGAAACACTTTATGTCTGTTACGGAGTGCGCATCTTTAAAGAAACACTTTATGTCTGTTACGGAGAACGCATCTTTAAAGGAACACTTTATGTCTGTTACGGAGAGCGCATTTTTTAAGGAATACTTTCCCCCATACAAAATGTTTGAAAGCGATGACCGGTCGTCAATAGCCTGGTGTGTACTTTCACACTGTCAGTCGGTCAGCCTAGTGACAGTGGTATGGTCAACTTAATGTAAAGTCACTAACACAGGCTTATCAAACGTCTGTCACTGCCTCGGGTTAAAATGGATTTTACTGGTCATTTTTCACAATAAGGTCTATCAGATTTGTGAACTTTGGATTTGTTCTTAACCTTGATCTATGTTTTTCAGATTTATCAATATTTATTGAATATTGAACAATACTCCGTGAAAAGTTTCAAGGTCGATAATCTCATTCATCTCTTCTGATGATGGTTCACAAATACCCTAAAGCATTACAAGCTATATAAAGATGCTCCACCGCCGACAGAGCTTTAACGATAGTCATCATTTGAACAATATCTGATGTTTAATCGTGTATATATGTGTCTTATTAGCTCAAAAAACCATATAAAATACTTTTTTTTTGCTTTTGGTACATCCGTAATCTCTACTTCATTCACTTGTCAATGATGGTAATGATGTAAAAAAAAACTTTTGTAACTGAAGTAAATATTAATACGTCTACTCCTGTTTTTGATTGAGAAAAAATGCCATTCGTAAGCGGTGGAACATCTTTAAATAGAAAAAGGTCAGAATTACATTAGACAATTATATATTACTTACAGTATTCGAGCATAAAGTTTTAAGATTATACATATTGTCGAACGCAGTAACCATTGGTTCCCTGAGCCCTAACCGTGATTAAAATAGTTACCGGTCTAAACGAGACTCACAGGAAAGAATATTGACACCTCCATGAGACCTTCCAAAATGAACAACCCCCCCCCCCCCAAAAAAAAAAAAACCAAAAAAAAAAAAAAAAACCAAGAATAAATATAAAAACAGCGAAATAGGGAAACATCGCCGTATTGGGTGCAAAAGTTATTAGATATTCCGTGGGTATACCTGTTACGGGGAGACCTGGTAACCAAGGTACTTGACCCGTCTATTGACTAATGTATCGGTTACTCACCACGCATGTTTATCCCCTCCCCCTGTCATAGCTACAGGGAAACATTCTGGAATGGCTGGTTTTCTTGTCGAAAAACATGGATTCGAAAATATATAGATATAGATATAACCACGGCAGACAATTACGGCACGTCCAAAGGTATTGCATTGTTTATCAAAAATGTGCAACGCTTCATTTGATCGTCTCCAGTTATCCCCTAAAGTGTAACAATATGCACTAAGATGATAGCACTACTTATTCTGATATAACCAATGTTTAACAGCCCATTGGAAACCATTTAATGTAAAACACACTTTATTTTTGCTTCATTACGAAGGAGAGCTTGAACGTGAATTAAAATACATCGCGTGTCTGTTAGAACTCTGCTGGAACACGTTGAAAATAACAACGACGCGATATTATACAGTTGTTGACTGGGGTTGAGGGCAACATTTGGACCCGAAGACAAACTGTTGCCCGAGGCCGGCCTCGGACAACAGTTTGTGTGAGGGTCCAACAAATCACCTGTTGCCCTCAACCCCAGTCGAAAACTGTTTTCTTATACCCCATTGTGACGTCACTCCGGTCCAACAGCACATCTAACAGCCGATTTTAACAGTTCTTTGAACCGCTCGACGGAACAGTACATTTATTGGCATTTTTGTCAATAGAGTTTATATAGAAACTATTTTATAGGGGTATAACAAATCGTATTATGTATTTACATATTAGTTATCTGCCCTGGTAGGTAGGTATCAACGTCAATTGTTTGTGAGCGTAACGTCATATTTTTTGGAGAAAACGACGTGAACTGCGCTCACAAAATAATGATGTAACAATCGATACCAACCCGCAAGGGAGCTAACTTTGTAATTTGCAAAGATGGAACAGGCGCTAATAAAGTGGTCGCCAAGCAACTATCCAAGCATCATCGGGATGTAATTCCTTACTAAATAGATATAAACTTCAAATTAAGAAAAACCGAATATAATAAAAAACAAAAAAACAAAGGGTGATAACCAACTTGAATATTTCAGCTCAAAACTGAAAAAGAAAAAGCAGTAAAATATATCCATGCGAACATACTTATATTCGCGCGCGGGGATTCAAATTCGCAAAATCTGATGGTCGTAAGTAGAATTCAGCTACAGCTTGAATAGAATGCCTACCTATACAAAGAGAAAATAAATCGTAGTCAAAATGATGTTGAGCACAAAAATGCGAATTTAGTCGATTTGTTTACAAAATATCGGTAAGATATACATGTATGCGAATAAATACCAAAAGAAAGAGCCCTAAAAAGATTAAACTATTTCTATTTCACCAGCATCAACATTACTGTACAACACTTTATGACACGTGTGTAATATATCGCGTCTTCATTAAATTTATGATACTCACAAATAAAGTAATAACATTTTGTAAATACGTTTCATACAATTATTCGTGAATTTTGAATTCTCATTTTAGCTCTCTCGCTTAATTACTGAGGTCATATAAATATTTAAAATAGAAATGTATCATTTCTTGCCATCGTTTTACCTCCAGAACAGACGGAATTATTTAACATAAAAATGTATCATTTCTTACCTTTATTTTACCCCACACGAAAGACGACCGAAAAGCAGAGGTGACAAATAAATAGATGGTGATGAATGTGTTTGAGTGGGTGAGGGACATATCTAACCGACGACGAGGGACCAAACTACTATGTCATGCCGTATTTATTTACGGCGAGTGACATATCACTTTACCTATATTCAGACAAGTTTGATAAATAACATAAACGCTATTAATGTGTATATCATAAAAACAATCAAAATGAAATAAAGGCCTAAAGTATATGATATTAGGACAATAGGTTTCTTTTATGAACTAAAGACATTTACCTTTAATATGGTATTTTGGTTTCTTGTTTCATGATAAAATTTGAAAGATTAGTTGTTTAAAAATTAAAAAAAAACAACAACCTAGAAATGTTTTCTACAACGTTGAAATCTAAAATGTAATGCTGTATAACATTAAACACACACACACACACACACACACACACACACACACACACACACACACACACACACAAAAAAAAACAAACACACACCCACACCCACACACACACACACACATTAAAAAAAAAACAAAAAAAAACCCCAATGTTGAATCACTTCTCTCCTGACACTATGTCCTCTACGATAGCCAATTAAGACAAAGATATTAAATTACAAAAACACGTTTTGAGTAAAATTTTACATGTAATTACACCACGATCACTTAACTGAAATAAACACTTAAAGTCATAAGGACGACTCATGGACATATACCTATGCACTCAAGCTTTATCTAAAAGCACTGAAAAATTCTGAATTACAAATATAAATAAAAAAGACTCTACGGGGAATAAATCTAACCATCTAGATGGTATGTAATAAGACGTCCATTGTCCCCCAGTACTGGTGCGGGACATTACCATAGCTAATCCAATACATATGGTCTGTTGTTGTTGTTGTTGTTTAAATTAATGCATTTTCTTTGTTACACAATAAACACTTTGTTTAACTTATTGTACAATAATAGTTATTGATTTTGTTTAATTTCAATACATTTAATTCTATAATGTTATTTTCAAATGAAGCGTTATATTTGGCATTGTAGATAAATAGGTTTAGTTAAACGATTCTAATTAAACCCAGGGTATAAAGGATTTCTCTAATAATCATGACTTTTATAAACGATTGAAAAGCTTTCCTGACCGACCCAAACATATTACCTCGTATTGAGTTGGGTCGAAATATATATTTCGTACAAACCCAATGAAGCTAAAATATTATAAAACGGTGAACATGATATACATTTCTTTTTTAATGTAATATGGTATTTTAATGGAAATGTTTTAATGTCACAGCTTATCAAGGATGTGACAACCAATCGAATATCTTCACTTTTAAACTTTGTTATTGCGCAGCATTAGATTTAAGTGTAACCGAAACTGTAATAAAAGTGTCACAACATCGATTCATTTACAACTGTCTTCACATAAAAAACAACTATGGGATTATAAACGCTTTCATTAGGATACGGGATATCAGTTGGAATTACAGCATACCCTTGCTACTTAACTACACAAATAACCTCTATAAAATGTCCTCAGAGATTGCACTATATTCAATTATATACGTTTTACACATGGTTTGTTTATCACAAATATCCTTTTACACGAAATTATTTCGAAGACTTCAATCGCCCGCCTTTTCATTTAATGGGCATTAAGAACACTAAGAAAATATTCATAATTACAAAGCCCTTTATATATTCTATAATTTCTTTTCTTAACTTTGATAAGGAATTTTTCCACGAATTTACAAGTTTCTATCAATATATACATACTTATCCTAATGGATGTTTCCTTCACGAATTATCTACATAATCATGTTTTTGTATTTTAATCAAACTAAAGGAGCAGCTGTCATCCATTGTATAAGTATTAAGTAGGCTAAGACACTAGCGGATGACAGAGATAAATGATACATAAGCTGACATTGACCTTAGAACACCGAGAAAATAATCCCTAGGTCATGGGTACAACACTTTGTAGAATAGGGGTTTGGATAAAGATTTATCATAAATGCACATTGATGCTGACAATGCAAGTTTAAAAACCCATTTAAGTGAGATAATAAAATAAAATATTACAAGAATAGTTTATGAAATATTCTTGTTGCGAAATTGCCATTTTTTCTTTCTACCAGTATTCCAACACTCTCACCAACTACCTATATAAAGCACGTGAATCGAACCACGTAAATTCGTAGTGAGAACGACATAATTCCTTGTCAACTACGTTTAAGAACGCAATGCTCCCTAAAGTAAACTAACAAATAAATAATAATACGCGCGAGATTAAAGTTGTATGGTCTATAACTTTCGCTCTTTTGGTCATAGTGAAAACTGTTTAAGTGTTATACATATTTTTCTCCGTCTTCCTGACGTTTAAACTTTCTAATTTTACCACTTTTTATAAAGTTGCAGCACTGGGAGTATCTTTAATTATAAAACAAAAAATCTTTTTAACGTGTACACGTGAAAAATAGGCTCGAAGGATGCCGAATCATTCCGAACTCTTCCGAACATCGTCGCGACAATCTCGAAGTAAAACGAGAGTTGTGAAACCAAGAGAAAATATCAACAATTTTTCATAAACAAAATATGTGGTCGACCTCATCAGACCTCTATCTACAAAGAAAATAATGCTCGCACATTACAATATTTGATACACACAACATTTTACGGTAATGTGTAAATTGGATGTACCAGCATGATTTGCTCATATAAGCCAGAAGGAAAACTTAAACAAACACATGTGTGCTTACGCTAGTTACCTGGTTCACCACGTGCAGGTCGTGTCGAACGTCAGTCACGTGATACGATTAGGAATCCGACAAAACCCGAAGTCACTGAACATGGCGGTGATTGAAGGCGCTTTATTCAAAATCAGTAATACATGATTCCTAGATTTCGGCTCTCTTATAGGCCGACATATGTTTTTGGGGAGCTAAATCATCAAGTTACATGTCAATGTTTAAATATCAAATGTTTAAGTTACATATCGTTACAGTGAAATTAGCAGCAATACAACTTTAATCTTGTACACAAACACCTTACAGGGCTTAGTTTGGCAGAAAGTGTCTGTGACTCTAAGCTGTCTTTCAAATGTTTCTTAAAATAAAATATTTGAAACACGTTGCCTCATTAAATTTTATTTAATCTAAGATGTTGTAAAGATTATTCTGTGCTTTTTATTCACCAGATGGTATTTTTGTCATTGCATTCGAAGTCCATTATATCGTTACCTTAGATTTAACTGTATTGACCTTGGGTTTGATATTATCATCACACCATGTACATTGTAGAGGCCAATACCGTGACGTTGATTTACACAGCAAGTCCATAATCAAAGTACAGTTGCTAATTCATTTTTGATAAAAAGAATAACACATATAACTTCAACATAGCTTACATAAACATAGCTTACTTTATTTTTCATTTTCTATTGGTTTAACAGATTACACTGTATTTGTATTTCATTGTATGATTCGTCGTACCCAAGTTGTATATTCTCGTTGTGATATTATTATTAGAACATAACGAAAACGACTTAACTGTCACTATCAATCTGTGATATGAAGGTTGTTCTGTTATAGGTGTAAGTCTATCACGACATTAAACTAAACATTGGCTTTTAGTGGCACTAATTGTCAGAAATTTACGATTAATTTCTATGTTTTCAGTCTAGTATGAACCGAATTACAAAATAACTATCGCGATTTAAAAATCGCGGCTTGGAAATGAATGAAGGTTATTCTAAAATGTTTATTAATTTAGCTTGGATCAAATTGCGAATTTAGTGGAAATCTTAAAAAGGAAAAAAATATCTTGAATGGATGTGAATGTTTGACGTGTATACAAGTGCAAATGCTAGATATGTCTGTAGTTAAGTAAGAGTAAGCGTTTTTCTAACCAAATATGAAAAATTGAGAGCGCTTCTGCGAAAAGGAAATAATTTCTTATTTATATGATAAATTGAACAATATTTTTTGTTAAAATACTTTTGGTTATAAAACCTAACAATTGCAAATCTTTTGTGTATGTAACTATTTAAAATAAGACGAATAGTGCAACAATGTTAATGAATAAAGTTTAGACCTACCTCCTGGAAAGTATTACTATAACGTAAACTGTTGGTGTCCGTCCATCAATTTAATCTTTCTGTTATAGCTGACTGGTCCAGATGTCGGTTGACAGACCTTTTCTGGAATGGTGTTGGATGATGTGTATCGTTACATCTCCGTTAATGTTATCTCCGATCTACCTGTAATTAACACCTGATGATCTGTCATTACGCTCGTGGTATAAAGGTCGTCTCGGGATGTTTTATGATGTAATCAGTTAGTTAGGTAAACTATCCTGTGTTGCTTTATGTAACCTATTACTTAATAAGTCACAGAAGTCAATCGCTTGGAATGTTTTGCCCAGTCTAACTATTTTTGCCCAGTCTAACTATTCTGTGTAACAATAATCTCCCGCTGGAGTGAGAACAGCTTGATCTCGTCCAGGTAATACGGCTATAGGTAGACATACGTGAAGCATCCAATCCCGGGGAACAACATAATTACCATAAATTAGCATACTACTACAAAGTTTATAGTTGTAAAATGCTCACGCGAATGTTGCACAATCCGATTTGTATATCACTGCCTCGGATTATATTCAGTCGCACCTCTAAGCTTTCATTTAATCGATTGCAGTTTATATACAGGTATTGTAAGATCTCGTGAATGTAGGTATACCTTAGTGATTGTTATCAGTCCGTGTATATACACACGTGATACCCCTTCGTCAGGCAGGGAAAGTCATGCATCAATATAAATATTACTGGGAGAAATTTATTAAAAAATGATGATATATCATTTTACTTTTCATTATCTTGCTTCTTAATCAAACCAGTTTCAGAATGTGTTTTTGGGCGATAACAATTTATGACTTAAGGTGGAAAAGATATTGAAATATGAAGACAGACATTTGACTGGCCATATCGATCCATGGATCCAGGCACCAAAAAGACACCAGGCAAATATGAGTAATACCAGGGATATCTAGACAACAAAAGGTCATCAGGCAGATATGAGTAATACCAGGGATATCTAGTCAAAAAATATCACCAGGCAGATATGAGTACTATCAGGGATTTCTAGTCAACAAAACGTCACCAGGCAGATATGAGTAATACCAGGATATCTAGTCAACAAAATATCACCAGGCAGATATGAGTAATATCAGGGATTTCTAGTCAACAAAACGTCACCAGGCAGATATGAGTAATACCAGTGATACCTGGTCAATAAAAAGTCTCCAGGCAGATATGAGTAATGCCAGGGATATCTAGTCAAGAAAAAGTCTCCAGGCAGATATGAGTACTACCAGTGATATCTAGTCAACAAAAGGTCATCAGGCAGATATGAGTAATACCAGGAATATCTAATCAACAAAAAGTCACCAGGCAGATATGAGTACTACCAGGGATATATCTAGTCAACAAAAGGTCACCAGGCAGATATGAGTACTAACAGGGATATCTAGTCAACAAAAGGTCATCAGGCAGATATGAGTAATACCAGGGATATCTAGTCAACAAAAAGTCTCCAGGCAGATATGAGTACTACCAGTGATATCTAAACAACAAAAAGTCACCAGGCAGATATGAGTACTAACAGGGATATCTAAACAATAAAAGAACAACACAAGGCATATATGAAAAATAGAGGATCTTACACTCGCGCCTACTCCAAATGTATTTTAAGTTATTAAAGCATAATCAATAGCCTATCGGGTATGAGAAAATAATTAAATACTTGTAGGAAAATGTCTTGGTTTCCTTTAATCTCATACACAATTAACCCAGAAATATTGAGTTTTTTTTTTGCTTGGGGTCGATTGAGAGATACGCCACTTTACGTCTAACACTCATTGATATTACGACGTAGATATAATTTAAAACAATTTGCTAAATATCGGTCTTAAAACAAAACTCAGGTAATAAAACTATGTAACTGATAGTCATAAATTAGACCTTAATTGCATCAAAAAGCATGGGCAAATGATATAAAATAGAGTCAAAGGAGTTCGCTTTGTTTGTTTCTTTGAATTCCCCATGTTTTACCTCATTAAATTACCGATGTAGACACGAGTTGAATGTGTTGGAGAAGTAAAGTAAATATCAAGGACACGATTGTATCTTAAACAGACGTTAATATAACTGTTTAACGGCCACATCACTTGGAATACTGTTAATAGAATGTGTAGAATCTATCAAAGGATGTTATTCTCAAACGAGCGATTGAGAATTATATTACACCTACTGTAAGGATAGATGGTGTCGCGATGACCGATTGGTTGAGGTTTCCCAGTATAATCTCTCTAGCCCTCCACCGTCGAGTTTGAAGCCTTTGTGAGACTGTTACCAGATACCGTAAGTCGATGATTTTCTCAGGAATTTCGCTGTATGTTCACCATAACATGACCTTAAATGTTCCTGGCAATAGCTTGATAGGACGTGAACGAAAACATGTAATCCAAACAAACAACATTTATGGTAGAATTATGATGAAAATTAACCGAATACTTTATTTATTCATACAATCTAACTAAAGCTAGCGAAAGGACATCGAATCTATTGTAAAACATATACCATAATCCCTTGCTGCAATACAATGGGGTTTTACTCTCATGAACTGACTTCAGTTTTGCTTTGAAATAAGTCCAGTGGTGGATATATCATCCCTATAATAATAATATATTTAAATATCACCGATTTAGTTACATGTATATATCTTACTTATCCCCGCTCTGACTTCCTGCAACCTACATCGCCTTTCACGCGTAAAGAAATATTCTTTACTGAACAGAAAAGGTAATTATCTACAAAGAAACCGTATTTTGCTTCCTACGTGTGTCCAAATATGTTCTATATTGCTAAGCTGACTTCAGCATTTCTTAATGAGAATTTAAGGTTAAATATCACCAAAAAAGTTTTTTTTTCACATAATACAAGTATAAACGACTCGAATAACCTTAAAATCATATGTACCAATACTGGACGAAAATTTTGACTTAGAATTTTTATTTCGGTAATCTATTGAAAACCATTATTAAGTTGTGATGAACTAAGATGTGAAAATCATTGGATTGGCCAGACAAACATAGATGATACCTTATTAACATAAATTACAGCATACCTGCATAAGTCAATTTACAATTACTAATAACACTGCAGAAATGTGACGTAAACTTGTAGACAATAACTTGGCTTAGTGGTTGGCCGCACGCATTAATTTACTGTGTTGTACCACGTACGGAACGTAGTGGTGTTTAGAAAATGGATTTCCGTGTGTAGCATTGTTGACGTACATACAATGATATGTGGCAGTAATTCCATAATTTATTTCGAACTCTTTTTTGTACATAAAAAACAATTCTATGCATCGTAAAAGAGTAGATATGATAGGACCAGTATTTGGCCTTAATTTTTCAGGCCGAAAAATATTAACTCTGATCCACATTAATTTCACATCAATAAATACTCCCATACTTGCCATTTATCAAAACATAACTTTTTATAACCATGTACACGATGTGCTCCACCTATGACGTCATCAAATTGATGATTTTCCTCTTCTCGCCAAATTTTACTAGAAATTCATCATCTTTAGTTAAAAAAGGCTTGAAATGGATTTGGCCGCCACCTTGGAGCAACTTTATATTTTGCATGGATATGGGTAAATACACGATACACAACGTGTGGAAATCTCTTTCTGCTCCACGAAGGCGGCCACATTCATTTTTAGAGAAAACCACTCAAAAAGTACGATTTTACAATGTTTTTTGTGAAAAATGACGGGAAACTGCCTGTTGATGACGTCATAGTGAACATAATTAGCACATGCGGGATATTTTCGGGATGTAATGTGTTAACAAATGTATTCAACTGTTATATGGCAAAATACATTGTTCTTTACTGGAGAATTAATTTTGGGGCCATATTCGAGTCTAACGTACCTTATCCTTTCTCACATTGTTGATAATAGTTGGTGGTGAATATTATATTCAAATCTCTTGATTTGTGAGTATGAAAATTACTGCACATAGCACTTCATTCTGTTTTTATACGAGTTATTTCCCTTTTCTCGCTTAGCAATTTCGATTTCACTACATCTGAAACCAGCAACCTCATCATAACAGTAAGACAACGCTAAGACATCCTATTGATATGGGGACTACGGCGTTGGGGGTGTGGTGGAGGAGGGGGTTAACATAGTTTTAACATAGTTCTATGCAGAGATATGTGGATATCTTGTAGATGAAAAACAAATCCGGTTGGATAATTGTATGATGATTAAATGACAAATTATTATACATCATGTTATCAGGCAAGTAAGAGAAAGTTGTCAGGATAAGGTGAGGTTATTTTTTATTCAATTTTTATATTGTCATAAGGAAAAGGAATATTATTGTTTTATCTTGTTATAATCTGGTATTGAATCAGTAGGTTTTCTTTACATTATAGTTATATATAGCGTAATATTCATACTCACGAATCAAGTAGAGCGTTCGATATCTTGTTCGCCACCAAAGTTATCAGCATTTTAAGAATAACAATACTTACAACGCATAGGTTTTACATTGTAGGTTTACAAAGTCAAGCAAAAGCTCAAAATGGAGCTTGGCAGCACTGCCAAAAATCATGATATTAACGTCTAAATTACAGTGAAATATGTAAACATGGTCCAAGCATGTATGTATGTATGTATGTATGTATGTATATATATATGCATGAATCGGTATTTTTAAGAAAATAAAAAGAATAAAAGAAAATGCTCAAAAAAGTTAATATTCTCAACTCTGAGTGGAAAAAAAGTAAGAAAAAAGAAAAGAAAAACAAGTAAAAAAAAAAAAAAAAAAGTAAGAGGCTAAGTTGTGGTCTATATGATCATTTAACATTTTAACAGTGATATTAGTAATTATAAAGTGATTTCGTCAGATATATGTTCATCTAAACACGCTTAAAAACAAGAACTATATTAGAGGACATCAAATCTGCTGCAAATGTTTATAAAGCATCATACATCTTTGTCCGAGCCTTTGAATGATTTTCACAGCTTAATTCATCAAACCTGATGGCTGTATTTAATTTTCTGAAGAAAAAAAAAAGCATGTCGAAATTATATGCTCAGTTATTACACTTATA